>NC_086247.1:0-300000 GCF_021018805.1 Prinia subflava | reverse complement strand
GGACAGGGACAGGGACACCCCTGCCAGGGCAGGACAGGGACAGGGACATGAACCCACCCTTACCAACCCTGTCCCTCCTTGCCAAAGGCAGCGCTGTGGGGACAGGCCCTGTGTGCTGGACCTGGGTGGGCCGGGACCCCCCATGGCAATTCCTGAACCCCTGGCACCCTTATGGTACTCCCTGACCTCCCTGGCCCCTCTACCACCCCCATACCCCCTGACACCCTGTCACCTGTCACCCCATGGCTCCCATCTCTCCTGTCACCCCTAAACCCCCATTATGGTCATCCCTGACCCCCCTCTTTGTCCCCCATAGTCACCCTGACCCCCCTCTTTGTCCCCCAGGTGGGAGCATCCCCAGGAGCCACTTGCACCTCGGAGGGCTCCTCCTGGCCACCACAGCCCTGGCAGCGGCCACTGGGATCCTCTGAGCCACAAGGCCACCAAGGTCACCAAGGTCACTGAGGACACTGTGGTAACCATGACTACCATGGCCACCAAGGTCACTGTGGTCACTGTGGCCACCATGACCACCAAGACCACCTGGACCCCCAGAGAAACGAGGCCACCAAGGCTACCAAACTCACCACTGCCACCATGGCCACCTTGCCAGCTGTTGCCACCATGAGGTCAGTGGGGCCACCACTGTATCTGTGGCCACTGCAGCCACCACAGCCACTCTGGCCACCATGGTCACTCCAACCACCAAGGCCACTGTGACCACCATCAAGACCAAGACTCCCTGAACCATTACCACACCCACTGTGGCCACTGTGGCCATCAAGGCCATTATGCAAAGCCATTCTATTAAAAATTCTGTCCAGCCCTGCCCAGTGCCGTGTCCAGCTCTGCCCAGTGCCGTGTCCAGCCCTGCCCAGTGCCGTGTCCAGCCCTGCCCAGTGCCGTGTCCAGCTCTGTCCAGTGCCATGTCCAGCTGTGCCCAGTGCCGTGTCCAGCCCTGGGCTGCTCTGGATCCAATCCTGCGCTCAGGGGTGACGCTGCCCGAGCTAGGAGGTTGGGCCAGGTGCCCACTCTGGGCCCTTCCAGCCTGTCCCACTCTGGGATTTGGGGATTCCGGGAGTTGTGGTTCGGGAATTGCCCACGGGAGAGCTGCAGCGAGCGGGGTCAAAGAGCAGCACAATTTTAATTAGAGGCAACTTAAGGCTTTATTTTTCAAACCTCGATCTGCAGAGAGGCAATGGAGAAACGTTCCTCCCTTTTTCCTCTGCACTCCCTTTTCACTGCAGCCCCTCAGAAAGGAGCTGGAGGGGCTGGAGCGTGTCCAGGGCAGGGACGGAGCTGGGGAAGGGTCTGGAGCACCAGGAGTGGCTGAGGGAGCTGGGGGAGGGGAGGTGCTCAGAGCAATTAGAGAAGGATGAAGGATCAGTTCGGGGCCAGTTCCAAAGTTCCTGATTTGAGGCAATGCCACAGAAGAAGCATTAGGAGGGGAAAAAAAGAAAAACAAACAGAAAGAAAAAGAACCAAAATGAAAACGAGTAAAGGGGACTTAGGCAGCATTGCCCATCCATTGATGCAAACCCCGCTGTTTCTCTCAGGAAACTCCTTTTCCTCGGCACGAGGGGATTTTCCCCCCGCAGCCCGCACAGCCCCTGCAGCGGCCGCGGCGCTGCGGTTCGGGCAGCGCCCACCGGAGGGCAGCAGCGAGCGGGGCCCGGCAGCGGCACGGCCCGGGACACGGCCCGGGACACGGCCCGGGACACGGCCCGGGACACGGCCCGGGACACGGCCCGGGACACGGCCGGGACACGGCCCGGGACACGGCCCGGGACACGGCCGGGGACACGGCCCGGGACACGGCCCGGGACACGGCCCGGGACACGGCCCGGGACCGGGCAGACACCGCTGCCCTGAGACAGGAGGAGAACATCGATATGGACACGGTCCATAAATGTATTTTATGGATCCTCGTGCCAGGCTTTTCCCTGGCAGCCGTGTGGGGAGTGGCCAGGGAAGCCTCTGTTGCTCTGACAGTTCATTCCTGGACCTCAGGCAGAGCCTGGAGCAGAGCTCCAGCTCCAGCTCCTGCTCCCAGTGACACCAGAGCTCCCGGGGATGGTCCCTGCTGCAGAGCCCAGGAGCTGCTGCTGCGGGCACAGGTCTCTCTCACAGGAGCCATTGGCACTGAGAGCCACAATTTCATGGAATAATGGGATGGTTTGGGCTGGAGGGACTTGAAAGCCCACCCAGTCTCTCCCCACTGCCATGGGCAGGGACAGCTCCCCCTGGGCCAGGCTGCTCCAGACCCCTCCAGCCCTGGCCTGGAACCCTTCCAGGGACGGGGCAGCCGCCACCGCCCTGAGACAGGAGAACATCGATACGGACCCAGCCCATAAATGTATTTTACAGATCCTTGTGCCAAGAGCTCAAACCCCCGCGTGCTTGCACTGCCAAAGGATTTTTTGGTCGCTTCCACGTTGGGTTCCTGCAGGCCAGGCCGGCTGTGTGGGGTCAGTGGCCCGTCCTGGCGGGCGAGCAGGGCAGGCTGTCCCTGCGGCTGCTGCGGGCAGAGCCGTCCCCTGGGCACAGCGGCTCTCCCGCAGCAGCTGCTCCTGCTGCTCCTGCAGGCGGACCCTGGCGTCCCTGAGGAGCCGGCAGTGCTGCAGGCGGCCCAGCAGCTCCCGGCGCAGGAGCCTGTTCTCCGCCTTCACCTGCTCCACGTGCTGGAACAGAGCCCGCAGCGCCACCTGCTCCGCGCCCCGGGTGAGCTCCTGCATCCTGCGCTGCAGCTCCTGCTCGCAGCCGGCCTTTCCCCGCAGGAACCTGCTCCTGGCGGCGCGGCTTTCCTCGGCGCAGCGGATCCTGGTGACGCGCAGCTCCTTCTGCAGCGCCTTCACCTTCTGCTCCGCCCGCACCTTGTGCTCCTTGCAGGGCTCCAGCTGCTGCAGCTCCGTGTCCAGGAGCTGCTCCTGGGCCTCGGTGTCCTGCAGGGCGCTCCTCACCTCCTGCTCCCTGCCCGCGTAGCGTGGCACCAGCTCCTCCTGCTGCGCCCGGCTCTGGGCCAGGTCCCGGCGGTTCTGCTCGCTCAGGGTGATGAGCACGGCCGGGGGGTCCCGGCTGAGCTTTGCCCCGCAGGACAGGTGAGACTGGCTCTGCTCCCGAGCGCCCTGCGCTGCCTTCTCCAGGCGTTGGTTTGCCCGCAGGAGCTGCTCGGCTCTGCCCAGGTACGTGTGCAGGTGCTGTGTGAGGGTCCTGCCCTCCTCCTGCAGGTACAGTCTCCTCTCCTGGACAGGATCTTCTGGCTCACTTGTTTCTTCTGGTGCCTCTCCATCCTTGCCCTTCGTTGTTTTGGATGCCATTTCCCGATCAAACTGAAAAACTGAAACAGAAGGAAAAAAGAGCAGCTCAGAGTGAATTTTTGTCCCAGTCCCGCCCTTGGGTTTCCCACTGGTTCTTCCAGCAGCTCAAATGTTTGACCCAAAACTATTTGGGGTGGAGGCTCAGGTGCCATACCTGGATTTGCATTTCCCATCCTGAATTGCCTCAGAAGAAAACCAAAACTGCACATTTTTAAAGATTTCTCTTTTTTGCCATATAGTGTTGGGATGTTCCTGCAGTTTGGAGGAAAAACTGCAAGTCCACCCCGTTCCCCCCTCACTGACTCCAGTGTTTGAAATGGCAGCTGCACCCCAAACCAGTATCTCCTGCCCAAACCAGTACCTCACATCCCAATTTCAGGAGATTCTCTTTTAAAAAAATATTTATCGGCATTAATTTAATGAGATTCAGGTTTTTAAACACTTTTAAAGCATTCATTTCAGGACTGGCTGCATTTCTGAACTATTTATTCCAGTGTAGAATGCTGGAATTCAGGATTTAGAGCTGGAGTCTGACAAGTCTGATGATTTTAGTGAATATTTGTAATTAAAAATTCTCATTTCCTAATACAACTCATGTCAGTTCTTAAAGGGAAAAAAAAAAAAGCAAATTTCCAGGAGATGGGTTAGAAACAGAACAAATCCACTAAAGTCCGAGCACAGGCTGAACTGATGCTGGAATTTTGGGGGCTTGGGTGAGGGTCAGAGAATTCCCAGGCTCCCATGGGGAAAGGACAAAGTCAGGATTGCACAAAATTCGGTATTTTCAGGCACTGACCTTCCCTCTGTCAGGTTTTCCCCGGTCCCAGCGCCTCCGGCAGCCGCTGGGGTGTGTTTGGAGCTGTGTCCATGGAGATGGAGCTGAGGTCACAAGGGGAGGGACGCAGTGACAAACTCTGCACTGGGATCCACCCCCAGGCAGGTTCCACGGGGGGATCTGATCCCTGGGGAGTCTCCAGAGCAGGATCCCACCCCAGGCAGGTTCCAGAGCAGGATCCCACCCCAGGCAGGTTCCACAGGGGGATCTGATCCCCAGGGAGTCTCCAGAGCAGGATCCCACCCCAGGCAGGTTCCACGGGGGGATCTGATCCCCAGGGAAGCTCCAGAGCAGGATCCCACCCCAGGCAGGTTCCACGGGGGGATCTGATCCCCAGGGAAGCTCCAGAGCAGGATCCCACCCCAGGCAGGTTCCACGGGGGGATCTGATCCCCAGGGAAGCTCCAGAGCAGGATCACACCCTCAGGATTCAGCAGGGTTTGTGGAATTTACGGATCTGGAACAGTTAATGATTATTTTAGTGTTTCTTGAAAGCCTGGGGAACTGGATGTGTGGAAAGGTGGATGTTGAAATAAAAAGAAGCTTTTTCGACTTTCATAGAGATGGTGGCAAAAATCTGCAGGAATCAAGAGGAGTTTTGTTGTAGCATGAGGTGGAAAACTGCGAAATAAAGCTAAGAAAGGTGAGGGGAAAAATAAAGGCAGAAGCAGGCAAAATAGGGAAAAAGCTGAAATGGGTTTCTCATTCCATATTATCAGGGATCCTGGGATGGGGGTGGGTTGGAGGGACTTTAGAGCTCATCTTGTTCTACTCCATCCATGGGCAGGGACAACTTCCACCACCCCAGGCTGCTCCAAGCCCTGTCCAGCCCTGTCCTGTGATGGGGCAGCCACAGCTTCCCTGTGCCAGGGCCTCCCCACCCTCACAGGGAAGGGTTTATTCCCAATATCCCATCTAACCCTGCCCTGTGGGAGTGGGAAACCCCCTCGTGCTGTCACCCCAGGCCTGTGTCCAGAGTCACCAGAACAGGATCAAAGGGAGAAAAATGAAAAGGAAATTCATGGATTGAGTAAGAACCAGTTTAATAATTCAAAACAAAAGTATGGGAAGGGGAAAAAAAACAAAAATAAGAAAATTCCCCCCCACCCCCCAAAGCTGCACCCTGACACCCAGCCATGGCTCAGGGAGGGTGTCCACAGGGCTTGTCCAGTGTCCCCCTGCAGGGGCCTCTCTGCGTCCCCTGCCAGTTCTGCCATCCTGGTGACACCGGTGCTTCCACCCCTGACTCCTTGTCTTCACCAGGCCCGGTGGCCTCCTGGCTCAGGGGGTGCCAGTGACAGCTGCCAGGGCTGCCAGGAGGAGTCCAGTGAGGCCTGGGGGCTCTCTGGGGACGCTTCTGCCTGGGGAGGCCAAAAAAGGGGGTCAGGAAGAGCTTTGTGCAAAGTAGAATGAAAAACAGAGATCGCTCACCTCAGGGTGTGAAATAGTGCTGTGTCCAGGAAACGAGCCCATCAATCCACCCCATCCCATCCCATGGATCCCATGCCATGCCATGGACCCCACCCCATCCCATCCCATCCCATCCCATCCCATCCCATCCCATCCCATCCCATCCCATCCCATCCCATCCCATCCCATCCCATCCCATCCCATCCCATCCCATCCCATCCCATCCCATCCCATCCCATCCCATCCCATCCCATCCCATCCCATTCCCATTCCCATTCCCATTCCCATTCCCATTCCCATCCCATCCCATCCCATCCCATCCCATCCCATCCCATCCCATCCCATCCCATCCCATCCCATCCCATCCCATCCCCATTCCCATCCCCATCCCCATCCCCATCCCCATTCCCATTCCCATTCCCATTCCCATTCCCATTCCCATTCCCATTCCCATTCCCATTCCCATTCCCATTCCCATTCTCATTCCCATCCCATCCCATCCCATCCCATCCCATCCCATCCATCCCAGGACAGCAGCTGGAGCTGTGCAATGCCCCACACCCAAAGCCCCGCCACCCCCAGCACCAGCCCCTGTCCCAGGGGAGCCCCGGTGTCCCCGCAGGCAGCTGCAGGTGTCCCCACGCGGGGCCATCACCTCGGAACCAGGCGCAGTTGTATGTGCTGTGCACGCCGTGCGAGCGCAGCCGGATGTCGGTGCCGTTCCCTCGGTGGGTGACGTTGACGACCTCGAAGGTCTCGAAGGGCGGGATGAGCACCTCCTCCTCCTCGGGGTAGTTGGAGAAGTTCCTGATGTCGGCGCCGTGGCACGTGTCCACCTCGAAGGTGGTGGCGGTGCCGTAGGAGTCGCTGACGGATTTCAGCAGCGTGGCGGAGGCGAACTGGCCGAAGCGGACGAGGCGGCCGGGCGCGGCGGCGAAGCGCGCGTCCGCGCCGCGGAACACGCGCAGGCAGCGGGGCCGGGCCCGCGCCGCCCGCAGCTCCGCCACGGCCGCGGTCAGCAGGAAGTGCAGCACCTTGAAGGGGAAGGCGCGCAGGTACTGCCGGCGGGAGCGCCCGGCGCCGCGCACGGCCCTGTTGAACTCCAGGTACAGGCCCTCCTCCATGGTGTAGGCCGTGAGGGCGACGGCCTGCGCCGGCGGCAGCGGCGGGTCCGCGGGCGCCCAGCTGCCCCGCAGCGCCGCGGCCCTGCCCCACGCCTCCGCGTAGTCGCCGTAGGGCTCGAACTCGGAGCGGTTGAGCGCCGGCAGCGCCCGCAGCATCCTGAAGTGGCAGCGCAGGTAGCGGTCGTCGAAGGAGTTGGGGGCCATGTCCAGCACGATCCTGGCGGCGCCGCCGCGCTCCCGCCAGCGGAGGCTGCCGGCCACGGCCCGGGCCAGCAGCACCAGCAGCAACAACGGGAGTTCCATGGCGGGCAGAGACCCCCAGGGACCCCCGGGTGCTGCAGGGACTCAGGGGACGCGGCTGGATCCTCTGTGAGGGGCTGAGGAACAGCCCAGGGACAGGGGGGCACCCCGGCCGCATCTCTGCCCAGGAGCCCCCGGCTGTGTCCCAGCGCTGCCCTGAGCCTGGCCCTGGTCCCACGGGACATTGTCCCCTGTCCCATCAGCCATTGTCCCCTGTCCCATGGGCCATTGTCCCCTGTCCCATGGGCCATTTGTCCCTGGTCCCATGGGCCACTGTCCCCTGTCCCATGGGCCATTGTCCCATGGGCCGTTGTTCCCTGTCCCATCAGCCATTGTCCCCTGTCCCATGGGCCATTGTCCCCTGTCGCATGGGCCATTTGTCCCTGGTCCCATGGGCCACTGTCCCCTGTCCCATAGGCCATTGTCCCATGGGCCGTTGTCCCCAGTTCCATGGGCCACTGTCCCCTGTCCCATGGGCCGTTGTCCCCTGTCCCATGGGCTGCTGTCCCCTGTCCAATGGGCCATTTTGTCACCTGTCCCATGGGCCATTTGTCCCCTGTCCCATGGGCCACTGTCCTCTGTCCCATGGGCCGTTGTCCCCTGTCCCATGCACCACTGTCCCCTCACAACCAGCACTCTGGCCTGGTCCCCACAGCTCCACGGTGTCACTCCCAGGACCCCGACCCAAAGCGTTACCTGTGCCCTGAGGTGGGTGCAGGGTCTGGGTGCTGCTCTCAGTCCCTCCCTGTGCTCCTCCAGCTCCTCCAGCCTTTTATAGCTGGGATGGCTGGGCTTGAATCCAGACACTCTCCCTGCTCCTGGGCAATTTTGTTGTCCCCCCACAGGACTCAGAGAAGCCACCATCCTCTCCAGCTCCAGGGATGGGCAGAGGTCTGGAGAGGAGATGGGTCTAAGGGCCCTGATAAATCCTCTCAGCCCCCACCCACCAAGGTGTGGAGGGTTGAAATAATCCAGCAAAAACACAAACAAAACCAAAAAGTTGCATAAGAAAAGGGGAAAAAAGATTTTATTCTCTACTTCCCATGAGCAGGTGAAGTCCTGCCGCTTCCCAGAAAGATGCCCTGATCCGGAGCATTGACAGAGACATGGAACAGGACTGGCCCCAGGACTGGGCCCAGGGAATGCCACTGGTGCCTGGCCCCAGCTGCATGTGGCCCATTCCCTCTGATCTTACCCTCCTTGTGTTAACTCCTCCTTTGACCCAAACCCTAAAACTCCACCCCTACAACACCCTATAAAACCCCACGACTCGGCCCCTGTCTGCCCTGTCCTTTTTCCCCTTCTCCTTCTTCCTCCTCCCCAGTCCTGGGGGAAATAAAATGGATTCTTGTGCTTAACAAAACAGAGACTTGTCTGGTCTGTCTCCCTCCCGGGGCTTGTCCCTCTCTGCTGCCTTATGATGCCCACCACGCCCTGGTGCAGCTGCCCAGGCCAGGAGCAGCCGGGTTCTCCAGGACAGTGTTGTGGGAAATGGTGCCAAAGCTTTGCTCGAGGCCAGGCAGACACAGCCAAGCCTTTCCCTCGGCCACTGAGGAGGTCACTCAGTCACATCAGGTTGGTCAGGCAGGTCCTGCCTGTCACACCTGTGGGAGTCCAGGACATCCCTCTGGCCGCCCTGGAGGGTTTGGAGACCGGACAGGGGGTCTGGGGTCTGTCCCAGGGGCTCAGCCAGCCTCACACAGAGCCCAGGAGGGCACTGCCTCTGATCCCTGCCATGGCAGTGAATGCCCACAGTGTGTGAACAATCACAAGCTGAGAGAATTCAAAATAAGCAGTAGTTAGTTTATCATAGAATGTAAATGTAGAATCTAGAATTTTTAGTATATGGGTCTGAAGAGACAAGATAGAGGAATTGGAGAGTAGCCCCTGTCCTCCTTATTCTTGCTCTCATCCCCATCTTTTGCTGAGTTAGATTTTAAAGATTAGTTTAAAGTAGAAATGACATGTTAACATAAGTAGTAAGTATTAGTAAAATTTTGTAAATAAAAAGTAAGTTTTAGATAATAGTTGAGTCAGGGGGACCGTACATAAAGTCCAAGACCCTCTGATCCGCCCCCAGTCCGCCACATGTCCTGCTCTGCTGGAGATGTCTTACAGAGCTGAGAAAGAACTAAGAAATAATAAAGAGTAAACAACTGACAGACTCAGCTTGTCTTCTCTAGCTCCAGCGTGAGACCTTTTGAGCAAAAGAAGCTCAAAAACCTTATTACTTCAAGAAACAACAACTCCGAAGAAAATCTCAGAGAACAGCAACCCTAAGAACACCCTGGGCTGGCTGGGCCTGCTGCCCCAGGTGCTCTGCCCGTGCTGTGTGCAGACACTCAGGGTGATCTGTCCCGTGGCCTTCCAGGCACCCAGGCCAGGCCTGGAGCTCCCTGGATCCTCCTCCTGGCCGTGCTCGTGGATGGGCATCACACTGGCACCTCCACTCATCTTCTAGGACCTCTGTGGGCAGCCAGGACGGATGATAAACAAAGGAGAGCGGCTGGGCAAGCTCTCCCTCGAGACAGGACTGTAATTCTTGTCTTTGTCATTGCCGTGATCCTGCACTTCTGCCGAGGCTTAGGTAGATGAAGGAAACCATCCTCAAAGCATTTGCTGCATTGTACTGCCTCTCCATTTATTGGAAACAGAGCTGGGATCATCCTTCACTTGCAAGTCCCACACTTGTACAAATGCTCAGAGCTGGCCCCAACATTTAAATTTCACCTTTCTAATTCCTGATGGCCAATTCCTTGTCCCTCTGCCACCACGCCCGTATTTCCTGGCTCCCTTGATGATTTCTGGCTGGGCACGGCAGCAGCTGATGCATCACCCCAGGTGCTGTCCCAGAAAGAGTGACCAGTGTGAAGTCACAGGTTCATATTCCATGGGGCAGGATCGCTCCATTGCAGGACTGCTGTGACAGACACAGCAGGATATCTGTTACAGGCACTGCAGCTGAGGAAATGAAAACTCAATAAACCCAAATGTTTAAAATGGAGTGCCAGGACAAGGGGGAATGGCTTCCCACCGCCAGAGGACAGGGATGGGATGTTGAGAAGAAATCCTTCCCTGTGAGAGTGGGAGGCCCAGAGAAGCTGTGGCTGCCCCTGGATCCCTGGAAGTGCCCAAGGCCAGGTTGGATGAGGCTTGGAGCAGCCTGGGCTAGTGGAAGGTGTCCCTGCCCATGACAAGGGCATGAAACTGGATGGACTTTAAGGCCCCTTCCCACCCAAAGCCGTCTGTGATTCAATGACTCCATAAATTCCTTCTTTGCTCCCTTCCTGGTTTCACAGCCTCTGCCTGTTGTGGACGCTGAAGCTGAGAGGACAATGTTCACCTCCTGCCTGCACAAGGACCACTCCCTTGCCAGTGTCTCCCTGTGCCTCGTCAGTGCCTCACCAGTGCCTCACCAGTGCCTCACCAGTGCCTCACCAGTGCCTCGTCAGTGCCTCACCAGTGCCTGCAGCTCTGGTGTCACCCAGTTTCTCTGGGTCACTTTCTGCTCACTGCAGGATAATTTCTGGCTCTGCAGTCTGAGGAATGCAGTCTCTCTCCTGCCCTGGGTTGGTGTCCCAGGCCCTTCCTGGGCACTGGGCTCTGCTCGGTGTCACACAAGGGTGGCTGTGAAGACTTGTCACAGTTAGACTGTGAGGAAGGAGGATCTGATCTCCGAGAGATAAATGAGAGAGAAATGAGATATATGGCCACGGCAGGAGCTGGTGGAGAGCTGTGTGCGAGGCAAAGAGAGCTGGAATGGAGACTTGCACAGGTCTAAGAGCTGCAACAGAGACTTGTTCAGGTCTAAGGGCTGGAACAGAGACTTGCACGGGTCTAAGGGCTGAACAGAGACTTGCACAGGTCTAAGGGCTGAACAGGGACTTGCACAAATCTAAGGGCTGGAACAGAGACTTGCACAAATCTAAGGGCTGGAACAGAGACTTGCACAGATCTAAGAGCTGGAACAGGGACTTGCACAGGTCTAAGAGCTGGAACAGAGACTTGCACAGGTCTAGGGGCTGCAACAGGGACTTGCACAAATCTAAGGGATGGAACAGGGACTTGCACAAATCTAAGGGATGGAACAGGGACTTACACAAATCTAAGGGCTGGAACAGAGACTTGTTCAGGTCTAAGGGCTGAAACAGAGACTTGTTCAGGTGTAAGGGCTGGAACAGACTTGCACAGGTCTAAGGGCTGGAACAGAGACTTGTTCAGGTCTAAGGGCTGAACTGAGACTTGCACAGGTCTAAGGGCTGGAACAGGGACTTGCACAGGTCTAAGGGCTGGAACAGAGACTTGCACAGGTCTAAGGGCCATGTGACAGTGCTGGGATAAGAGACAGAGCAGGGATAAAGTTCAGTGAGGAGAAACTGGACAGGAAAGATAAAGGGTGACAAAGCAACCAGGAAACCGTGAAAGCAGCAGGGGATAGAACAGGGAGGACTGCAGCGTCCCGGGACAGCTCAGAGGAAACGATTCCCTTCGCGTTTTGTTTTTTGTCACGAAGCAGCACCTGCGTGTCCCCGCACGGACCCACGGGGCTCTACCCCGCCCGCCGTGCCCCGTGCGGCCGCAGGGGCGGCGGCGCCCGCCCATTGTTCGTCCCCGGCAGCGCCGCTCCCGCGCCCCGGGGCGGGCCCGCTCTCCGGGACTCCGTTTCCCAGGCGCCCCCGCGGAGGGCGGCGCGGCCCGGGAGCGGCGCCGGGAGCGGCTCCAGGCCAGGGCGGAGGGAGCGGGGCGGGGGCGCTGCCGCAGCGGGAGCGCGGCCGCCGCTCGGCGCAGCCCGGCCCGGCCCCCGCACATCCGGGCGCTGCCGCAGGCCCGGCCCGTGCTGTCCCGGCGCGGCGCGGCCCGGCGCGATGCTGCGCTGCATGCCGCCGCTCTGGCGCTGCAACCGGCACGTGGAGGCGCTGGACCGGCGGCACTGCTCCTTGCAGGCCGTGCCCGAGGAGATCTACCGCTACAGCCGCTCGCTCGAGGAGCTGCTGCTGGACGCCAACCAGCTCCGCGAGCTGCCCAAGGTGAGCCCCGCCACCGGCGCCGCCGCCCCGCCGCTCCCGGAGCGCGGCTCGGCCCGGCCCGGCCCGGCCCGGCCCGCGGGGGCCGCCCCAGCGCTGCCCCGGCCTGCGCTGCCCTCGCCGGGCGGCCTCGGCTCAGCCCAGCGCCCTCCGAGCGCTCCGGGGCGGCTCCGCGGGGTCCCTGCGGCCAGCCCGGGCCGAGCCCCGCGGGGTCCCTGCGGCCAGCCCGGACCGAGCCCCGCGGGGTCCCTGCAGTGAGCCCGGGCCGAGCCCCGCGGGGTCCCTGCGGCCAGCCCGGGCCGAGCCCCGCGGGGTCCTGCAGTGAAGCCGGGCCGAGCCCCGCGGGGTCCTGCAGTGAGCCCGGGCCGAGCCCCGCGGGGTCCTGCAGTGAGCCCGGACCGAGCCCCGTGGGGTCTCTGTGGGGTCTCTGTGGGTCCCTGCAGCGAGCCCGGACCGAGCCCCGAGGGGTCTCTGCGGGTCCCTGCAGTGAGCCCGGACCGAGCCCCGCGGGGTCCCTGCAGTGAGCACGGGCCGAGCCCCGCGGGGTCCCTGCGGCCAGCCCGGGCCGAGCCCCGCGGGGTCTCTTTGGGGTCCCTGCGGGTCCCTGCAGTGAGCCCGGGCCGAGCCCCGCGGGGTCCCTGCAGCGAACACGGGCCGAGCCCCGCGGGGTCTCTGTGGGTCCCTGCGGCCAGCACGGACCGAGCCCCGCGGGGTCCTGCAGTGAGCCCGGACCGAGCCCCGCGGGGTCTCTTTGGGTCCCTGCAGTGAGCACGGACCGAGCCCCGCGGGGTCTCTGTGGGTCCCTGCAGTGAGCACGGACCGAGCCCCGAGGGGTCTCTGTGGGTCCCTGCAGTGAGCCCGGACCGAGCCCCGAGGGGTCTCTGTGGGTCCCTGCAGTGAGCCCGGACCGAGCCCCGCGGGGTCTCTTTGGGGTCCCTGCGGGTCCCTGCAGCGAGCCCGGACCGAGCCCCGAGGGGTCTCTGTGGGTCCCTGCAGTGAGCCCGGGCCGAGCCCCGCGGGGTCTCTTTGGGGTCCCTGCGGGGTCCCTGCAGTGAGCACGGACCGAGCCCCGCGGGCTGGGGCAGCCCCGGCCGAGCAGGAGCCCCGCCGCTCTCGGCCGCTGAGCCGCGGGATAAAGGAGACCCCTGCCCGCGGGGGCATCGCTTTACCCGAGCCATCGGTGCTGTGACGGGCACAGGCGCTGCCAAGCAAAGCACGGCATGAATTAAAAACCTCTGGTTTAATCGGTAAGCTGGAAAAAGTGACCAGTAAGTTAATTAAAAGCGGTAGAGCTGCTTTATAGTTATGATCATAGGGCTACATAGATGGTGCAGCAGCTGGAGCATCTCTGCTGTGAAGACAGGCTGGGAGAGCTGGGGGTGTTTGCCATATTTATTACAACCTCAAGAAGAGAGGCTCTGGAGAAACCTTAGAGCCCCTCCAGTGCCTAAAGGGGCTCCAGGAGAGATGGAGAGGGGCTTGGGACAAAGGCCCGGAGGAGTGGGACAAGGGGAATGGCTTCCCACTGCCAGAGGGCAGGGTTAAAGGGATTATTGGGAAAAAAAGATTTCCTGAAGGGTGGTGAGGCCCTGGCACAGGCTGCCCAGAGAAGCTGTGGCCGCCCCATTCCTGGAAGTGCCCAAGGCCAGGCTGGACAGGGCTTGGAGCAGCTTGAGGTAGTGGAAGGTGTCCCTGCCCATGGCAGGGGGTTGGAACTGGGCTGAGTGGTCTTTAAGATCGCTTCCACCCCAAATTATTCCTTGATCTGGGGCTCCAGCAGGCGCTTGCAGCCTCTGTTGCCGTTCAGTTCAGGCAGAGCTCTGCACACAGGAGAAGCCCTCCGTGAGCTGTTCCAGGCCACCGTGGTCGCTGCCATGGGCAGGGAACTGGAGCTCTGCTCCTCTGCCAGCCTGGCCCAGCCTCTCGTGGCTCCCAAGGGTTTGCTTTTGAGGGCAGGGCGCTGGCACGGGTGAGCTCTCACGTTTGGGTCCTGAAGTGCCATCCAGCAGGAACCCATGATGTTCCCATTCTGCCTGGTACACAGGATGCTGCCTGGAACCTGCTGCTCGAGAAGGAAAAGGCCTTAAAGACAGTGCTGGGCTCTGGGATGCTCCAGAGGAAGTTTTATTGCGTATCCCCTTTGGAAACAGTATGATTTTTTAAAAGTTATTTAAGTTCTTGCCTGTGCCAGAGAGAGAAGGTGTTTGGCTGCTGTGTGCTTGGAGAGATGGTCTTCAAGGAATAGAGACTGAGCTGCCTGTTTATTAAAAGAAATTGAGAAGTAGGTCATTAGCTTTCAAGGTTTTTGTTGAATACTGACATGTTATGGAATTTGTCATCAAATCTAGATTAAAAAAACCCTGACAAACCAGAAACTCAGTTTTGATTCAGGCCAGAGTAGTTTGGTTCAGTTTTGTTAAAACGCACAGTGGCACATCCACACCTGAACAGATTCTCTTGTGTAGAAGCAGCAGTTCTTGCTCTGGTGTTTTTGGGTTCTGTTTGTCTCTCCTGAGCCCCGGTGAGCTGGGCTGCCTGTGGGATTCAGGAGTGAGGCTGTCCAGGTGTGGAGACACCAGTGTGGCACTCTCAGCTCCTCTCTCAGGCAGCACAGCATCCTGTCGTGCTTTGGGTGGGGAGGTTTCCCAGCCTGTGGAAAATGTGTGTTTTGGGCAGGCTGGGACGGGCACGGGTGTCAGTCCCATCTGCAGAGGAGGGTGATTGCGACACCCCTGCGGGGAACCTGCTGGTCCCTGTGCTCCCAGCTTCGAGTGTCCTGCCCAGCAGCCCGGCCTCGTGCTGCTCTGAACCCCGTGGAACTGGGACAGACGGGGGGTTTGGAAGAGCATCTTTTGGATTATAAACGCAAATTTTATACTGACTTTGTACTTGGCCTGTGATGGTGTGGATACAATCCTGCCTGTGATCACAGGTGCTGTGTGTGTGCCTTTAGTGCCTTCCTGAGTCACCCCAAGAGCTTTGTGGCATCTGCTCGGCTTGGAGCATCACAGTTCTTGCCATGACCTGTCCTGGGCTCACAGGCTCCTCTCTGGTGTTTGAGTTCCCCTTCTGGAGTCTTCTGGCAAAGAATTGTTAGAGGAACAAATTGAAGGGAGCAGTGAGATCCTGGTCCCCTGGTCTCAGGAGATGGAGTAGATCAGGAGAGGGACAGAGAATGGGCAGCAGCAAAGAGCGTGACCAGACCCAGGGTACAACAGCTTTTGCACAAGGTGTGACCAGACCCAGGGTACCACAGCTTTTGCACAAGGGTGTGACCAGACCCAGGGTACCACAGCTTTTGCACAAGGTGTGACCAGACCCAGGGTACAACAGCTTTTGCACAAGGTGTGACCAGACCCAGGGTACCACAGCTTTTGCACAAGGGTGTGACCAGGCCCAGGTACAACAGCTTTTGCACAAGGGTGTGACCAGACCCAGGGTACAACAGCTTTTGCACAAGGGTGTGACCAGACCCAGGGTACCACAGCTTTTGCACAAGGTGTGACCAGACCCAGGGTACAACAGCTTTTGCACAAGGTGTGACCAGACCCAGGGTACCACAGCTTTTGCACAAGGGTGTGACCAGGCCCAGGTACAACAGCTTTTGCACAAGGTGTGACCAGACCTGGGGTACCACAGCTTTTGCACAAGGTGTGACCAGGCCCAGGTACAACAGCTTTTGCACAAGGTGTGACCAGACCCAGGGTACCACAGCTTTTGCACAAGGTGTGACCAGGCCCAGGGTACAACAGCTTTTGCACAAGGTGTGACCAGGCCCAGGGTACAACAGCTTTTGCACAAGGGTGTGACCAGGCCCAGGTACAACAGCTTTTGCACAAGGTGTGACCAGGCCCAGGGTACCACAGCTTTTGCACAAGGTGTGACCAGACCCAGGGTACAACAGCTTTTGCACAAGGTGTGACCAGGCCCAGGGTACAACAGCTTTTGCACAGGGGTGTGACCAGAACCAGGGTACAACAGCTTTTGCACAAGGTGTGACCAGACCCGGGGTACCACAGCTTTTGCACAAGGTGTGACCAGACCCGGGGTACAACAGCTTTTGCACAAGGTGTGACCAGACCCGGGGTACAACAGCTTTTGCACAAGGGTGTGACCAGACCCGGGGTACAACAGCTTTTGCACAAGGCAGGTGAACGCTTTCAGGATGTCTCCACTGTCTGGGAAGGGCAGTGAAACACAGAGCAGTTCCCTATCCGATGGCTGAGGCCTGGGGTGTAAATGATGGCCTGAAAGAGGGGACAGGGAGCAGCTGACTGCTGCTTGCAGAACATCACTGAGTGGAACAAAAAGGGCTCGGTTCAGAGCAAAATAAATCATTTTTCATGCAAAATGTAGTTTAACTGGTCTGTGGAACCACTTGGCACATGACATTACAGTGCTGTGAGTTAACACGAGCTCAGGAGAGAAGTGGAGCAGTTCACAAAGGAGAAAACAGCCAAAAGTGAGGATCTGCAGAGGCACCACTGTGTGTTTGCAGTGTGTCCTGGGAGAGGCTTGGAGGGAGTTTGGCTTTGGGCTTGCTGTGCTCACACTCGTCCTTCTCAGCTGGAGCTGCTGAGGGCTTTCCCTGTGCCAGCCCATCCCCAGCCAAACCTAAACGCCCTCCCAAGGCAGGGGAACATCAGGTGCTGCAGCTGTGGGCAGCAGGGGAGAAAAGCAGAGCAGCCCTGAGTGAGAGAACATCCAGGGAGTTTGGGGTGCCAGGGGTGCTGAGCCTCGGGGACACTTCGGGCAGAGACAGCAGAATCACACCCCACTGTCCCTCCCCTTTCCTGCCCCTCTGGGCTCCCTGTGCCTGGTGCCAGGGTTGGTCCAGAGGCACGTGAGGAGGAGGAAGAGGAGGAGGAGATCTGCAGCTGGTGGAACAAGGAAGCCTGTTTGATCCACCTCAGGTTTGACCCAGTGTGTCTTGAGGATTTGTGTTCACAGTGCTTCCCTCAGCTGTGCCAAGGTGTGCTTGGTTCCAGGCACACAGGTCACTGCAGGAAGGGCGTTTTTTGAGGGTATTGCTGTTGGTAGGGACAGATACCTAAGGCTGGAGTAGGAATCTGTGTAGTATGAGGTGAATATGGTGATGCAAATTGAGAATAAACTGCCATTCCAGCAGTTTAGGTGGGAACACTGGGTTTAGGCACACGGTGTCCCTGAAGGATGGTGGTGGGAAAGCTCTTTGGTTGGGTCAGGGGGTGTTTTCCAGGTGAGGAGCCCTTCATGGAAACAAGGCTTTTTTGGGAAAGAGATGCTGGGAGGAGGGTTTGTGCTTACGTGAGGGAAGGTGGAGAAGGGGCAGTGTGCTTGTTTGGCAGAATGGGGCTGCACGTGCCCATTCTCTGGGAAAAGGGCTAAAGGACACAGAGATGTGCCTGTGGAGATCTGTCAGAAAAGTGGGAATGAGAGAGGGTGCACAGCCTTGGGCAGCACATTTGTGTTTGGGGGTTTTTAGGGAAGACTTCCCTGTGGAGGTGATTCTTGAGGTGAAAGGATTGGAGGGGTGGCTTTTGGAAAGGTCAAGCAAGTCTCTTGAAAATACATGAGTATATATGGTTCCTCTTACACCAACGGGGTTTCACACAGGCTTTTCTGTGTCCTTATTTCACCTGCTCCAGAAATGTGGCATCTCTTGCTCTTCCTGTGGCACCGTTTTCCTCTGCGGAATTTCCAGTGCCCTTTGTGCTGCTGCTCTGCTCCAGATCTGATGGGATGCTCTGCCCATCCCCTGGGATTGCTGAGTGACACTGCTGTCCCTTCCTCACTCCTCCCTTCCCAGCTGCAGAAGTCTACGTGTGTTTCCATCCTGCAGTGCTGGCTCCTCTTCTGTCTGCTCTTGCTTCTTTGTCACCTGTCCCTTGTGGAAACCTGCCTGTTTTGAGCCTGTAGGGTGGCTCTTCTTGGGCAGTTTGAAGGGTGTCCTAGGGTGACTTTGTGAAGCTTGTATCCTCCCAAATTTGCCCTAAACCAGGACAAAGGGATAAATTAAATCTGTGTGGGAGCATCTGCTGCCCCATTGCAGGGATTTGCTGCCAGGGTGATAACACATGATTTAATGGAAAGTGATAAATTCCCTTTGATAAGTGGCCTGTGCTTTCCACGAGGGTGTCTGAGGTTCCAGAGGTGGAAGTGACCATGCTGAATTCTGCTGTGCCTGTCTTGCAGACTGGTGGCTGCAGGGAACCTGCAGGAGCAGGGGGGAGAGCAGGTCCTGCGCTGGCATTGTGGGGTTTGGGAGCAGAGCTGGCTGAATCTCCGTGTCACCCAGGCCACTCTGAGCACTTGAGAGGCACAGGAATCAGCAGGAAGGAATGAACACGGGGTGGAATTTGGAGCACTCTGAGGCGGCAGACAGAGCTGGTCACAACCCCGAAGGAGCCAGAGACTCTCGGTGTGCTTTTGGAGGAGTGCTCCAGATTGTGTGGGGAGGCAAAAGGGAGGCTGGAGGAAACCTGGGTGGAGCAGAGCTGGTAGGACCTGGTGCAGGAGAACAAGAGGGTGGAGCTGAGTAGGAGCTGAAACCTTGAACAAGTCTGTGCAGAGGGAGGAGACCTCGGAGCCCTGGTGTGTCAGCATGAGCGTGCACAGGTCAGGCTGCTGCACACCTGCCAGAGGAGTGCGGGGCTGGAGGTGTCTGAGGCTGTGCAGAGGAAACCCAGGGGCTGCCGGGGGTCCCAAGGGTTTTAGCAGTGGTGGTGCTGAAGAGGCCCCAGGCATTTCTAGTGTAGGGCTGCAGTTCCTCTGCTTTGCTTTTTCCTCACCACAGCTCCCATGATAGTGAGCCCAGTGCAGGAAACGCTCTTCCCAGTGCCCAGTGAGCTGCTGGAAACTGGGAGACGGGCACTGGGAGAGGAGCCCGTGTGTGTCCAGGGCAGGTCCTTCCCTGTTTGGGAGAGGAGCCCGTGTGTGTCCAGGGCAGGTCCTTCCCTGTTTGGGAGAGGAGCCCGTGTGTGTCCAGGGCAGGTCCTTCCCTGTTCAGGAGAGGAGCCCGTGTGTGTCCAGGGCAGGTCCTTCCCTGTTTGGGAGAGGAGCCCGTGTGTGTCCAGGGCAGGTCCTTCTCTGTTCAGGAGAGGAGCCTGTCCCTGTCCAGGGCAGGTCATTCCCTGTTTGGGAGAGGAGCCTGTCCCTGTCCAGGGCAGGTCATTCCTTGTTTGGGAGAGGAGCCCGTGTGTCCAGGGCAGGTCCTTCCCTGTTCAGGAGAGGAGCCTGTCCCTGTCCAGGGCAGGTCCTTCTCTGTTCAGGAGAGGAGCCCGTGTGTGTCCAGGGCAGGTCCTTCTCTGTTCAGGAGAGGAGCCCGTGTGTGTCCAGGGCAGGTCCTTCCCTGTTTGGGAGAGGAGCCCGTGTGTGTCCAGGGCAGGTCATTCCCTGTTCAGGAGAGGAGCCCGTGTGTGTCCAGGGCAGGTCCTTCCCTGTTCAGGAGAGGAGCCTGTCCCTGTCCAGGGCAGGTCCTTCCCTGTTTGGGAGAGGAGCCTGTCCCTGTCCAGGGCAGGTCGTTCCCTGTTCAGGAGAGGAGCCTGTCCCTGTCCAGGGCAGGTCCTTCCCTGTTCAGGAGAGGAGCCCGTGTGTGTCCAAGGCAGGTCCTTCCCTGTTCAGGAGAGGAGCCTGTCCCTGTCCAGGGCAGGTCATTCCCTGTTCAGGAGAGGAGCCCGTGTGTGTCCAGGGCAGGTCCTTCCCTGTTCAGGAGAGGAGCCCGTGTGTGTCCAGGGCAGGTCCTTCCCTGTTCAGGAGAGGAGCCTGTCCCTGTCCAGGGCAGGTCCTTCCCTGTTCAGGAGAGGAGCCCGTGTGTGTCCAGGGCAGGTCCTTCCCTGTTCGGGAGAGGAGCCTGTCCCTGTCCAGGGCAGGTCCTTCCCTGTTCAGGAGAGGAGCCTGTCCCTGTCCAGGGCAGGTCCTTCCCTGTTCGGGCTTGCTGCCGTTTGCATCATGCAGGGCCCTCGGGAGCTGGCTGCCTTTCAGCAGTTCCTCTCCTGGGCTGCAGTGTCCCTGTCCAGGATCCCACTGCCCCGGGGGAAGCTCCAGGCCGTGGTTGTCACTTTCCCAAAGCAAAATGGGGCCTCGCAAAGCTAATTAAGAGCAGCTTTTAATTTCCTGCCATCTGAGTGCTGTAAGGAGGATCTTGGGGTTTATTTACTTCCATGGAAGGGTAAAGCTTCTCCTTCTAATCTCTGTACTAATAGCCCTTCCCTGAGAAAGTCAGGGAGCTGGGAATCCTCCGTGCTCGCTGTGGAGCCAGCCTTGGAGCCTGCCAAGGCTTGATGTGCACCTCCTCTTGCTCTGGATGTGGTGCCTTCCATCCCAGGCCGTGTCAAAGCTGCAGCTGCATTTGTTTAACAAAACCAGCCCACAAACTGGTTTCACCTGCTGGTTGTGAGGCTTGTGTGCAGGGCTGGCATGGCTCTCCGTGCTCTGCAGGAGCTCAGGAGCCCTGTGGGTTGGTGGGACAGCTGGATGTGTGTTTGTCTCTCCAAAAGCCACATGTTCTGGAGTGCTGCTGCCCAGAGGTTAAAACTGCATCTCCCCTGGTGACAGTGGAGGTGTAGGATCTGTGCTGGGGTGGCAGCAGCCAGCTCCGAGCTCAGTCATGGAGAAAAGAGCTGATAAAACTCTTGGGTGTACAAGTCTGGGATATACAAACAGGGAACAGGAAAGAGATGCACAGATGGGTTTTATGCTTGAGGTCTGTGGAAGGGAAGTGGCTGTTAATACTCAATTCTCAGAGCTCTGAGGTGTGTTCAGCTCTGTGTGGGACAGCTGGGCTGTGCTGCCCAGGCTGTGTCTCCCCACCAGCCTGGGTCTGGGAGGAGGTTCAGGTGCATGGAATAGGAGGTGCAGAGGCAGCTGGGCAGTAGGGAGGTTCAGTGGAGTTAAAAGTTCATGAACATTCAGGTGGCCGTGGTTGGAATGGCTCTGCCTCTCACCGGACCCTCCTTGGCACTGGTGTGGTACCTCAGGGAGGTCACAGGAAGGACCTGCTCGTCTTTCCCGGGTTGTTTAAAGCCTCTCAGTGTGTCTGTGTTGGTGACTGAGCACCTGCCCCGTGTGTGGGTGTATGGCTGCCAGCGGGGTGCAGCTCTGTCCCCGTGGGGTTCCTCTGGGGCTGTGTCAGTCCCCAGCCCCTGCTGCTGTCCCCACCGTGTCTCTGAAGCCTGAATGCAGCCCTGCAGAGGCCCTGCCTGTTCATCTCGGGTGCCTCTGCTTCCCTTTGGCTGCTGCTGAGGACCTGCCACGAGGGATTAGTTCATTGATGGCTGGAGGTGGAGGCAGGGCTGGCTTAACCTCCTCAGTCTCTGTGTGATCCCTGCATTTTGGAGCCCTGTTTTGCCATCTCCCTGGAAGGAGCTTGGCTGAGGCAGTGGTGGGAGTGTCGTGGGTGGAAGGGCTGCTGTGTGCTGGGGATGTGGCATCCCAGCATCTCTGTGGGCTCTGGCTCCTGTCCCATTCCTGGTTCAGGGCAGTCACTGGTGTGTGTCCGAGCTGTTCACCTGGGAGCTGCTCCAGCACCTTCTTCCTGCTCAGAGGAGCTGTTTGGGTCTGTGTCCTTCCACACAGGGACACCTAACTCTTCTTCAAGACTTTTCCAGTCCCCAGGTTTGCTTTCCTGCACCCCGAGAGTTCAGGCTGCCATTGAGGCCCCCACTTTGTGCCAGTTTTTTGGCTTGGTCTCATTGCCTTGTCTTGGATTCCCTAGTTTCAGGGTGAGACCTGGTTTGTTGGGGTTTTTTTTGGTTGTTTTATGGTGCTTCACTATGCTGGAGATGTATCTCTTAGATAAACCTGCTTATGATTTCTGCCTCAGGAAAACACAATCTGATTGGAAACAATTGCAACAGGTTATTGTATAATACAACTTCTGGCACTTTTCCCTTTGCTAATAGCTGTGGCATTACAGATCAGTCAATTACTTTTTGTAATTGCAGGCTGACCCCTGTTTGCTGAGGGGTTGAATTAGAAGTAGATGGTGTCCCTTGGCTGAGTAGAGGAGGTGATTCCTGAGGTATCCCATGGCTGGGAAGAGCTGAATGCCAGGACAAATCAGGAAGGGGCAGAGGTCCTTGGGCACTGCCTGTGGTGTGCTGGCTTTGGCTGCTTCACCCGTACCCAGGGTGTTCTCCCTGGAATAATCTCACATCTCTCCATTGGTGCTTTTGCAGTAGAGTCACAGCATCACTGAGGCTGGGAAAGACCTTCAGGATCGAGTCCTGCCTTTGACTCAAAAACTTTTTGTCAACTAAACCACAGCTCTGTGCTGTGATTATTTAATATATTCCAGTATTTCAGTGGAAAATGCCCCTGAGTGCCCTGTGCCCGCCACAGGGAGTTCTGGTCTTTCCCACTTGCCCCGTCCCAGTGCACAGAGCAGGGTGGAGGCTGCGAGTGCTGGGATTGCTCAGAGCCCCTCTCCTCACACAGCCCTGCTCTGCTGCTGCCTCGTGTCCAAGATCAGCGTGAGAGCATCCATCACTTCCCACACCTTCACACCACTGGATGCTAATTGTGGTGTCTGGATTTAATTCTGGCTCGGGATTGCCTTTGTAGGGCCTGGGATGGTTTGTTGTTCCACCTGGAGCAGATTCCTCCCTGCTCCTGGCTGTGTCCTGGCTGTGTGCTGCCCTGGCCCCTCTGTCGGGGACAGCATTCCTCAGTCCTCAGTGCCTGAGAAGCAGCAGCTGCTGAGCCTTTGGCTCGGAGACAGCTCGCTTTGTCTCTGCTGGAATGTATCCCCAGCACTTAAGTGCTTTTATACATTTGCAGCGCATTCCTCAGGGCCTGATACGGGGTTAAATAGTCGGAAATCCGCCGGTCTGTGCGGGGAGGGCCGTGTCCGGCTGGCAGGAGCAGCCTGGGGCTGCTCTGCTCCTGCTCTGGGGTGTGTGGGGCAGCTCCTGTGGGGTGCCCTCGGTGCCCCTCCGTGCCTCTCCTGCTGCGGGCAGGCAGGAGCATCCTCTGGCTGCAGACCCCAGCGTGGCTGGCAGCTCAGCCGTGTCTCATTGGGACTTGTCTGAGTTGCCACCTTTGCCACCTTCCAGGTGCTGGTGACCAGGGAAGTTCACTGGCCTGGAGCGAGTTCAGGGTCTGGCAAACACTGTGAGGAGTGGAGAAGGAAACCCCTGTGGAGTGGGAGGCAGCTGGGAGGATCTGGTTTTGGGGGCAGCTGGTCTGTGTGCACTGCCTGAGGTGTTCCACACCTGCTGAGGTGTGTCAGACCAAGTCCTCGGGTAACTGGCACCTGGATGGTGGCTGTGGTGCCCTCCCTGTGGCACCAGGGTTGCCCCTGGGGCTCCAAACTGATGCTCCCACCTCTCAGTAGTGTGATAGCTTGTTAACTCAGTTATCCCCACCAGATTTCAGTGATTCATCTTAAATTAAGAAGAATCATAATTCAAGATTCTGAATTAATATTAATTAAGAATCTGTTCTGGGAATGGCCATTGCCTTCCTGGGTTCTCTCTGTAGGGAAAGGTGTCTCTTGGGCCTGCTGCCCTGGTGCTCCGGAGGCGCTGGGCTGTGCTGGAGGTGAGTCCTGCCCTGCTGAGGAGCTGTGCAGCCCCTGGAGCCCCTGGCGTCCTGCCTGTGCTGCCCAGCCGTGGCACACAGGTCTGTCTGTTCTGTGGCCTCCCCTGTGCCAGGCTGGCTTTGGGCACAGTGACCTGGAAGTGCCGGGTTTACCCTCACAGCTGATCAGCTCCTGCGGGTTTGGCTGTGCAGCTGCTGCTCCCAGCCCCTCCTGACTCCGTGCCAGGCTGGATTTCCCGGACAATGCCACTGCACAGGAGCTGCAGAACTCTCAGCACACCTGTGAGAGGAGGGCCCAGGTCCCTTCACACTCAGCTCCCTGTGGGTGTCTGGGACAGGCAGGGCAGACACGGTCCCTGTGCCCGGCTGTGGAGAGTGCAGCCATCTCTGCTTCCTCCTGGGGCAGGAATCAAAATGTCAAGGCCATGTTTAACCAGGAAAATGGGAATGAAGCACAAAGCTCAAATACAGGAGCTGGTTTTGCTGCCAGCACTGGAGGAGCTGCTGGGTTGCAGGGCTGACGGATGGACAGACACCTCCTGCTTGCAGTGCATTCATCCCTGGGGACAAACTCAGAACTCATTGAGGAGTTCCCATGGTGGCATGGGAAGCAGGCCCTCTTGCTCATGAATCACAAGGAGAATTGTAATTATTTTCCTGCTGCACAGTCTGATCCTGCCTTTAATTAAATATGTGCTGTCCTGCTGGAGGCAGGGACTGTTCTAGCAGGGCTGGACAGGTGGACTTGAAATTCTCTGAAGAGAAATGAGAGGTGAGGAGACTGAGGAGGACCTTAGCAGGAGCAGTTCCAAGGTTGGAAGGGTTGGCAAAACCTCTTGGAGCCCTTAGCTCATGTTGGAGTTGTCACACAGCAGGCACTGCTGGGGTTCTTGGTCCCTGAAGAAAATCACCTGCTCCCAGCACTCAGGGGTGTAGGGCTCAGGGCTGGTGTCTCGGGGCAGCCTGGGTTGTCACAGGTTGTTTTTGAGGAAGAGGAGGTGTCTGAGCCCTGCTCTTCAGGCAGCAGAGCTGGGAACACCGTGGTGGTTTTGGAGCTGAGAACACCATGATGGTTTTGGAGCTGGGAGCACCGTGGTGGTTTTGGAGCTGGGAACACCGTGGTGGTTTTGGAGCTGGGAGCACCGTGGTGGTTTTGGAGCTGGAACACTGTGATGGTTTTGGAGCTGGGAGCACCATGGTGGTTTTGGAGCTGGGAGCACCATGGTGGTTTTGGAGCTGGGAACACCATGGTGGTTTTGGAGCTGGGAACACCATGGTGGTTTTGGAGCTGGGAACACCGTGGTGGTTTTGGAGCTGGGAACACCGTGATGGTTTTGGAGCTGGGAACACCGTGGTGGTTTTGGAGCTGGGAGCACCGTGGTGGTTTTGGAGCTGGGAGCACCGTGGTGGTTTTGGAGCTGGAACACCGTGATGGTTTTGGAGCTGGGAACACCATGATGGTTTTGGAGCTGGGAACACCGTGGTGGTTTTGGAGCTGGGAACACCGTGGTGGTTTTGGAGCTGGGAACACCATGATGGTTTTGGAGCTGGGAACACCATGGTGGTTTTGGCTGCAGAAGCAGAGTCTCTGTCCCATTCCAGAGGTGTTTGTGATGGTGTTTGTGATGTAGACCCCATTCCTGATCTCCAGCTGTATAAATGGTCACTGCCTGGTTTCAGAGCCATTGAGTGTGAGGTTGTTGTGGCTATGTGGTTAAGCTGGTGCCCGACTCCTCTTCCCCCTACACGTGTCCTGCTCCCCTCCAGCAGTGCTGCTGTTTGTCCCCTGAGAGATTCTGAGGAGCTGCACTGAAACCTCTCTGAAGCCTGCTTGGCTGAGGGGAGGAATGTCCCCACAGGCTGTGGTGGCATCGGGCAGCCACCCTCTAACATCTGCTGGTGGCAGGAGGGGTCCCAGGGCCAGGCCAGCTCCAAGAGCTGTCCGTGCTGGGGACAGCTCCTTCCCCACAGAAACTGGAGAGTAGCCCAGGGTCTGTCTGTCCTCCTGTCCATCGTGGCACAAGGAGATTTCTCTCCTCCAGGTGCAGTGAGAACAGGGGGCTGGCCCCAAGGAGAGCACGAGGTGATGCTGGGGAACACAGACTCCCCACGTCCTAGTTCCCTTCCCATGGCATGATGAGATTAAGCACCAGCTGAAGGGGAGAGCTGGAGCTTAGCCTTGGCTAGGCCACAAACCCTTCTTTTATAGCCTCAGGAAAGCAAAGGTTTGGAAAAGAATGCTGATGCTGACCTGGGAGGGGGCATCACTCCTCATGCAGACGCAGTTGGTGTTTTCCAGGTCCCAGGCTCAGCACCCAAACACTTCCTCTCTCTCCTTGGCGGTGAAGATGCATCTCCTGCAGGTGACCCAGCCCGGGGGTGGCCGTGGTGGCCCAGCCCGGGGCTGGCCGTGGTGACCCAGCCCGGGGGTGGCCGTGGTGACCCAGCCCGGGGGTGGCCGTGGTGACCCAGCCCGGGGCTGGCCGTGGTGACCCAGCCCGGGGGTGGCCGTGGTGACCCAGCCCGGGGGTGGCCGTGGTGACCCAGCCCGGGGGTGGCCATGGTGGCCCAGCCCGGGGCTGGCCGTGGTGACCCAGCCCGGGGGTGGCCGTGGTGACCCAGCCCGGGGGTGGCCGTGGTGACCCAGCCCGGGGGTGGCCGTGGTGACCCAGCCCGGGCTGGCCGTGGTGACCCAGCCCGGGGGTGGCCGTGGTGACCCAGCACGGGAATGGCCGTGGTGGCCCAGCCCGGGGGTGGCCGTGGTGACCCAGCACCGCCAGCCCCCGAGCCAGGCTGCCTCCTGTCCCCAATCCTGCCTGGGGAATGGGTGCCTTTCCAGGCCTGCCCTTGGCATTTTGCAGTTCCTGGGAAGTGGCATAGCTGAGTGGTGGCTCAGAGGGTTTGTCCTGAGCCTTTTATCCATTGTCCTTTTCCCTTTTTGTTGGTTTTCCCCCTTCTTGGTCTGACTGAACAAGTGAGCGGGGGGCGGACCAAGGCTGTGCCAAGCGTCGCTGCAGCAGGGGCAGACATGGGGGTGGTGTCTGAATTCCTGGCATCACTGGGCTCTGTGGTTCTCTTAGATCACCTACCAGCAACCCTTTGTTCATGTCCTGGGATCTGCTGCAGCCTCAGCACTATTGCTGGGAGCTTCATGGACATGGACACAGACATGTCACATCAGCTGGAGAAACACAACCTGAGGGCTTGGTCATGGCAGAGGGGGCACAGAACCTGCTCCAGATGGTTCCTTAAAGACAGAGAACGGGCTAAGAAGGCCCTTTGAGATGCTGTTGTGTGTATACATGTCACATGTGACTGCTGTGTGTACATACGTGTGACTGCTGTGTATGCATGTCACAAGACATTGCTGTGTATGCACATACCCTGGGTACACATGCTGTAGCTGACCTTTTTCTGAGCAGAGGTTGGACTGCGTGGTGTTAACAGGCCCCTTCCACCCTGGAGCCCTGCATGGATCTGCTGGAGCTGTCTCTGTGTCCCTTCCACCCCTGAGCCCTGCATGGATCTGCTGGAGCTGTCTCTGTGTCCCTTCCACCCCTGAGCCCTGCATGGATCTGCTGGAGCTGTCTCTGTGTCCCTTCCACCCTCGAGCCCTGCATGGATCTGCTGGAGCTGTCTCTGTGTCCCTTCCACCCCTGAGCCCTGCATGGATCTGCTGGAGCTGTCTGTGTGTCCCTTCCACCCCTGAGCCCTGCATGGATCTGCTGGAGCTGTCTCTGTGTCCCTTCCACCCCTGAGCCCTGCATGGATCTGCTGGAGCTGTCTCTGTGTCCCTTCCACCCCTGAGCCCTGCATGGACCTGCTGGAGCTGTCTCTGTGTCCCTTCCACCCCTGAGCCCTGCATGGACCTGCTGGAGCTGTCTCTGTGTCCCTTCCACCCCTGAGCCCTGCATGGATCTCAGTGTTGCAGGCTGCCTTTGCAGCGAGCTGCTGCACCTGCCAGTCCATCCACCTGCACCTTTGCATTTCGGAGCTGTCGGCTCTCCAGAACACCCCCTGCTCTCTGGACATGCCTGGCAGCTCTGCACTGGTGTCTGCAGGGCCTGGGGCGCTGCCTGGGGCTGCTGCAGGCTGTGGGGATGGGGCAGGAGGTGCCTGGTGCAGCCAGGTTTGGGACAGGACAGTTGTTTCCCTGTGCAGTGAATGAGGAAGGGCTGCAGGGGTCCTGCTGTCCCTGCTCAGGAGAGGCTGAGGAAGGGGTGCAGGGGTCCTGCTGTCCCTGCTCAGGACAGGGTGAGGAAGGGGTGCAGGGGTCCTGCTGTCCCTGCTCAGGACAGGGTGAGGAAGGGGTGCAGGGGTCCTGCTGTCCCTGCTCAGGACAGGGTGAGGAAGGGCTGCAGGGGTCCTGCTGTCCCTGCTCAGGACAGGGTGAGGAAGGAGTGCAGGGGTCCTGCTGTCCCTGTTCAGGACAGGGTGAGGAAGGGGTGCAGGAGTCCTGCTGTCCCTGCTCAGGACAGGGTGAGGAAGGGGTGCAGGGGTCCTGCTGTCCCTGCTCAGGAGAGGCTGAGGAAGGGGTGCACAGGTCCTGCTGTCCCTGCTCAGGACAGGGTGAGGAAGGGGTGCAGGGGTCCTGCTGTCCCTGCTCAGGACAGGGTGAGGAAGGGCTGCAGGG
Organism: Prinia subflava; assembly: GCF_021018805.1. Taxonomy (NCBI): domain Eukaryota; kingdom Metazoa; phylum Chordata; class Aves; order Passeriformes; family Cisticolidae; genus Prinia; species Prinia subflava. The sequence goes on along the minus strand of NC_086247.1, from coordinate 271,838 downwards.
GTCCTGCTGTCCCTGCTCAGGACAGGGTGAGGAAGGGGTGCACAGGTCCTGCTGTCCCTGCTCAGGAGAGGCTGAGGAAGGGGTGCAGGGGTCCTGCTGTCCCTGCTCAGGACAGGCTGAGGAAGGGGTGCAGGGGTCCTGCTGTCCCTGCTCAGGAGAGGCTGAGGAAGGGGTGCAGGGGTCCTGCTGTCCCTGCTCAGGACAGGCTGAGGAAGGGGTGCAGGGGTCCTGCTGTCCCTGCTCAGGACAGGCTGAGGAAGGGGTGCAGGGGTCCTGCTGTCCCTGCTCAGGACAGGCTGAGGAAGGGGTGCAGGGGTCCTGCTGTCCCTGCTCAGGACAGGGTGAGGAAGGGGTGCAGGGGTCCTGCTGTCCCTGCTCAGGACAGGCTGAGGAAGGGGTGCAGGGGTCCTGCTGTCCCTGCTCAGGACAGGGTGAGGAAGGGCTGCAGGGGTCCTGCTGTCCCTGCTCAGGACAGGCTGAGGAAGGGGTGCAGGGGTCCTGCTGTCCCTGCTCAGGACAGGCTGAGGAAGGGCTGCAGGGGTCCTGCTGTCCCTGCTCAGGACAGGGTGAGGAAGGGGTGCACAGGTCCTGCTGTCCCTGCTCAGGACAGGGTGAGGAAGGGGTGCAGAGGTGCTGCTGTCCCTGCTCAGGACAGGGTGAGGAAGGGGTGCACAGGTCCTGCTGTCCCTGCTCAGGACAGGGTCACCTCCTTCTCCCAGTGTTGGCCAGTGCCTCCTCCAGTGCCATGTCCTGGTTCATGGCATCCAGGGCTACTTCTGAAGCAGCATCTGAGTCAAAACCTCTCAAAATCTGAGTCAAAAAATCTCAAAATCTCTTGCAGCTGGGAATAGCTCAGCCTCACACAGGGATCCAAATTTTCTTCCCTGAGTTTTGCATTTGTTTTATCGAGCCAGTTGGAAAAGAACAGAAAAGGGGGATCAAATCCATCAACAAAGAAAAATATTCTTCCACTTTGTTCCCAGAGTATTTTCTAGCTTCTTCTTCTGATTCGATGATTAAAATTCGATTTTACTCAGGTTTCTCAAAAGCTTATATACTATTTCAAACAAGTTAATAATTTTTACTACAATAATTAAGTTAAAAATTACACAGAAAACTCATGCATTTTACAACAATTTTTTGCTTGCAAAAGTTGATTGAATTGTCTCTCTTCCCGTAAGCAGGTGTAATCCTGTCTCCTGTAATTGTCACAGTTCTGTTTGTTCTTACTTATAGCATCTTAGTTATCAAACCAGCTATGCTGATCAAGTCTGACTCTCTGTCTTGTGTGTTCCCGTAGGTGTTGGGCATCCCTGTGTGGTCAGGGAGGGTCAGGTCCAGGGCCAGCCGTGGTGCCTGAGCTCTGGCTGGGCTCTTGACCCGGCTGTTTCCCCCTCACAGGGTGACTCTGCCAGGGGAGCCCGAGTTTGCTGCTCCCAGCAGGGCCTGTTCCACAAACCGGCCCAGCCTGTTGCTGTTCCTGTGGGTAACAATTCTGGAATCCAGTGTGCCTGTGGGAATGTTCCTGGGCAGGACTCACCTCACACCAGGGCAGCACGGTGTGCCCAGGCTGGGCTGGGCTGGGCTGGGCTGCTGCAGGGGCTCACCCGGGCACGGTCACTCTGGGGACAGCTCCAGCTGTCACAGGGTGGTCCTGCTGTCACCACTGGGTGTTTTTGTTTCACAAAGCGATGCTAAATGCAGTGCTCTGAACAGGCTCACTAATAACTGCACAGGCCTTTCATCCTCTCTCCCTCCTGCACAGATCAGCCAGTTGGAACAGGTCCGGAGATGATGAGAGGGCTGGAGCACCTCTAATGATGAAAGGCTGAGGGACTGGGGATTGTTTGGGGATTGTTTGGCTCTGGGGAGTCCTCGGTGCAGGCTTTCAGCACCTACAGGGGGCCAGGAAAGCTGGAGAGGGACTTTGCATGAGGGCTTGGAGTGACAGCACAAGGGAAGGACTTCCCACTGCCAGAGGGCAGGGTTGGATGGGATCCTGGGGGGAATCCTTCCCTGGCAGGGTGGGCAGGCCCTGGCACAGGTGCCCAGAGAAGCTGTGGCTGCCCCTGGATCCCTGGCAGTGCCCAAGGCCAGGTTGGATGTGGCTTGGAGCAAGCTGGGATAGTGGAAGGTGTCCCTGCCCTTGGCAGGGCGTGGGACTGGGTGGTCTTGAAGATCCCTTTCTGCCCAAACCTTTGCATGGTTTGGCATCCCAAAACTGCCATCAATAACTTGCAGTCAAACCAGAGTTCAGCACTGAAAACCCTGTACCAGATGTCTCCATTCTCCAGCTAAGGGGGAGGAAGAGCTGCTCTGTGACAAGGACAGCATGCAGAGAGGAGGAGACAGGTTTGTAGAGGGGAGCTGTGGCACTTGTGGGTGTGTTGTGATTGTGGGGTGGCACTGAACAGGGTTTGGCTCACGAGGGGCTCCCCAAATCCTGCTGGTTCCGTCTCATGTGTGGTACTGGCCACACTCATCATTTGGCTGGCAGCAACAACAAGAGATGTCTGAGGAGTTTTATTGGTTTCTGCAGGGCCTGTGAACCACTGGAGACAAGGGGGTGCCCTGTGAGGGTCATTCCTTGGTGCACCAGGGGCCCAGAGGAGTTTTTTGCCATCCCCCATGGTTGAAGGTTTGAGCAGACAAAAGCCTGAGCAGCCTGCTCTGGCCTCATCCTGATCCCGTCCTGAGCAGCAGATTGGGCTGGAGATCTCCCAAGTCCCTTCCAACATGAATTATTTCATGGATCTGGGATGAAGGTCTGCAATATACAAAGGATTGGAAGCATACTGTATCAGATTGTATTTCAGTCCCTTTTGACTCAAAAATCCGTGGGTCTAGGTTGCCTTTTTTCGTCTTTTTTAAAGGTTGAAGTAACTGAATTTTGTTTCAGAACTTAGTGAAAACCCTTGAATGTGTTTGCCTGCATTTGGCTCTCAAGGGGCTGCTGAGGGAGGATGTTACACCTGAAAATCTGCTGCAGAGCCTGTTTTTTCACAGCTTTCTGCCTTTTTTTTGCAATGTTGTCATTTTGTGGAGCATTTCTTATCTTTTGGCATATGGTTCTTTACAAACTCTGTATACCTGTCCCTAATTAATGACTGTTTAATATCTTCCCAGTTGGTTGCACTGTGGCTGCTCTGCTCTGGGCATTGTAAGAGTTTATGTCCCTGAATTTTAATTGTAGGACAGTTTTGTAGTTGTTTTCTGCCTTATCTAGCCTGGGACTACTCCCATGCTTCGACAGGTTATCTTTGTGAGGCACCTGCTCTGCAAAGGCTTTTACCCCCAGTTACACCCAGTATATATTTATAACCAGCTGTTGTGTTGGCACCCCCAATCTTTAGCTTTTTTTGGTTAATGATAACTTTTATCGCCCTCTGAGCTGCTGGGTTCCCATGTGCTGGAATCTCCCTGTGCTGGTTCTGGATTCCAGTGTGCTGGAATATTTCTGTCCTTATGGGCTTTGGGCTTCTGGGGTGCCAAGAAACAGGGAGAGATTGGCCTTACCCTTTTTTTCTTCTTCAAAATTCTGTTTTTAATCTACTCTGAGTCCAGTTTGGACACTGAGGGATCTGGGTTGGGCAGGTTTGCTGGTGTTTTATTTTATAAATCAGAAAACGTTGAAGTTGGGGGAGTTTCTCTTTATTGGAGATGTTCAGCGTGGTGCCAAATCCAGGGTTTGCTTTGTCAGCTCTGGGAATTGGGGAAAATATGGAACACTTTGATTAGCAGAAAGGATAATTGCCAGTCTCCAGAGACATGTAATCAAGGTTTCAGTCTTAGTTCTAGTAACAATTTTTGAATCATTTTGTTCTCATTTTCAAGTGTCACAAGTGACTCTCCTGTGCAGCCTTTGCTGTGGGTGTTGGGCTGAGCTGAGGTCCTCAGCTCACAGAATCCTGAGCTGGAAATGACGTGGAAATTCGTGTCAGAGACAGCGTTTGCACTCTTGGTCACATCCTCTTGCCATCTTGTTTTGGCAAATATAAAACCTGAATTCAGGCGTGAAAACACTGTAATTCTCACCTTTGTTTTTTCTGGCTGCCACTGGTGGCTGTTGGCTGGCTTTGCTTTTGTCACATGTAGGGATTTTATTCAGTCCAGTGTAGCTGACTGGGCCCAGTGGGACGCAGCACTTGTGTCCTCCTGCAGTTCTGCCCAGCCCTGGCAGTGCTGGGGGTCTGGAAACCTTTTCATTCTCTTTTTAGGAAAAAAGAAGAAATTGGGAGCTGCAGTACCACATACAGCCTGGGTTTATTTGCTGTAAATGCCATTGAAAAGTGTGGATGTGTATTCTGGGGGTACCTGTACCCTTGGGCAGGAGTGCTGTGGATGTTCAGGCCCTGTGGTTATTTCCCAGTGTGCAGGCTCTGGCAGGTCAGCACGATGTCTTGCCTGGAATTTCCTTGCATTCTAAAATTAGGAGAGGGCTCTAGGAAACAATAGCAAATCAAGTCTCTAAACTCCTGCTCCCCTGAATCTTTGTTGTCATTTAGACTTTCACCCACTTCCTTTTCACTGAGCTGGTCTGCATTAGATAAACAAATTAAACAGAGCCGGTGACGGCCAGTGGTGAGAGGGGTTATTTTTTAAATTTTATCTACTCATCACACAATTATGATGGTCCTTTAGGAGATGAGAAGTGTGAATTTCTGAGCAGGGCTGTTCCTCCCTGCTCCCTTGCCGTGTGCAGGCGCTGTGGGAGCAGCAGGGGCTGTGCCTGGTGCCCCTCACACACACCCCGTGCCCAGCAGCGTGTCCTGCCTGGGGCTGGGAGCCCTGGAGCTGTGCAGACACCCCAGTTACACCAGCAGAGCTCTGGCTGGCCCTGCAGGAGGGTGGGCAGCTCCCCTGTGCCCTCTGCATCTCCCCAGGGTTGGGTTTGTTCTGCCTTTTCATCCCCTCCCCTCCCTCACCTGCTCTGTGCTCTCATTTTCAGTGGTGCTGTGGGGGTCCTGAGGGTGCCCCACACCCGAGGGTGCCCCACACCCCTGGGTGCCCCACACCTGAGGGTGCCCCACACCCGAGGGTGCCCCACACCCGAGGGTGCCCCTCACCTCAGGGTGCCCCACACCCGAGGGTGCCCCTCACCTCAGGGTGCCCCACACCCCAGGGTGCCCCTCACCTCAGGGTGCCCCACACCTCAGGGTGCCCCACACCTCAGGGTGCCCCACACCTCAGGGTGCCCCACACCCGAGGGTGCCCCACACCCCAGGGTGCCCCTCACCTGAGGGTGCCCCACACCCGAGGGTGCCCCACACCCGAGGGTGCCCCTCACCTCAGGGTGCCCCTCACCTCAGGGTGCCCCACACCTGAGGGTGCCCTGCACCTGAGGATACCCCACACCCCAGGGTGCCCCACACCCCAGGGTGCCCCACACCCGAGGGTGCCCCATACCCGAGGGTGCCCCTCACCTGAGGGTGCCCCACACCCGAGGGTGCCCCACACCTGAGGATACCCCACACCCCAGGGTGCCCCACACCCGAGGGTGCCCCACACCCGAGGGTGCCCCACACCTGAGGATACCCCACACCTCAGGGTGCCCCACACCCGAGGGTGCCCCACACCTGAGGGTGCCCCACACCCGAGGGTGCCCCTCACCTGAGGGTGCCCCATACCCGAGGGTGCCCCACACCCGAGGGTGCCCCTCACCTCAGGGTGCCCCACACCCGAGGGTGCCCCACACCCCAGGGTGCCCCACACCTGAGGGTACCTGCAGGTGTCCTGGGGGCTCTGTCCCAGCAGCCTTGTGCAGGTGGATACCTGCAGACACCTGCAGAGGGAGGTTCAGAGCTCGCTCTGCTTTGATCCCTCTGTGTGTTCTGCTGTGACTTCAGCCGTGTTTTGGGAGCTCTGGGTGACCCCAGGGTTGTCTCTCCTGTGCTGCTGTGACCCCTCCCTGCCTGTGCTGGGGACAAACACGGGGTGATGTAACTCAGCAATGGCCTGTGCTGTCACTGCACACCTCAGGTTGCTCTTGGTCACTTCTGCAGTGGCCCCGCGTTGTTGTTTGTTATTCCCAGTGCTCTGGAACAATGCAGGAAATGCAGCAAACACCCCAGCCCTGGTTCCCATCCTGTCCGGGGCCTGACCTCTGGCTGCAGCGTGTGGTCAGTTGATAATTTCAGTGCATTGTGTTTAGTAATTCACAGGGGCTGGTGGTGTCTGGGAGGAGGGATTGGTGGGTCCTGGGGTTTGCCACTTGCACCTGATGGACTTCAGGGAGCCCCAAGGGCTGTGGGAAAGAGTTGAGTGTTGAGAGGGCCCTTCCAGTCACCATTCCTGTGGCTGTGGTGTTTCTAGAGAAGGATTTTTGTGCCTTCTCCAGTTCTGTGTTAACTCGGGGCCGTGCTGGCAGCTCACCTGTGCCTTTCCCACCTGGGACCAGGGGCACAGACGCTGTCCCTGATGCCGTGGGGACGGCCACTGATGTCCTGAGCAACCCTCCTGCACAGCAGGCGTGTGCAGCAGCAGGGACAGCTCTCTGGGCTGGCAGTCTCCTTGTGTTTCCCCTTTGCTGGCTCTGCTGGAGCTGCCTCACCAACCCCAGTGTCTGCTGCAGGCTGGACTTGAGAGCCTGGGGTGAACAGGGAATGTCTGATTTGTATCCTGTGCAGGAGGGAGGAGAGCAGTGGGGTGACAGTGGGAAATGAATGATCAGCCTGAACTCATTTATGCCTTTTTTCTTTTATCCCCTGCAGCCCTTCCTGGGGATTCTGGTTCTTGCAGTGGCTGCCCCGGGAGGGCCTGGCTGGGCTGGGGGTGGTGGGAGCAGGCAGGTTCCAGGGATGGGTGCTCAGGCTTCTCCTGTTGGGAGGAGATGGGATTCCCCAGAGCTGCTGCTGAGCCCGTTGTGTCCCTTCTGCCACAGCCTTTCTTCAGGCTCCTGAACCTGCGCAAGCTGGGCCTGAGTGACAATGAGATCCAGAGGCTTCCCCCCGAGGTGGCCAACTTCATGCAGCTGGTGGAGCTGGACATCTCCCGCAATGGTAAGGCCAGAGCTGGGCAGGGGCAGTGCCAGGCCCTGCCGAGCTCCCCGTGCCCGGGAGGAGCAGTGCCTGTCCTCACCTGTGGAGCCACCACCCCTCCAGGCTCCATGACAGGGGGCTTGTGCTACTGTCCCAGGCTGTCACCTCTACCTGCTGCCCCGTTTTCTCAAGCCTCTTTTGTTCTTTCACCTGTTTTTTTCCAGACATTCCAGAAATTCCTGAAAGCATCAAATTCTGCAAATCCCTGGAAATCGCAGACTTCAGCGGGAATCCTCTCTCCAGGTAGGAAGGAGAGCTGAGACTGCACATTGTCCCTGGCTCTCTCTGATCTTCATCCTGCAGTTGTGTCCCTGTGAAGCCAAGGCCTGGGGTTGTCCTGTCTCTTCCCAGGCTGCAGCTCTGCTCTCCTGGCAGGTGGAAGGAGTGCTCGGTGTTGGGAGGAGCTGCTCTGTGCTCCTCTGTGCTCCGTGGCTGTGAATGATGAGCACTGGTGTCAGCAGTGAGGACTTCTGTCCTCTTGCAATGAGTTTGTCGTTCCCTATGCACTGTCACAAACCAGAATGGATAAGGGCTTGTGCTGCAACGGAGAAAAAGCCTGCGTGCCATCCCCTGCACCTCTTTTGGGCCCCACTCTCAGCCATTTTTGCCCCTTTAGCCCCTTTTCCACCTCTCTCTTATTCACAACTGAGGACAGCCATGCTTTGAACCCTGTGTTTGGTTTTTTCCCTCTTACCTCAGTGCCCAGAGCTGTGCCCAAGTAGGAATCTGTGACTTGTCTTTCAGTCCTCTGTCTCTGTAGCTTTTAATACATAAATCTGGAGTTCAGTGTGGCTGCCCTGCCTCGGTGAGCTGTGTTTTCGGGCACTGTTGTCCTGCTGCCAGGGTCCCTGCAGGTGCCAGTCTGGCCCCTCTTACCTTTGTGCTCAGGGCAGGTGCTCTCAAGGTTTGGGCACATTTAACTCTGTTTCCTCTCCTGCTCCTGGGCACTGCTGGAGCGGGACAAGATTCCTGTTGGTGGCAATCCCAGCACCACAGGAATGGCCAGCACTTCTGCACCAGGTGTTGTTTGTCAGAGCTTTTCTGAATTTTTTTCTGGCTCAGGGTTCAATGAGTTGTGGGGGTGGGTGGTGAGGGGGCTCTACGAGCTGCCTGTGGAAGCAAAGGAATTTCCTCTTTCAGTGTTTTTGCCTGTTCTGTCACACCTTTGGTCTGTTGTGATGGTGCTTGGTCCTGGGGAGTGCTGCAGTGTCATCTGATATCAGAGATATCCTTTGTTGGGCACTTGGGATGCTTGGGAGCTCCTTTCTTCCAGGTGTAGAGGATCCCGTGGCATGGTTTAGTCTGGGATTTGTGCTCAAATGCTGCAGAGCTGGGATTGCAAACCTGGACAGGTCTGGTGCAAGGGGGTTTTGTGGTCTTGGAGGCAGAACTTGTCCTGGATCAGCAGCCAGAGCTGTTGATGGTTCCTGTTCTCCTTTCCACATGTTGAAGCCAATTGGATGAGATTTGCTTTAGTGGGATTCAGGTCTTTTGGGGGGCTTTGTACACAGGACTTTCAGGCTTTGTACACGGGACTGATGGAGTTTTGTTCATGTTCTCACAGGCTCCCTGAGGGCTTCACCCAGCTCCGCAGCCTGGGGCACCTGGCCTTGAACGATGTGTCCCTGCAGAGCCTCCCCACTGACATTGGGAAGTGAGTATGGCCCTGTGCTGGCAGAGGGAGGGGCTGGCGTGGGGACACCCTGCTGGTGGCATGAGGACAGTGGCAGGACCTGCGGGGACAGGCCAGGGGCAGCATTGTCCTGGTGCTGGCAGTGCTGTGTGAGCACCCCTGAGCCTTGGTTGGTTAAAGACCTTCCTGCAGAGGTTCCTGTCCTGGTCTCGGCTGTTTCTCCTGCTGTGATGGTGGCACAGCAAGGATTGATCCAGTCTTAATCCTGTCTTTCCCTGTGTTCTGAGTGCCCTTTTGCCCCTTTCCAGGCAGGTGTGGCCTGCCTGACGATGTTTGATTCAGATTTATGCTGCTCTCAAGTGGCCCCGTGGGGTGCAGTGCCTCTCCCATGGGATCTGGCTTTCCCCATGTGAGGGGTTTTACCCTTTTGGGCACACAGTCCTGTTGTGGCAGCGTGTTCCTGTGCTGAGTGTGGGCATGGTGTTGTTCCTCGTGGCTGCAGCAGGCACTCGTGCCCACCAAGCCCTTTCCATCCGTGCTGTTTCTGTTCCCCATCTCCATCCGTGTGTGCACATCCGAGCGTTGCACAGGACACGAGGGGTGGTTCCAGGGGAGATGAGCAGCTCCTTGCATGCCTGAAGCCCTGTCCAGTGAACCTGGCTCTCTTGCTCCCTTTTCTCTTGCAGTTTGGCAAACCTGGTGACTTTGGAGCTGCGTGAGAACCTGCTAAAGACTCTCCCCACGTGAGTGTCTGTCTGGGGGCTGTAGGAGTCTCCTGCCTGATCGTTCCTGCTGCTTCCTCAGGGACCAGTGCAGGCTTGGGAGGGCTCAGGCTGCATCCTGCTGGATTTCCATAAATTGGGGCAAGGAGGGAGAGGATGGTGCAGGGCTGGAGAGCAGCAAAGGGTGTTGAGAGCCTGTACTCAGCCTGTACAAGGATTGATTTAGTATAGACAATGTTCCCAAAAAAAGCTGCTGGAAGTAGTGAGAACCATTCTTCCTGAAGAGGTGAAGCAGGCAATGGATTCTTTTGGAAAGAAGGAGAAAACTGTGGATGGGGTGTAGGAGGAGCTCTGTGCACAGTGAGGCTTTGAAGGGCAGCAGAGTACAGCTGAAGGGTCTGGTTTGCTTCTGACATCTGTTTTGTTGGATGTCCCTCCTGGCTGTCCTGGAGGGGATAAATGGGATAATTGCCTTCCCTCCAGCAAGGGAGAAGAGGTAAGTGTTGTTCCACGTTCTGGAGTTAGGGATAGGGATGAGTTCCTGGCAGGGAACAGGACTGCTGGAGGTGATGCTCTCAGCTGGATGGACGTGGAGAATTCTCCAGTTGCTGCTTTAGTCTTTGCTTTGGCCCATCAGAGCTTGTTGAGTTTTCCACTCTCATCAGCTCTCTCAGCTTGTCTCCTGTTTGCTTATGCATCCCATGGTGATTCCCCCAGCTTTCCCTGGGTGCCACTGGAGAGGATTCTGCCCACTCCTTTTGGAACAGCAGTGTTTTGGGGCCACGTGAGCTCCTCAGTGAATGTGTGCAGTTGTTGTCACCTGTCCCCAGAGCTCTCTCACTGCTCCTGGCAGGAGCTCAGTTTGTCTGCTGGCACTTTCCCCTGTGGCAGCACAGATCAGAAGCACAGGATCTCGTTGTCATTAATGATGCTGTGCAGATCTCTCTGCTCAGCAGTGACCCTGGCACAGAGGGGTGATGGCAGGGGCAGCTCAGATGGTCCCACGTGGGGCATCACCACAGGGGACAGTGAGAGTTAAAGCTCCTCATCACAGAACCCCAGCGTGGTTTGAGTTGGAAGGGACTTTGGAGCTCATCGTGTTCCAGCCCATTGCCTCGGCAGGGACACCTTCCACTATCCCAGGTTGCTCCAAGCCTCGTCCAGCCTGGCCTTGAACACTCATTCCAGGCTGAGAAGTGGCAAACAGGAGGAGTTTGGGTGCTGGGCTGCTCCTGTGCCTGTTCCTGTCCTGGGTGTGGATACAGGCAGGTACCACAGCTGGGTTACTGCAAAGGGCTGCAGTATCTTCATCCAAGACTGGGCTTTCAAACTGCACTGAGGACAGTCCCCATAGCTTTTTGCCATCTCAGAACTGCCAGGTCTCTGGAGTCCTGAGAACTCAGTCTGTGACCACACCCCTGGGTTTTTGTGGAGATCTTTCCTGCCCAGTGCTCCCGTGTTGCCCTCTGGTAGATCTGGTGCCATCCAGCAGGGTGCTTGTAGTGTGCTGTGAGGTTCTGGGGCTTTTCACTGGAAGGTTAATCCAGGCTTGATGCTCATTCTGTAATGCAAATTCAGCTTCTTCTCATCTTTCCACAATTCCCCAAATTTTATTTTGGGATGATTTCCAAAAGTAGACCACGGATCTTGAAGGCCAGGGTGATTCTGATCAGAAGTGTCAGTCAGGTACAAGGTGGCAGTCGATGGCCAGAACCATTTCAGTGATGCTGTGGGGTTCTCTAAGGCTCTGGTGCTTTGCCTGCACCTTGTGCACAGGAACAGCTCTAAATGAGATCAGGTGACCTTGCCAAAGGGGAGAATGACTTAAGCTAAAAATGCCTGGTGCTTTGTTCCCAGGGTTCCTCAGCCCAGGGGGTAGGTGGGCTTCAATTCTGAGAATCTAGGGCAGCAGAATGCATCAGTGTCCTGTTGGCATTTTTTTGTTGTAGAGCTTCTTGAAAGACCCAGCTTGCAGTGCCCTTTGTTTGCCAAAATTCCATTTCTTTGGTCAGTGTTCTGATAGTGCCTGAGCTGTGAAGTGGCTCAGCTTGCACAGCTGGTGCAGCCCTGCTTTGTCCCATGCAGATGGGATGCAGCAGAGGCTTGGGAAGGGCAGCTCTGGTGTGTTCTTGTGGAATGGTGGAGGCTGAGCTACCCTGAGAGCTTCTGCAGATGTCACCAGCGTGGAGTCCACAGCTCACTTTGGGAATTCAGCCTGTGAAGGTGCAGAGGGACAGTCAAGGCTGAATCACCTTCAGGGGAGTTAGAGTTGATGTACGTTCATGGTGAAGGAGGATCCTTTGGATGAAACTGCTGATGAACCTTTCCTGGCGTTTATCTCAAAATCCACTGCTGCACGCAGTAGGAAATGAATTTTCCTGTGTAGCCCAGATGTTTTTACAGCCTGGTCAAGGCAAGACAGCTCCCTTTTATTGCAGCTCCCAACAGCCTCAGTTTGGGTGGCCTCAAGAGGTGGACCTGTTTCCAGAGAAATGTGGGGATTTCTCTGTTGGAATGGTTCCTTTAAAGAGAATAAAGCTGTTTTCTGCTGGGGGAGTGGGCAGGGCTGGCAGCCCCACCCTGGCACACGGTGAGGGGCAGCAGTGCCCTGGGGAGGTGGGATGGAGTTGATGGGTCAGGCTCAGGTGTGAGGACAAATGAGCACCTGGACTGTGTCAGGAGAACCCCCCTGGGTTTGTGGGGCTGGAGGCCTTGTCCACCCCCTTGTCCACCCCCAGTGGGGTGTGTGGGGGGCTCGGGGCACGTCCCTGGGGTGCTGGTGGGGACAGGCTGTGGGTCCTGTGCAGCGTCTTCATCGTCAGCTTCTGTCTGTACACGGTCACCTCACCCCAGACACCAGGCCAGCGTTGTCCTCCCTTCCTCCTCAGTGGCATGAGCCTCCTGTTTGGGGACACTGAGGCTGTGGGATGTGTCATCCTCCTGTCCCTGCAGCTGTGCCCCCCTTGCCCCCAGACGTGTCTTGTCCTCTGCTGAGTGCCTCCTGTTGCCTGTCAGTCCGTGCCCAGGCCCCTGTCCTTGCTGCAGGGGGAAGGTGTGGCTGGTCATGGTTTTAATCAAAGGGTATCTTATGGTGGGAGGGGGAGAAGGCAAACTGGTACCAGTGGAACTGGGACTGCTGGTGCCCCTGAGCCCAGTTCCCTGGGGTGAACGGTCTGGCTTGGGGAAGGGACCAGCCCCACAAACTGCTGGGCTCAGAGGGGCCGTGAGAAAGGCCAGGACTGCCCCACCTGCTCTAGGAGTTAGTGGAGCTCGTGTGATTTGTGCAATGTGTGTCCCAGATGCTAACCTCCTGCTCTTTATTTCTTGTTTTCTCTCTCTGTCCCCTGTGCCTTGCAGCTCACTCTCCTTCCTTGTCAAGTTAGAGCAGTTGGATCTCGGTGGCAATGACCTGGAAGTGCTGGTAGGTGAGGGCTGCTGGGGAGGGGTGTGGGTGGCTGCACCTCTGTGCAAGCAGGTGGGTTTCTGCCTGAAATGCAAAGAAACAGGCCCATGGGTTATTTGGGGAGATTCTGATCTGCCCAGCATGGCCCAGCCATCATTCCAGATGAATTTCCTCTTCGTGTGTCAGCCCTCGTGTCTTGTGTCCTGCTGGCCTCACACACTGCCTGCTCTGTCCTCTCCAGCTCCGGGATGGTAATTCTGTCTGGCTGCCAAGGATCTTTCCTTTCCAGCAAGGCTCTGGTGCTCCCCTTCTCTGTCCTGCACTGCCCCCAGCTGGTTTCCTTCTCTTCCAGCTTCCTGCCTTTCTCCTTTCTGATATGATTTCTGCCCCACAGGGTGCTGGGCCATTCCCTGTCGTCCATGGCAGTGAGGGTAGCCCAGTGTGGGGGCTCTCTCCATGGAGGGCTCAGCATGTGGAGAGCAAGGGCACAGTCTCAGAATTCAGCTTATCTGGGCATCGGGGACACCCTGTGATATTCTGTAACTTTGCAGCTTCGGATTAAGCTATTATTGTATCTTATTCTTCCTCTTCTGGGATGGGTTTTGGCAGAAACCCATGGAAGCTGGGAGGCAAAGGGGTTCCTGCAGCTCAGCTGTGCACAGGCTGAACTCACCTGTGAGAGCAGGTGTGTGACACCTGAGCCACGCCTCAGAGGAGCAGATTCCAAACCCAAATGCCGGGGTGGGCTGTGGGATGTGAACGTGTGTCTGTCACAGCTGATGGTGCCACTGGGTCATCTTGAGTTGGCCAGGGATACCCAAATGTTTATTTTCATGTGTGAGAGGAGGAGGATGCATTTCTTCTGGAAGGCCAGAATTTCCAACCCCCTAGAATCATGGAATCATTTAGGTTGGAAAAACCACCTGAGACCACTGAGTTCAGTCATTTTCCCAGTGCTTGCCAAGGCCACCACTAAGCCTTGTCCCCAAGTGCCACATGCACACAGCTGTAAAGTCACCCCAGGGCTGAGGACTCCACCTCTGCCCAGGGCAGCCTGTGCCAGGGCTGGACAGCCCTTTCTGGGAAGGAATTTTCCCAGTACCCAACCTAAACCTTCTGTGGCACAACTTGAGACCGATTGCCTCTGTCCTGTCCCCTGTTCCCTTGGGAGCAGAGCCTGATCCCCGCCTGGCTCCGTCCTCCTGCCAGGGAGTGCAGAGAGCAGGATCTCCCCTGAGCCTGCTCCTGCCCCAGCTCCCTCAGCTGCTCCCTGTCGCTGTGAGCTCAAAAAGACACACAGAGCCAAGAATTCGGGAGAGCAGCAGGGGAGAATCCCCCCTTTGTTTATTACTTCCTTTTATATACTTTTAGCAAGGTGGCCATGGATTGGAGAGTGGTATTCCCACCTCTCACCCACATTGGTCAAAGGGGCTGTCACACAGTCGTTCCTCTCCAAGGATAAGAATGTAAAACAGTGATAATGTTTATTACAAAACATAACTGCTGTTTTCTTGAAACGAGCGTGAGAAGGTGAAAAACCTTCTACTTAATATGAACGCTCAGCAAACTAAGAAATCTCCTGGTAACAGCTCTGCAGCAGAGCTGAGCTGCAGGTTTGGTTCTTGCCTGGCACAGTCCTGCTGCGCCACCCTTGGAGCCCTGCAGCCAGGGCTGGATAACCTTTCCAGGAAGGAATTTTCCCAATATCCAACCTAAACCTTCTGTTTGGGAAGACATTCCCTCAGACATTCCCTCAGACATTCCCAGACAGTGCAGCTCTCCCGTGATGACCGTGGATGGGCCTGGGAGGGCTGAGAGGCAGAGCAGCGCCTGGCTTTGCAGAGAGGGGAGTGTTTGCAGCATCCTCAGCAGCGTCCCCGTGTCCCTGGGAGGGGCTGATGCCACCTCTGTCCTGTCTCCACAGCCGGACACGCTGGGCGCGCTCCCGAACCTGCGCGAGCTGTGGCTGGACCGGAACCAGCTCTCGGCGCTGCCGCCGGTGAGTGCCCAGCAGCACCCAACCCTGCCCCTGCCCCGGCACCCACCCCTGCCCTGCCCAGCAGCACCCACCCCTGCCCTGCCCCAGCACCCACCCCTGCCCCTGCCCAGCAGCACCCAACCCTGCCCTGCCCCAGCACCCACCCCTGCCCCTGCCCAGCAGCACCCAACCCTGCCCCTGCCCTGCCCCTGCCCCAGCCCCTGCCCCTGCCTGTGCCCCTGTCCCTGTCCCTGTCCCTGCCCCTGTCCCTGCCCCTGCCCCAGCCCCTGCCCCTGTCCCTGCCTGTGCCCCTGTCCCTGCCCCTGTCCCTGCCCCTGTCCCTGCCCCTGTCCCTGCCCCTGCCCCTGCCCCTGCCCCTGTCCCTGTCCCTGCCCCTGCCCCTGCCCCTGCCCCTGCCCCTGCCCCTGCCCCGGCCCCTGCCCCTGCCCTGCCCCTGCCCCTGCCCCAGCCCCAACCCCTGCCCCAGCCCCTGTCCCTGCCTGTGCCCCTGTCCCTGTCCCTGCCCCTGCCCCTGCCCCTGCCCCTGCCCCTGCCCCTGCCCTGCCCCTGCCCCTGCCCCAGCCCCAACCCCTGCCCCTGCCCCTGTCCCTGCCCCAGCCCCTGCCCCTGCCCCTGCCCCTGCCCTGCCCCTGCCCCTGCCCCTGCCCCTGCCCTGCCCCTGCCCCTGCCCCAGCCCCAACCCCTGCCCCTGCCCCTGCCCCTGCCCCTGCCCCTGCCCCTGCCCCTGCCCCTGCCCCTGCCTGGCCCCTTCCCCTTCCCCTGCCCCTGCCCCTGCCCCTGCCCCTGCCCCTGCCCTGCCCCTGCCCTGCCCCTGCCCCTGCCCCTGCCCCTGCCCCTGCCCCTGCCCCTGCCCCTGCCCCTGCCCCTGCCCCTGCCCTGCCCCTGCCCTGCCCGCCCTCCCTCAGCCCTGGCTGTCCTCTCTGCTGCAGGAGCTGGGCAACCTGCGCCGCCTGGTGTGCCTGGACGTGTCCGAGAACAAGCTGGAGCAGCTGCCCAACGAGGTCAGCGGGCTGGTGGCCCTGACGGACCTGCTGCTGTCCCAGAACCTTCTGGAATCCATTCCCGACGGGATCGGTGAGCGCTGTGGGATGGGGAGCGCTGCGGGACCTCGCTGCCTTGGCTGTGCTCCTGAAGAGCTTCTGGAGTGTCTGTGGCAGGGAGTCAGGGATGCACGGGCAGTCAGTGGGTGGTGCAGGGGGGCAGAGCTCTGCAGGAGAACCCAGGAGGTTCATCAGGGGTGTGTGAGGCCTGTGGACAGCCTGGTGGCAGGAGAGGCACAGCCTGCGGGGTTGGGTTGTGTGAGCATCATCCTTCTCTGTGGCACAGCTCACACCTCACTTGTCACCCTGGCCAGGTCAGCTGAAGCAGCTCTCCATCCTCAAGGTGGACCAGAACCGCCTGACAGACATGACAGAATCGATTGGGGACTGTGAGAATCTGTCTGAGCTCATCCTGACCGAGAACATGCTGACAGTGAGTACCCAGCACCCTCCCCGTGCTGCTCAGTGCAGGGATCCCTCCCACCTCCTGCCCTCCCAGCTGAATTCCTGAGCGTGCTCCAGCTGCTTCTGCAGTTTCACCAGGGTCACAGACGTTTCTCTCACTGATTTTTTTCCCTGGGGTAGCAGGGATGCTGGGCTTGCCCATCCCAAAGCCCATCCCAGCTGACAGTGCAGGACCACATCAGGGGCTGCACTGGTGACGGGTTTGGGATGGTGTGCTTGAACATGGCCCTGCTCCAATCTGCCTGGGGTTTGGCTGGTAAAGCATAAGGACTGGCAATGGGCAGATAAACAGAAGGGAAGCCTTGACCAGAGGTGGTTGGAGTGTGCTGTGCTGTACTGAGGGGAAGGATTGGCATGGATCACTCTGTGAGCCTGAGGGAAAGCCTGTCCCAAAGATGTCCCAAAGATATCCCCAGAGCGTTGTCCCAAATGTGTCTGTTGCGACACAGGAAGGCAGCTTGTCCCCAGACCGAGGGCTTTGTGCCTTTGACCTGAGCTGCCCTTTCCTCCTGCCACCACTGACCCGGCTCCTTCCCAGGCCCTGCCCAAATCCCTGGGCAAGCTGGGCAAGCTGACGAACCTGAACGTGGACCGGAACCGGCTGACGGCGCTGCCGGCGGAGATCGGGGGCTGCGCCAACCTCAACGTGCTGTCCCTGCGCGACAACCGCCTGGCCCTGCTGCCCCCCGAGCTGGCCAACACCACCGAGCTGCACGTGCTGGACGTGGCTGGCAACAGGTGAGCAGCACGGGGCTGCTGAGGGGGATGCTGGACCCGTGTGGATCCCAGGATCCACGGTGTGGAAACGCCCGGGCTGCTTGCTGAGGGCTTGAGCTTTGCCTGTGAACCCCTTGTCTGTGTCACCTAAACACAGGGTAGAGGAAGGCAGAAATGTGAGGGCGTTTTATCATGTGTGAAATAGAGATCAGGGAAGTCCCTGGCCACTGGCTTCCTTTCCTTCCTGCGGATTTTGTGGGTTTGTGTCATTAGTCCTCAGGGGTCAGTCATTCATGGAGTGTAGATGCCTGGGAGCAGTTCTGAAGGGTCCTGCAGTTCTTTTTGCTGGGGTTGGCACCTTTGGGAGCAGCAGAAGGCTGCCCAGAGGTTCTGTAGGGAACATTCTATACACTGGTGTATGAGAGTGTTGTTTTTCTGTTTCTAAACCCCTCCACACTGTTGGAGGGAGTTGTCTCCTGCTGAAGGCTGGTGAGGATGGGATATTGGAGCCTGATCCACAGCCATGGACAAAATCTGCTGTTCCAGTGGGTAGGACTGAGGGATCCACAGCAGCTTGGCTCTGTCCCTCTCTGTCCAGGTGGGGCAGTCTGGAGCTGAGCTGAAGCTCCTTCCTGACCAGGTAAATTTAACAAGCAAATTGTTTTTCTCTTTTGCAGGCTGCAGAACTTGCCCTTTGCTTTGACAAATCTTAATCTGAAAGCCCTGTGGCTGGCAGAAAACCAGTCCCAGCCCATGCTGAAATTCCAGACCGAGGATGATGAGAAGACAGGAGAAAAGGTTCTCACCTGCTACCTGCTCCCGCAGCAGCCCTCTCCCAGCCTGGGTAAGGATCTGCATCACGAGCACATCACATCACAAGCACTGGCTGCAGAGCCTTGTGCTCTGGAGGGGGCTGAGGCTCCTGCTCTGCTGGGTTGGACTGTCCTTACTGTGATTCCTGTAGCACATCCAGGCTCTTGTGTGGCTGGGACACCATTCCCAGTGATTGTTAAAACTGAGGAATTGCTTTCTGCCGGGTTGTAAGGCCCTGCAGCCTCATCTCTGAGTGTTCTCTGCTTGGATCTGCTGACAGGCAGGTAATTTTCATTGTCCTGTCAGCATGGTGTTCCTGCCTCATTTCTACCTTTTCCTGCCCTTCTTGGGTGAGGAGTGCTGGAGCTGAAGTTCCAGCATCACTCATCACTCACAGAATTCTGTAGAGGCTGCTGGAGGCTGGTGGGAGGTGTACAGGGGCACATCTGATGTTGAGGCCACAGCCTTTGTCCCCAAGGCCTCTGATGCCGTGGGCAGATACAACAGAAGCGCCCTAATGGGATAAGAACTGACTTCCCTCTGAGTGTACAACCCTGCTGTTCCCAAAAGGAGCTCCCACTCTGTTCCCTTCCTCCCCAGAGAACCTCCTGCAGAACAGCGTGGATGAGAGCTGGACAGACACCAACCTGAACAGAGTCAGCGTGATCCAGTTCCTGGATGAACCTAAGGGAGATGATGACGACGAGTGTGGAGCTGAGAGACGAGTAAGGAGTTCCTGGAGGCTCCCAGTTGGATCCCTGTGGAAGCACAGGGACAAACTGAGCTTTCCCAAGCTGAGGAGCCGCTGTGGTGTCCTGTCTCACCCTGTGGCACTGCTGTGTGCAGGTGCCACAGCCTGAGGCTGTTTGGTGCCCTGAGGACCTCAGCAGGAGCAGAAGGGAATGAATTCTGTGGTGCAGAGTTGTATTTTGGGGCTCTTCTGTGGGAGTGGAGCACTGACGTGCCCAGGCAGCACTAAAATATCCAGAGATTCCAGCAGAGCTCTGCCAGGACGGGGTTTTAGCTCACCCCCACCACGGGGAAGGGCTGCCCAGCCAAACCCAGGCCATCCCCATCCCTCCAAGCATGGAGGCAATGCAGCCCATGCTGTCCTGTTAGTAAATAAACACTGCAGGCAGCCTCAAAACCTGCAAGAGGCTTCCAGTGCAGATGCAAAGGCCAGGACAGAAGTTTTCAGCAAGTGCTCTGAGGGTTTCAGTCTCTTACAGGACTTTATCTCTTCTTTGTTTATGGGAAGCCATCCTTGAGATCTGAATCCTTCTGATGAATGGTGTTTGCAGCTGTCCTGGGAGTGTGTGTGTGCTGCTGGCATTGGGAGGTTTGGGGTTTTTGAATTGTTTTTAGCACTGTTATTAGTTTTAGAATGCTGGTTTTCTTGACTGTCTACCTGGGATGGAACTCACTGAGCAGCACCAGTTCTGGTGCATTTGGGCTTGGCAGAGCTGTTAAGTCCAGAGGAATTAGGAAAATATCCCAGGATTTCTCACCTGTGTCCTGGAGGAGTTTCTGTGTCCATAGTTTTTTGTTTACTAAGCCTGAAACACCACTTTAAACTTCCCCACTCTTACCATTCTTCCTGAAGCTGTTACCAGCTGGGGAGCAGGATGGTGTCCTGAGGGAGCTGCCGGGTTCCTGCCTCTGTTCTCTCCCCTTCCAGCTGCAGGCTGTGAGCCTGGAGCAGGTCCTGCAGCAGGGCTGGTCACATCCCCGTGGGACCCTGGCTCTCTGATAAAGGTGTCAGAACCTGCAGAGGCCTGATAAAGGTGTTAGAACCTGCAGAGGTTCATTCCTGGCTCTCTGATAAAGGTGTTAGAACCTGCAGAGGTTCATTTCCAGGGATTGATAAAGGTGTTAGAACCTGCAGAGGGTCATTCCTGGCTCTCTGATAAAGGTGTCAGAACCTGCAGAGGGTCATTCCCCAGCCTGATAAAGGTGTTAGAACCTGCAGAGGGTCATTTCCAGGGATTGATAAAGGTGTTAGAACCTGCAGAGGCCCAATAAAGGTGTCAGAACCTGCAGAGGGTCATTCCCCAGCCTGATAAAGATCTCAGAACCTGCAGAGGCCTGATAAAGGTGTTAGAACCTGCAGAGGTTCATTCCTGGCTCTCTGATAAAGGTGTTAGAACCTGCAGAGGTTCATTTCCAGGGATTGATAAAGGTGTCAGAACCTGCAGAGGTTCATTCCTGGCTCTCTGATAAAGGTGTTAGAACCTGCAGAGGTTCATTCCTGGCTCTCTGATAAAGGTGTTAGATACCTGCAGAGGGTCATTCCCAGGGATTGATAAAGGTGTTAGAACCTGCAGAGGCCTGATAAAGGTGTTAGAACCTGCAGAGGCCTGATAAACGTGTTAGAACCTGCAGAGGTTCATTTCCGAGGCCTGATAAAGGTGTCAGAACCTGCAGAGGATCATTCTTGGGGCCTGATAAAGATCTCAGAACCTGCAGGAGGTCTGATAAAGATGTCAGAACCTGCAGAGGTTCATTCCCGAGGCCTGATAAAGGTGTTAGAACCTGCAGAGGTTCATTCCTGGCTCTCTGATAAAGGTGTTAGAACCTGCAGAGGCCTGATAAAGGTGTTAGAACCTGCAGAGGGTCATTCCTGGCTCTCTGATAAAGGTGTTAGAACCTGCAGAGGCCTGATAAAGGTGTTAGAACCTGCAGAGGTTCATTTCCAGGGATTGATAAAGGTGTTAGAACCTGCAGAGGTTCATTTCCAGGGATTGATAAAGGTGTCAGAACCTGCAGAGGGTCATTCCCAGGGCCTGATAAAGATCTCAGAACCTGCAGAGGCCTGATAAAGGTGTTAGAACCTGCAGAGGTTCATTTCCGAGGCCTGATAAAGATGTCAGAACCTGCAGAGGGTCATTCCTGGCTCTCTGATAAAGATGTCAGAACCTGCAGAGGTTCATTCCCAGGGCCTGATAAAGATCTCAGAACCTGCAGGAGGTCTGATAAAGATGTCAGAACCTGCAGAAGGTCATTCCCAGGGCCTGATAAAGGTGTTAGATACCTGCAGAGGGTCATTCCCAGGGCCTGATAAAGGTGTTAGATACCTGCAGAGGGTCATTCCCAGGGCCTGATAAAGGTGTTAGATACCTGCAGAGGGTCATTCCCAGGGCCTGATAAAGGTGTTAGATACCTGCAGAGGGTCATTCCCGGGGCCTGGCAGGGCTGCCAGGGCTGGGATCCCCCTGCTGACCAAGGGTCTCCCTGCAGGGCCTGCAGCGCCGAGCCACCCCCCACCCCAGCGAGCTGAAGGTGATGAAGAAGGTGATCGAGGTGCGGCGCAACGAGGTGAACGCTGCCAAGGCTGATGCCAACCCCGGCTCCCCCAGCTCAGAAGTGAGTGCTGGTCCCTGGGGAGGGATAACCACAGAGACCACGGGATCAGGGAATGGTCTGGGATGGGAGGAACCTTGCACACTGTTGGGTTCCACCTCCGTGCCGTGGGCAGAGACGTCTCCCGCTAGGAACACGTAGCATATGTGGGAGATGGGGAGGCAGAAAGGGCTGGCTTTTGGGAAAGGTTGGGAGGGACTGAGAATGGATTGCCTGGGAGGGTTGGGAATCTGCCTTGAGATGTCCTGGGGGCCTGTGAAGTGGAGCAGGAGATGGAACCAGGAGAGAGAACAGTGAAAGGGGAACTCTGTGTGTCAGTACCAGTTTTGTCATAGAAGGCTCTGATATTCCCAGTAAAGAATGACGGGAGCAGAGCACTTGGAGGAGGCACCTTGCTGCCCCAGCAGGGCTGAGAATAAATGCCCACACAGCAGGAGGAGCAGGGTGGGCCCAGGACACACGGAGGGAGCTCAGAAGGGGAAGCTGTGGCAGCCTGAGGAAAGCTGGTTCTGTTGGTGCTGTGTCACTCACACCAGTCACGCTGCATGGCTCATCTGCTGCTCTGGGCTCCACCCTGAGCATCACCACAGCCTTTCTCAGTCCTCATCTCTCCTCAGGAGAAGAGGCTGAGTGCCCCTCAGTCACCTCAATCATCTCTCAGGAGAAGAGGCTGAGTGCCCCTCAGTCACCTCAATCATCTCTCAGGAGAAGACGCTGAGTGCCCCTCAGTCACCTCAATCATTTCTCTCTCAGGAGAAGAGGCTGATTTCCCTCTCAATCATCTCAATCTCTCCTTTCAGGAGAAGAGGCTGAGTGCCCCTCAGTCACCTCAGTCATCTCTCTCTCAGGAGAAGAGGCTGATTTCCCTCTCAGTCTTCTCAATCATCTCTCCCTTTTAGGAGAAGAGGCTGAGTGCCCCTCAGTCATCTCAATCATCTCAATCTCTCCTTTTAGGAGAAGAGGCTGAGTGCCTCTCAGTCATTTCTCTCTCAGGAGAAGAGGCTGATTTCCCTCTCAATCTCTCCTTTCAGGAGAAGAGGCTGATTTCCCTCTCATTCATCTCAATCATCTCTCCTCAGGAGAAGAGGCTGATATCCCTCTCAATCTCTCCTTTCAGGAGAAGAGGCTGATTTCCCTCTCAATCTCTCCTTTCAGGAGAAGAGGCTGATTTCCCTCTCAATCTCTCCTTTCAGGAGAAGAGGCTGATTTCCCTCTCAATCTCTCCTTTCAGGAGAAGAGGCTGATTTCCCTCTCAATCTCTCCTTTCAGGAGAAGAGGCTGATTTCCCTCTCAATCTCTCCTTTCAGGAGAAGAGGCTGATTTCCCTCTCAATCTCTCCTTTCAGGAGAAGAGGCTGATTTCCCTCTCAATCTCTCCTTTCAGGAGAAGAGGCTGAGTGCCACGTCGAACCGCAGCGAGGACTCGCACGTGTCCACCAGCACTGCCTCCGTGGAGTGCAGGGCGGAGGAGAGGGAGAGGGAGCGGGGCTGGCCCCAGGGGCAGGCGCCCGACCCGCCCAGGGCAGAGGAGGAGCACAGGGAGGCTGCTGACCACGACGAGGAGGACGTGGAGGTGGAGTACAATGAGGTAGGAGCCTGGGAGCTGCAGCAGGGCCATGAGAAAAAGGGGAAGGAGCTGGAAGTTTCAGAGGAAGCGGGAAATGGATGTACAGGTGAATGGAAGTGGGGTTTGGGCATGGCTGGAGGCAGATCCAGGCCGTGGAAGGCAGTGCAAGCACAGGCTGAGGCAGCTTGTGGGAGCTGGGGTGGACAATGGGAGCCAGGGAGGCTGTGGGGAATTTGGGGTGACTGTGAGAGGTTTGAGTGCCCTCCTTCCCTGGAGCTGACAGAAGCACGTCTGGGGAGGGCAGGGTTATGGGAAGAGGCAAGGATGGGAAATGGTGATAAATTCCTGCGTTTTCCTGAGCACACAGGCTCTGCCTGTGCCAGGAGAGGGGGCACAGGGACAGCAGGTTCTGTGCTGCCACCCCTCTGCTCCCTGGCGCTCATGGCATGTCTGGGCTTTGCTGTCACAGCCCACTGTGCACTTCGCCGAGGACACGCTGATCCGCAGTGAGGATGAGGAGGAGGATGAGGAGAGACCCTTCCCAGTGGAGAAGCAGAGGCTCATCCGCAAGGACACGCCCCACTACAAGAAACACTTCAAGATCACTAAACTGCCCAAGCCAGAGGCAGTGGTGGCACTCCTGCAGGGGCTGAACAGTGACGGGGTCCCCAAAGAGGAGGAGGAGCTGGGAGGCTGCAATAATAACACGGAGCCCAGGGATCAGGAGGAAGCATGGGATGAGGATGACAGAAAGAACGGAGCTTTGTCTGCTCAGCCATCTGTGAAGGTAAGGTCTTGTGGGGAGGGGAGGTCAGAGGGAGGCTGACCTGCCCTCTGCTGCTGTGGCCGGGCAGCCAGGGTGATGTGGCACTGATGAAACCACTGGCAAGAGGCTCCAGCTCTGGGGGATGTGCTGAGGTGGGAGAGCTGAAGGTCACTGGGGGCTCAGGGTTGTCAAAGTTGTGTTGCTGTGCCTGACACCTTCACTGTCCTTGCACCATCCCCACACCGTGTGCTGTTCCCTGTGCTGCAGGGACAGTTCTCTGTCTCCTCACTGCTGGGTTCTACTGGTCCTTCCAGCCCCCTCCTCCCTTGCTGGTTGTTGCTGCTGGTTCACAGGAGCGTGAGCTTTATCCCTGTGTGGATTCAGTCTTAGACTGACGTTTGGGGCACTGGCACTTGTTGGCACAGTGTTCCCTGGAGCGTGTGAGTGCAGCCAGGAGTGTGCCCTTCCTGTGCTTCCACAGGCACAGCCTGAGGGAGGGTGCGTTGGGGTCTGGGGGAGATGTGCTCTGAAGTTTTGGCCTTACTGGTTATACTGGGGCGTAAGAGATAGGGAGTCCTTGGCTGTCTTCAGCTGAAGCCCCACGTTTGGTTAGGGACACACAGAGGTTCCTGCTGGAGGAAGTTCTTCACAGTGGAATGGGAGTGCATGGATGGGGGACACCTCATGAGATCAGCCCAATTCTCACCCGAGGTGGTTTGAGGATTTTGAGTTGTGTTTGTGGGCAGAGGTCAGGATGTGGCTGAGTCTCCATCACAGCCTGACATCAACAGATCTCATGGGTGAGGTGTGGGTTTCTGGATGTGGGAGGTGCTGGAGTAAAAGTTCTGCTGGAGCTGCACATGCTCCAGGGTGCTGGGATCATTCCCAGCCCTGCCGGAGCTCGGGCTGCCCAGGGAAAGGTCCTTTCCCTCAGCTGCCCATGGGCCTTTCCTCAGTGCTGTGCTCTGTTTGAGCCACTGCAGCTCCCTAGGAATGAGGCCAGTTTTCCCACTGCTGGTGAAGTTCCAGAAGGAACGTTTGAAGCTGTCCCAAGCCCCTTCATCCAAAGCCTATCACACTTGGGAATGCCCTCACCCCAAAGTGTTATTTTAGCAGGGGAGACACTGCCCCGCTGGCAGAGCCTGTGATGCCTGCTCAGGGGTGGGTGCTTGTCAGAAATGACCCTGGCTGCCAGCTCAGCCTTCTGCTGGGGCTCAGTTCTCCTTTCTGTGGGGTGCCTGCTCCATGAGGACGTTTATTGGCTGCCCCCTGAGCTGTGTTCCAGCAGAGGGGTGTAGGGAGCAGTGTCCCTGTGCAGGGACTTGTGTAAGAGGTGCCCTGAAGGAGGAGGCAGGACAGGCCGTGCAGGAGGCTGAGTCCCAAACCCAGAGGGGTTTGTTGCAGGGACAGCTGGTTTTCAGAAGTCCTGAGAATGAGAGCAGAATCCCAGGTGCCTGTCAGGATGTACAATTTCACCAGAGAAAGGGATTGGTTGTGTTTGGGACTGCTGGTTCCTGTGCAGCAGCTTGTGGCACCACAGGCTCCTCGGTTCTTTCTCCTGTGTTTGACCCTTCCTGGTGTGGAGGGGATGAGGTCAGTGGTGCTCAGCTCAGGGGTCGGGGCCTCGGGGTGCCAGCATGAATAGAACCCGGCCTTGGGGGTGTGCTGGGCACTCCAGGAGCCCGTGAGAGCCCTGGCACTGCTGAGGGGCTGAGCACGAGGGGGGGCTGCTCTGGTGCTGAGGGGTCAGCTCTGGAGCTGGGGGGTGAGAGGGCTCAGCTCCGGGGCTGTGGTGGCCAGCAGTGACCCCAGGAGCTGTGCAGGGCAGTGACTGTGGGAGCTCTGGTGGTCAGCAGTGACCCCAGGAGCTCTGGTGGTCAGCAGTGACCCCAGGAGCTCTGCAGGTCAGCAGTGACTCCGGGAGCTCTGGAGATCAGAAGTGGCTCCAAGCCAGCCCTGCTCTGGTGGTCAGCAGTGACCCCAGGAGCTCTGGAGCTCGACAGTGACCCCACGAGCTCTGCAGCTCAGCAGTGACTCCTGGAGTGGGCTCTCGGCTCTGGTGGTCAGCTGTGACTCTGTTGCTGGATAAGCTCTGGAGCTCTGGAGCTCAGCAGAGACTCCAGGAGCTCTGGAGCTCTGCAGTGACCCCAGGAGCTCTGGAGCTCGACAGTGACCCCAGGAGCTCCAGAGCTCAGCAGTGACTCCTGAGTTCTGCAGATCAGCAGAGACTGTGGGAGCTCTGGTGGTCAGCAGTGTCTCCAGGAGCTCTGGAGCTCAGCAGTGACTCTGTTGCTGGATCAGCTCTGGAGCTCTGCAGGTCAGCAGTGATCCAAGGAGCTCTGGAGCTCAGCAGTGTCTCCAGGAGCTCTGGAGGTCAGCAGTGACTCTGGTGGCTGGATCAGCTCCGGAGCTCAGCAGTGGCTCCGAGCCGGCCCAGCTCTGGAGATCAGCAGTGACTCCTGAGCTAGATCAGCTCTGGAGCTCCAGAGCTCAGCAGTGACTCTGGTGGCTGGATCAGCTCTGGAGCTCAGCAGTATCTCCAGGAGCTCTGGAGCTCAGCCGTGGCTCCAGGAGCTCTGCAGATCAGCAGTGACTCCAGGAGCTCTGGAGCTCAGCAGTGTCTCCAGGAGCTCTGGAGCTCAGCAGTGTCTCCAGGAGCTCTGGAGCTCAGCAGAGACTCTGGTGGCTGGATCAGCTCTGGAGCTCAGCAGTGGCTCCGAGCCGGCCCAGCTCTGGTGGTCGGCAGTGTCTCCAGGAGCTCTGATGGTCAGCAGTGACCCTGTTGCTGGATCAGCTCTGGAGCTCTGCAGGTCAGCAGTGGCTCCAGGAGCTCTGGAGCTCAGCAGTGACTCCTGAGCTGGATTAGCTCTGGAGCTCAGCAGTGACTCCTGAGCTGGATCTGGAGCTCAGCAGTGATTCCTGAGCTCTGCAGATCAGCAGAGACTCTGGGAGCTCTGGAGCTCAGCAGTGTCTCCAGGAGCTCCGGAGCTCAGCAGTGACTCCGGGAGCTCTGGAGCTCAGCCGTGGCTCCAGGAGCTCTGGAGGTCAGCAGAGACTCCTGAGATGGATCAGCTCTGGAGCTCTGGGGCTCAGCAGCGGCTCCGAGCCGGCCCAGCTCCGCGTGCCGTGCGAGTGTTGGGTGGTGGTGGTGGTTGTGGTGGTTGTGGTGGTTGTGGTGGTTGTGGTGGTCGTGGTGGTTGTGGTGGTTGTGGTGGTCGTGGTGGTCGTGGTGGCGGGTTTGGTCGATGCTCCACTAATCCGCATGCCTCTTTGCTGGTTCCTGTCCTAACAGGGGGTGTCGTTTGATCAAGCCAATAATCTGCTGATTGAACCTGCTCGCATTGAGGAGGAAGAGGTCTGTACCACTCCTACTGTTCTCTCTCTGCCCAAAATCATCCAGCCTGCTTGATTTGCTTCCCAGCCTCACCCGTTGTTGTAGGGGGAGCTCTGATCTCTCGGGGTCAAGTGGCTTCTGGACCTGGCTGATCACAAACACGATGATTGTTTCCTCCTTGCTTTCCCCTTTTCCTCCTTTCCCATCCTGGAGGCGAGAGTGGCTGCTGCAGAGCAGGAGTGAGGTGGAAATGATGTAAAAACCAAAGGGGCTGAGGTGGGAGGTTCATTTCCTATTTGCTGTGTGTTGATGGAGAAGTGGAGTTAAATAAATGGATATTTCTGGACCGTGGGTTCCCCTGGAGGAGCAGAGACCTCGGGAATCAGCTGAGTGCTGTGTACTGACCCTTTGTAAAAGGAGGAGGATCTCACTCAGGACACTGCCACTGCCTGGGGAAAGGGGACTGGAGCCAGTGATTTGTGCATCTCCTGAAGCCTCCCCCAAATCCCTTCAAGGCTTAGCATGCAGCACCTTGAGGTGTCAGAAAGGGGCAGGTGGCATCCAAGTGACCACAAAGCCCCTGGCGTGGGCATGGTGAGTGTGCAAAGGGTTAAAATCCTGTGGCTGACTGTGGCTCCTCCTCTGGCCATGACCAGGTTTGTCTGCAGGTTTTCAGTGCCTGACTGGGGTCAGTACCTTCCTGCAGGCAGTTTCCCAGGAGCTGCTGGAGGCAGGGACAGCACCCGTGCTGAGAGCCTGCACGGAGATTTCTCCTGCAGGACAGACAGTACAGGGCCACCAGACCCGTGTGCTGCCTGGGAGTGCTGCCTGGGGATCTCTGAGAACTTGGCTCTGCTGTTCCCTCAGGTGTAAAACAGATTTTTTTTTGTTTGGGAATGAGGCTTTCCAGGAGGGAGGTGACAAATCCTTTCCACCCAGGCAGAACATGAGCTGGCTTATGTCCCCTGTTAGTGGATCCTGAAGATTTCTCCATCTTTCTCCATCTCTAGGTCCCTGAAAACCACATTATATTTCTTGCGTTTCTCTTTTGCAAAATCTTGTGATCCTGGAGGTCTTTTCCAACCAGACGATTCTGTGATGGTTGGGTGTGGCTGGCTGGAGGCCCCAGGCTGGCTCTGGTGTCCCCTCAGCACAGTCCCCTTTGTCCCCTGCTGTGAGGAAGAGCGTGGTGTGCAGCTCCCAGGGACCAGCGTGCCAGAGACCCCCAGACTGGTGGTGGCTGCTGAAGCCACCAGGAGCAGACCAGCCTTGGGAAGTTGATTTGGAATATTTGATTGTCCTACAGCTCTGGGGAGTGCTCAGCAAGGAGCCTTCCATGAGACCAGGTTGCTCCAAGCCCTGACCAGCCTGTCCTTGAACACTTCCAGATGAAATCTGCCTGCTCTTTCCAGGGATGAATCATGAGAATCAGGGGCTGATGGAGCTGAGCAGAGCAGGGAGCCTGGTGCCCCTCAGCAGCACGGTCTGAAGTTCATGATGCTGCTATCAGATTCCTTATCTAATTTAATGCAGCCCCGAGAGAAAAGGGACTAGTGATTCCTGATTGTGTGTTCCTTAATCCTAAACCAGAGTCAGGAGCTGGAGCCTGGTGGTGCTGGAGCAGCTTCTGCCCAGCTCCTGCCAGCTCCTGTGGCTGCCCGGGGGCTCTGCTGCAGCAAAAGAAGAACTCTGTTCAAGTGTGGGATGCCTGGTGGTGCACAGCTGGATTCCAGGGCTGGCTCTGCTCCCAGTGTTTTGTCTCCATCCCTGTCTGCCTTGCAGAAGTGGCTGTGCTGGGATGGGGAGAGGCTTTGAGAGGAGAAAAGCAGCGCATGGAGCACCTGTGTGATGGCACAGGGTTAGACCTGAGCTCTGTTCTCAGGCTTTGAGAGGAGAAAAGCAGCGCATGGAGCACCTGTGTGATGGCACAGGGTTAGACCTGAGCTCTGTTTTCATCTTTGAGGGGAGAAAAGCAGCACATGGAGCACCTGTGTGATGGCACAGGGTTAGACCTGAGCTCTGATCTGGCTTTGAGAGGAGAAAAGCAGCGCATGGAGCACCTGTGTGATGGCACAGGGTTAGACCTGAGCTCTGATCTGGCTTTGAGAGGAGAAAAGCAGCGCATGGAGCACCTGTGTGATGGCACAGGGTTAGACCTGAGCTCTGTTCTCAGGCTTTGAGAGGAGAAAAGCAGCTCATGGAGCACCTGTGTGATGGCACAGGCTTAGACCTGAGCTCTGATCTGGCTTTGAGAGGAGAAAAGCAGCGCATGGAGCACCTGTGTGATGGCACAGGGTTAGACCTGAGCTCTGTTTTCAGGCTTTGAGAGGAGAAAAGCAGTGCATTGAGCACCTGTGTGATGGCACAGGCTTAGACCTGAGCTCTGTTTTCATCTTTGAGGGGAGAAAAGCAGCACATGGAGCACCTGTGTGATGGCACAGGGTTAGACCTGAGCTCTGTTCTCAGGCTTTGAGAGGAGAAAAGCAGCGCATGGAGCACCTGTGTGATGGCACAGGCTTAGACCTGAGCTCTGTTCTGGCTTTGAGAGGAGAAAAGCAGCGCTTGGAGCACCTGTGTGATGGCACAGGGTTAGACCTGAGCTCTGTTTTCATCTTTGAGGGGAGAAAAGCAGTGCATTGAGCACCTGTGTGATGGCACAGGCTTAGACCTGAGCTCTGTTCTCAGGCAGTTCTGATGCAATAGCCTGGAAAGCTGCTGGGCAGGTTACAGGAGCAGAAGGAGGGTCCCAAGCTGTGTTTCAGTGCCTGATGCTGCTTTGCTGGTGCCATCCACATCCTCGGGTGTGCCCAGCCTCAGCCCATGTCTCCTGCAGGGTCCCTGCAGGTCCAGGAGCTACAGGGGCTCTCTGCTGCCAAAGCTGGTGCTGCTGGGGGACATGGGCAGGATTTTGTCTCTTGCTCTGCCCAGGGACAGGAGGAGCTGCCATTCCCCTCCCTGGGAAGGAGAGGAGGTTTCCAGAGATGCTGGGTGTCCTCTTTGCTGCTGCTGCTCAGTGTCACCTCCTGCTGCTCTGCAGTCAGGAGTGAGTCAGGGCCCCTCCTTCCTTCATCCTGTGGAAACTGCTCGGGAGTGTCACCGTTTGTGCTGGAATGCCAGCCCCAAGCTGGCACAGTCAGGATTTGCCAGTGGCAGATGTGACAGCACAGCCTCTCCTGGAGCATCCTGTGCTCAAAGGGTTCAGCTTTGGAAAGGTTCCATGTGTCAGGGGGAGCACTGGGATGTGCTGGGAGCCATCCTGGAGCATCCCATGCTCAAAGGGTGCAGCTTTGGAAAGGCTCCACGTGTCATAAGGAATATTGGGATGTGCTGGGAGCCATCCTCTGCCTCCTGGAGCATCCCAAGCTCAAAGGGTGCAGTTTTGGAAAGGCTCCACACGTCAGGTGGAGAATTGGGATGTGCTGGGAGCCATCCTCTGCCTCCTGGAGCATCCCATGCTCAGAGGGTGCAGCTTTGGAAAGGCTCCACATGTCATAAGGAATATTGGGATGTGCTGGGAGCCATCCTGTGCCTCCTGGAGCATCCCATGCTCAGAGGGTGCAGTTTTGGAGAGGCTCCACATGTCATAAGGAATATTGGGATGTGCTGGGAGCCATCCTGTGCCTCCTGGAGCATCCCAGGCTCAGAGGGTGCAGTTTTGGAGAGGCTCCACATGTCACATGGAGCACTGGGATGTGCTGGGAGCCATCCTGTGCCTCCTGCAGCATCCCAGGCTCAGAGGGTGCAGTTCTGGAGAGGCTCCACACGTCAGGGGGAGCATTGGGATGTGCTGGGAGCCATCCTGGAGCATCCCAAGCTCAGAGGGTGCAGTTCTGGAGAGGCTCCACACGTCAGGGAGAGCACTGGGATGTGCTGGGAGCCATCCTGGAGCATCCCATGCTCAGAGGGTGCAGTTTTGGAGAGGCTCCACGTGTCATAAGGAATATTGGGATGTACTGGGAGCCATCCTGTGCCTCCTGGAGCATCCCATGCTCAAAGGGTGCAGTTTTGGAAAGGCTCCACATGTCATAAGGAATATTGGGATGTACTGGGAGCCATCCTGTGCCTCCTGGAGCATCCCATGCTCAGAGGGTGCAGTTTTGGAGAGGCTCCACGTGTCACATGGAGCACTGGGATGTGCTGGGAGCCATCCTGGAGCATTCCAAGCTCGGGGACTCAGCTGTGGGAAGGCCAGCACAGGCAGTGGGGAGCACTGGGATGTACTGGGAGCCTTCCAGGCCCTCTGCACGGGGCTGTTTTTTGCTGCTGCACACGTGGAGCTCTTCCCCTTGCTCTGGTTTTACATTTATGGGGTGTGTGCTTCATCAAGGCATTGTCAGACTTGGAATTCTTATGCAGCAAATTTGATTTTCCTGCAATGTGACCCATAAATTTTAAACCCAGTAAAGTTTAATAAACCTCTTGTGTAGTGCAGTAGCAAACAGTCACCTGTGTTTGCTCACCTGACTGGAATATGACAGAGTAGAGTTTTTTGATGTTAAAAAAAAGATACAATATTCCCATTTCTCTCGTTTAATTTTTAAGATGATCAAAATTCCTACTGAGCAAAGAAAAATGTGCCATATTTTCTGTTTTAATTTGTCTGGCTTTTAACTTACTGCCATCAAGATGTTTTTATTACCTTTCCTACTGGGTTGAAGGGTCCTCAGTGTTTTTTCATGGAGCCATAGAGTGTCTTGGGTTAGAAGGGACCTTTTAAATGTCCCCCAGTGCCACCCCCTGCCATTGACAGAGGCACCTTCCACTGTCCCAGGCTGTTCCTGCCCTGTCCAGCCTGGCCTTGGGCACTTCCAGGGATGGGGCAGCCACAGCTGCTCTGGTCCTGCCTCCTTCCCCAGGCCATGACCTCTGGTTTGGGGGTGGGTTTGTGATCTCCTGTGAATGTTCAGCTCCACCTCTGGACCTGTGTTAAGGCAGGATTTGGACACGAGTCAGCCCCAAAGTGCTGGAGACTGAGGAGTGATTGTGTGATTGCTGCTTTTCATCATCACTGATCCATCTCTGCTGGGAGTTTCATCTGTTTGGGTCTGTGAGGACCCAGGAGCAGAGTGTGGGGTGATTCCTCTCAGTTTGGGTCTGTGAGGACCCAGGAGCAGAGTGTGGGGTGATTCCTCACAGTTTGGGGCTCTGTGAGGACCCAGGAGCAGAGTGTGGGGTGATTCCTCACAGTTTGGGGCTCTGTGAGGACCCAGGAGCAGAGTGTGGGGTGATTCCTCACAGTTTGGGGCTCTGTGAGGACCCAGGAGCAGAGGGTGGGGTGATTCCTCACAGTTTGGGGTTCTGTGAGGACCCAGGAGCAGAGTGTGGGGTGATTCCTCACAGTTTGGGGTTCTGTGAGGACCCAGGAGCAGAGTGTGGGGTGATTCCTCACAGTTTGGGGTTCTGTGAGGACCCAGGAGCAGATGTAGGGTGATTCCTCACAGTTTGGGTTTGTGAGGACCCAGGAGCAGAGTGTGGGGTGATTCCTCACAGTTTGGGTTCTGTGAGGACCCAGGAGCAGAGTGTGGGGTGATTCCTCACAGTTTGGGTTTGTGAGGACCCAGGAGCAGAGTGTGGGGTGATTCCTCACAGTTTGGGTTCTGTGAGGACCCAGGAGCAGATGTGGGGTGATTCCTCACAGTTTGGGGCTCTGTGAGGACCCAGGAGCAGATGTGGGGTGATTCCTCACAGTTTGGGTTCTGTGAGGACCCAGGAGCAGAGTGTGGGGTGATTCCTCACAGTTTGGGTTCTGTGAGGACCCAGGAGTAGATGTGGGGTGATTCCTCACAGTTTGGGGTTCTGTGAGGACCCAGGAGCAGATGTGGGGTGATTCCTCACACAAGTGCAGTCCCATCTGCAGGTTCCTTTCCCTGCTCCACGGGTGGGGCAGGATCATTTTGGTTCTGCTCTGTCACGCCATCGTCTCGTTGGCCTTCACAAAGAGAGCAGAAAAATGCAGAAAAATGACTGATGGAGAGAAAATGTTTAAACACAGTGAGTCCAGATCTCCCTTCTGCACTGGGCAGGTGCCCTGTGTGTAGCAGACATGGGGCTTTGCTGCTTTGCTGTACAAAACCAGGGTTTTGTACAAAAGTCAGGCATTGCAATCACCCCATAGAAATCACAGGGGCTGAAGCATTTGCCTGCCTTTAAACTGGCCCCTGTTTGCTGCAGCGAGTTCTGACTGTGTCTGCCAGTGGAGGAGAACAGAAACCCCCAGGAAGTTCTGACACACCGTGGTGGGAGACAATCCCCAGCTCTGCCCCAGTGTGGGCACTGGAATGAGGCCAGGCCGGGACAGGTTGGAAGTTTCAATTTCTGGAAGTTACAATTTCAAGTTTCTGGAAGTTACAGTTCAGCTGAAAAAGGGCTGTGCTCAGCAGCAGCAAGGCTGAGTTTGCAAGGAGGATAACAGATGATCTGCAAGAAGTGCTGAAGTCACCATGACTGGCAACCCAGCGCTGTGCTCTGGTTAATTAGTCAGTCACTTCTTATTAAGTACAGATTGTTTCATCCTGTTATGCAGTGTGTGCACACACACAGATTCCTCCTGCAGGGAGAAACCCCAAACTGCTCCACGTTTCTGCTTCTGGAGTGATTAGAAAATTTACTTTAATCTGTCATTTTTCAGTTCCATGTTTTCATTGTATTTTATCTTGTCCAGTCTCTTCCCTGCTGGCTGGCCCATTGCCTGCTTGTCTTTGGTGTATTTCTGTGGAGACCAGTCCTGACCTTTTCCAGCCTTTCTTTTGCTGGATCAGAGAAACCCAATTCCTCTGGTGTTCTCTGGTAAGAGGGATTTTCATTTATTCCCTGCCTTTTCTTTCACCTGATCTACCTGAGTTCATGGACAACGTGAGAGAGTTCATCCAGACCTTAGTTCACTAAATTCCATACTTGTTTTTCCATTTCAGATTTGGCAGTTGCTGTTCCTGGATGGGAATTCTATTTAGCCACCTTTGTTTGTACCTGTATTATGAAAACCTTTAGCTTTTCTTCCTGTGTCCTTCAGGACCTGGGGAGGTTTGGCCTCCAAACAAGGTGCACTGAGAGCTGTCTCTGCCTGTGTGTTCTAAAGCAGGTGATGCCAGCTTTAGTGGAAGTGTTCCATGTATTCCACTGGTATAAATACTAATTATAAATACTCTCCTCTGCAAGGCCTGCCCTTAGCAGCACACTGTTGAAGTAGATTTTAGGACAGTTGTAAACTCCCTACCCTTTCTAGTCTTGTCTATTAAATGATGGGCAAAACAGACCTTTAGAACAGTCTGAGACTGCTGGGCTGAGAAGAGTCTCCAGTGGAATTTTATGGTGGAAAATATAATGCAGAGAAATGACTGCTCCAAGGATTTCACCATACAAGAAAGGTCAGTGAGAACAGGGACAGAAATCCTGTGCTGCTGGAGAGATGAAGTAGAGAGAGATGATGGAGAGATGAAGTAGGATGTGTTCTAGTGTTAACTGTTCCAGCTGAATCGGGGTGGTTTTTGTCCTGTTTCTGGTTCTGAAATGGTTTGAGGATTGGTGGCTTTGGACAATGCTTTTTGCTTCTCTTTAAGCATTTGAGTGTTCTCATTTCCAGGGAGACCCTGTCCTTCTGTATTCCATAGTTTGGCCAGCCTGGATCTTTGCAGGATTCCCTTCTTTTTCTATTTCTGTGCCTGTGGCAAAGCTGGTTCCCAGTGGTGATAAGAAGGAAGTACCATCTTCCCAAGTCCCAGTTTCTGTAGTTCATTAATTAAGTAATTAATCCTTGAATCCTGAGCCAGCCCGGGCTGGAGGGGCCTCAAAAGGCTCCAGGTTTTGCAGGGAAGGAGCCTTGGTCTGTGGCATCCAGGGATGTGACTCAGCACCTCCCTGTGGAGTTTGTCCCAGTGGAGGATTGTTTTCACTGCAGACATTTCTTTCATGCACTGAGATGAAATCACAGCTTTATATAGACACAGAGCAATCCTCTTAATCTGGACATGAATCTATACCCGTGGCACACAGCTCTCAGAGAGGAGTCCATATGTTCTGGGAATATTCACGTATCTGTAGGAGCCCTGGGTTTTATTTATGCTTCAAATGTGACCATGTTTCATGTTTCAGAAAGGCATCCTTGCTTCCTTCAGCCTCTGGGAAATGTGGCCACTGTCCTTGAGTCTCCTGGGGCAGGGATGGGGATGTGCAGGAGCACAGCAGCACCCTGAGCACGGCTGGTCCCTGTCCCATCTGCTGCCAGGGCTGCTGTCACACTGGGGCTGTGGCAGGTCCCTGTCCCATCTGCTGCCAGGGCTGCTGTCACCGTGGGGCTGTGGTAGGTCCCTGTCCCGTCTGCTCCCAGTGCTGCTGTCACCGTGGGGCTGTGGTAGGTCCCTGTCCCGTCTGCTCCCAGTGCTGCTGTCACCGTGGGGCTGTGGCAGGTCCCTGTCCCATCTGCTCCCAGTGCTGCTGTCACCGTGGGGCTGTGGCAGGTCCCTGTCCTGGGGCTGTGGCAGGTCCCTGTCCCTGTCCCGGGGCTGTGGCAGGTCCCTGTCCCGGGGCTGTGGCAGGTCCCTCTCCTGGGGCTGTGGCAGGTCCCTCTCCTGGGGCTGTGGCAGGTCCCTGTCCCGGGGCTGTGGCAGGTCCCTGTCCCGTCTGCTGCCAGTGCTGCTGTCACCGTGGGGCTGTGGCAGGTCCCTGTCCTGAGGCTGTAGCAGGTCCCTGTCCCGGGGCTGTGGCAGGTCCCTGTCCCTGTCCCGGGGCTGTGGCAGGTCCCTGTCCCGGGGCTGTGGCAGGTCCCTGTCCCTGTCCCGGGGCTGTGGCAGGTCCCTGTCCCTGAGCTGGGGCTGTGGCAGGTCCCTGTCCTGGGGCTGTGGCAGGTCCCTGTCCCTGTCCCGGGGCTGTGGCAGGTCCCTGTCCCTGAGCTGGGGCTGTGGCAGGTCCCTGTCCCGGGGCTGTGGCAGGTCCCTGTCCCTGTCCCGGGGCTGTGGCAGGTCCCTGTCCTGGGGCTGTGGCAGGTCCCTGTCCCGGGGCTGTGGCAGGTCCCTGTCCCTGTCCCGGGGCTGTGGCAGGTCCCTGTCCCTGAGCTGGGGCTGTGGCAGGTCCCTGTCCCTGAGCTGGGGCTGTGGCAGGTCCCTGTCCCGAGGCTGTGGCAGGTCCCTGTCCCGGGGCTGTGGCAGGTCCCTCTCCTGTCTGCTCCCAGTGCTGCTGTCACTGTGGGGCTGTGGCAGGTCCCTGTCCTGTCTGCTCCCAGGGCTGCTGTCACCGTGGGGCTGTGGCAGGTCCCTGTCCCGGGGCTGTGGCAGGTCCCTGTCCTGTCTGCTCCCAGGGCTGCTGTCACCGTGGGGCTGTGACAGGTCCCTGTCCCTGTCCCGGGGCTGTGGCAGGTCCCTGTCCCTGTCCCGGGGCTGTGGCAGGTGTCTGTCCCTGAGCTGGGGCTGTGGCAGGTCCCTGTCCCGGGGCTGTGGCAGGTCCCTGTCCCGGGGCTGTGGCAGGTCCCTGTCCCTGTCCCGGGGCTGTGGCAGGTCCCTGTCCCTGAGCTGGGGCTGTGGCAGGTCCCTGTCCCGGGGCTGTGGCAGGTCCCTGTCCCTGTCCCGGGGCTGTGGCAGGTCCCTGTCCCGGGGCTGTGGCAGGTCCCTGTCCCTGTCCCGGGGCTGTGGCAGGTCCCTGTCCCGGGGCTGTGGCAGGTCCCTGTCCCTGAGCTGGGGCTGTGGCAGGTCCCTGTCCCGGGGCTGTGGCAGGTTCTGTCTGCTCCCAGTGCTGCTGTCACTGTGGGGCTGTGGCAGGTCCTGTCTGCTCCCAGTGCTGCTGTCAGGGGTCTCATTCAGGTTCTCTGCTTTGCCCTGGTTTTGTGGAGGTGTTCAGTGAGGAGTCAGGGAAGTGCTCAGACTCCTCTGAGCTGTGCCCACCCTCTCTGCCCTTCAGGTGCCCTTTCCTTTGAGAACTAAACCCGCTGGAGCAGAGGAAAGAATAACACCAGAGCCAGGAAACCTCCAGCCCGTGTCCAGGGCCCGCTCTCCTGCCAGGGCCACTTTTCCTCCACGTTCCTTTTCCACTGGCTGGGGTTAATTTAGCTCTCAGCAGTCACACAGCAACCTCCCCTCTCCCTTTTGCTCACTGTTATTTTCAGCCTGTCTCCCTCTCCCCGTGAGCTGTCACTGACCAAAGCCAGACAGATTTAGCTCTTCTCATCTTTCCTGGTGAACCAGTGCCTCCAGCTCCTGCTCTTCCATGTCCCAGCTGTATGCACTCAAGGTGAACAGAATCCCAGAATTATTTAGGTTAGAAAAGACCTCCAAGACCATCAAGTTCAACCTCTGATCCACACCTTGTCACCAGACCAGAGCACTGAGTGCCACATCCAGTCATTCCCTGGACACCTCCAGGGAGGGTGACTCTGCCACCTCCCTGAGCAGCCAATGCCTGGTGACCCTTTTGGGAAGAAATTCTTCCTGATGTCCAACCTGAACCCTGAGGCTATAATATGACAGTGACATGTTATATTATATTACATTACATTATATTATATTATATTATATTATATTATATTATATTATATTATATTATATTATATTATATTATATTATATTATATTATATTATATTATATTATATTATATTATATTATATTATATTATATTATATTATATTATATTATATTATATTATATTATATTACACTGACTGAACGTGTGTCAGAGCGCAGTGACAGGAGCTGAGGGGGTCAGCAGGACAAAGGGACAAAGGGACAAGGGGATCCCTTCACTGGTGGCTGCTCACTCCTGGCACGCTGTGGCTCAAGAGTTCTGGGCTGTTCATGCCCCTGTGTGAGGCACCATGGAGCTGCCATCCATGATTGTCTGATCCTCTCCCTTCTATACATTTCAGTCCCACGGAATCTTGTGGCAATAAATTATGTAATTTACTTGAGCTTTATATCAAAAAGCATTTTTTAATCCTGCCACTGATATTTCATTTGATATCTTACTGAGTTCTGTTGAATATCCCTAATTCTTTTGTGATTACAAACATGGAATAATCATCTCCTATGAAGTTATTAATGGCATGAAAAGATAAAAAGGGTCCATCTCCCCTCCTGAACTGGAAGGCTCCCAGCCTCCCCTCAAATGGAGTTATTTCAATTCTGTCTGCTTTAGAATTAAAGATGCATCTTGACAGAATCCAAATTCTCATTTCTCTCCCAGTAACTCTTACCTGGTTCTTGGCTGGTACAGCTCACACCTGTACCAGCACTGGGTGATGTCAGTGCCAGTCTGGGGCACAGCTTTGCACAGGTCTGTTCAGTGAATCTTCACTTCATCAGCCAGGTCTGGAGTCTCTCAGAGTGAAATAGTCTGAGTTTGGAGATACCTCATTTTCCCAAAATTCAGCTGTTTCTCCTGAGAGCCGTTTGTGTGCCTGGCCAGAGCCACGTGTGTTCCTCAGTTACTGGTCTGGAGTGGTGTCTGGGGAGGAGCTGGTGGTTACAGGCATCGTTCTGTGCAGCCTCTCACTCCACCAGCACAACATAAGAGGTCTCAGGGTAAAAAAAACCAGAATTCTGGAAATGCTGTATAAGCATCTCAGGGGTCTCAGGGTAAAAAAAAAGCCCAGAATTCTGGAAATGCTCTATAAGCATGTCAGAGGTCTCAGGCAAATGTTGGGACTCCTGAACACAAGTTGTCCAGTCCTTTTGATTTTTGAAAGGATTATTGATGGTATTTAATGGATTCTTCAGCTGCTGTGGAAGTGGATCCCTCACCTTCACGTGGCACCTGTCCCTCGTCACACGTCTGTCCCAGCATAAATCCAAATTATTTATTGCAGTGTGCATTTCCTGTGTCAGTATGACAGTCTCAAATCTTTTGGAACATGTAAATTTGAAGATTGGACACTGGGAGTCAGGGAATCAGTAGGGTTTGAAAAGACCTTGAAGATCAGCAAGTCCAGCCATCAACCCAGCACTGTCACCACGTTGTCACTAACCCATGTCCTCAGGTGCCATGTCCACATGTTCTTTGAACACTTCCAGATATGAGGACTCCACCCCTGTCCTGAGCAATCCCTGGCAGGGCTGGACAGCCATTCCTTCCACAGGAAGGAATTTTCCCAGAATCTCACCTAAACCACTCCTGGTACAACTTGAGACTGTTTGCCCTTGTCCTGTCCGTTGTTTCCTGGGAGCAAAGTCTGTCCCCCATCCTGTTCCACCTTCCTGTCAGGGAGTTGAGGAGACTGAGCTGGTCCCTCCTGAGCCCCCTTTTCTCCAGGCTGAGCCCCCTCAGCTGCTCCTGGTGTTCCAGACCTTTCCCCAGCTCTGTTCCTGTATCTGGTGCCCCTCAATGTCTTTCTTGCTATGAGAGGTCCCAAACTGACCCCAGCTGTGTTCATCCACAGGCACAACCATTTATAAACTGATGCCTGTGCTGGCAGAAACTTTGTGTCTGCTGGATGTGAAGCCCTTGAACCCCACTCCTGTGGGGATGTTTGGAGGAAGGACTTGGTCTTTCAGCAGCTCTCAAGTGCAGCAGCTCTGAGCTTTGTCCCCTGAGTGCTCTGGGTGCCGTGGGTGGTCTCAGGGTTGCTCTTCCCTGAGGTAACAAAACTTTTGAGCTTCCCTTGCCCAAGAGGTCTCACACTGGAGCCAGAGCAGACAGGCTGAGTCCCCAGTCCGTGTTTCCAGGGTTGTTTATTCTTCATTATCTCTCAGTTCTTCCCCAGCTCTGCAGGGCGTCCCCAGCAGAGCAGGACATGCGGCAGACTGGGTGGATCAGAGGGTCCTGGACCCTTTGCACCATTCCCTGGTCCAAACACAACATATTTTGTATTTACAGAATCTTACCAATACTCACTACCTATGTTAACCTGTCATTTCTACTCTAAACCAATCCTTGTGACCCAACTCAACAGAAAATGGGGGAAAAGAACAAGAACAAGGAGGACAGGACCACTCCCCAATTCCTCCATCTTGCCTCTTCAAACCCATGTACTAAAAATCCTAAATT
Source organism: Prinia subflava (assembly GCF_021018805.1). NCBI lineage: Eukaryota > Metazoa > Chordata > Aves > Passeriformes > Cisticolidae > Prinia > Prinia subflava. The sequence continues at coordinate 232,020 of NC_086247.1, read as the reverse complement.
CTACATTTACACTCTCTGATTAACTAACTACTGCTTATTTTGAATTCTCCCGGCTTGTGATTCTTCACACACTGTGGGCATTCACTGCCATGGCAGGGATCAGAGGCAGTGTCCTCCTGGGCTCTGTGTGAGGCTGGCTGAGCCCCTGGACAGACCCCAGACCCCCTGTCTGGTCTCCAGACCCTCCAGGGCGGCCAGAGGGGTGTCCTGGGCTCCAGCAGGCTGGTCACTGCCTCAGTGTCTGCTGTGCCCCTGGCAGGCTGCAGGAATCCTCAGTGGTGAATTGCCTGGCACAGCAGCAAATTCAGACTGCCCCAAATCCCCTGGGCAGCACACAGCTGTCCCTGGCTGCTGCTTGGCAGGGAGTCTGTGCAGGGGAGCAGCACTTCTGGTGTGTGCAGTTACTTCCTCAAAGCTGCAATCCCTGCAGCAGCAAGAGAAGGGTGGCTGGATGAGCTTTAAGGTCCCTTCCCACCCAAACCATTCCATGATTCCATGGTAAAAACCAGTGACACCAAAAGCCATGTGAAACCTGGGTTGAGGTGGCCCCGGTTCGTGTTTGGTGTCCCCAAAGAGGCACAGGCAGGGCTGAAGGGGACAGGGGGAGCTGCTTCCCTGCGTCGTGTTCAGGGCCACTGAGGGTGGGTGGGTTCCCAGGGGAGCCCAGGGGGAAGGGTGGCAGCTCAAAGCTGATGTGGCAGCATTTTCCATTTACTCACTTTCCCCTGGCACTGCAGCACTTTAACATGCAGGGCTGGACCCCTGTCGGGGAACTGGGAGTGTGATGCCCTCTCCATGGTGGTTTTTCCTTTCTGCAGAGGAAGAAGCAGTGAGTTTTGATGGGAGGCAGCACAGATCAGATCATCTGAGGTGGGCTGTGGGTGCATCTCTGCCTTTGGGGGGAAAACACTCAAAAATACCCAGTGAAGTCCATGGCAGGATCTGAGCTGTCCCTGCTGGGTCCAGCTCTGTGCTCTGTTTCAGTGCCAGTCCAACATCGTGGCAGTCCAGGGAGCAGCCTTGGGAAAGAGAAGCTTTGGGGAACAAAGAACTGAAGGTTTAGTGCAGGAAACAGCCTGAACTGTGACATGAAGGGCTGTTACAGGCTGCTGGATCCAGGTCCTCCCTCTTAAAGCTCATATTCCCATCAGTTACTCTTTGCATGGACCTCAAACAAACATCCCCCAGTTCAGTACCTCACCACACTGGTTTTGTGGGAGAACTGATTTGCTTTGGAGTTTGAAATCTTCTTTTCAGTCTACGTTTGTTTATATCTGGTTCAAGCCCCTTTGCTACAGTTGTCCCAGTATTTTTAATCTGGACTGTTTTCTTCTTGGTGTTGTGCTTTTCAGTGTACAATGATGCAGAGAAGGTTCTTCCCCCTCAGGCCAGTTGGCTTTTCTGGCAGGTTTCCCCACATTTTTAGACTGGTTTGCTGAATGTGTGAAATCCAGGGGGTTTGTGGTGTATCTTTCTGTTAGTTCACAGCACCAGCTTCCCCTGCAGCTGGAAGTGAATTCCTGTGGCAGTGACATCAGACAGTCTCAGTCACTGTCCAAAATCGATCCTGTCCCATGGATTCGGGCACTGAGCAGAACCATCAGCTGCTTTCTGGGAAATATGGATCCTGCTCTCAGGCTAGTCTGTAATCCTTACCTGGAGACCTGGCCTTCTATCATCCTTAGAACCTTTGTGTTGAAGCAGAATTTCTAACCTTTGTGTTGAAGCAGAATTACACAATTTCCTGATCACCAGGATCATCAAGTCTGGCTTCTGGCCCTGCACAGAACAACCCCAGAAATCCTCCCCTGTGCCTGAGAGCAGCGTCCAAGCACTCACTGAACAGTACAGGTGTGAGTCTTTGAGCATTTCTAGAGCCCACTGAGTCTGCATGGAAAAACAGGGGTGTTGTAATCAACAGGGGTGTTGTAATCACTTCCTACCAGACACGGCCATGCAAGAAGCGTTTGTCTGGTCAGGAGCTGCTTTGAGGTGGGCTGTCTTGGATGTGGTGCTGTCTCATCAGTGCCCCATTTATTTCTGTCGTACTTGGGTACTCCAGAACTTGGAGTTTTACTCAGTTTCTGGCTCTTGCACCGGAGACAGTGAGCTGATGGTAGGTCTGGATACAGGGATTTCCCTGGGAAGATCCCAGAGCGTTCTGTGCTGTTAACTGGGTGTCAAAGGAACTGGCAGAGCACCTCAGTTGGTTTCACGTTTCCTGCTGGGTTTTTTTGGTTTGGTCTTTGTTTTAAACTTAGCAGAATGTGGAGCTCCACAAGATGTTGGTTCTGTCATTGCAGAAGTGGAAGAGGGTTGGGAGGGAAGTGTTCAGGAAGGTAATCTGCCTTCTTTGCTGCCCATGCTGTGGCCATGTGGAGCTGACACTGACACTTGACATCTCTGCAGCAGCCTCTCTCCATCCTGGGCTTTGTTTCCAAAGGGGTGACATGGAGGACAACAGATCTGGTTCTCTAGAGGAGTCTGTGCTCGTTTCTGTCCCTTACCTCACCAGCTCCTTGGTCCTTGGCCCTGAGAGAGCCCTGTCTGTCCTGTTCCTTTCCCTTTGTCCTACCTCGTGCTCCCTGTCTGCCTTCTCGTGACTGTGGCATTGGGAATGGTTCATGCTGGTGTCCTTAAAAGAAACAGCTTCAGGTCAAGTGAGATCAGCTGTTGGCAGGGGCATAACTGGGTTTGTAGAGGTGGGAGGCAGGGAGGAGAAGAGCTGTGGATTGCTCAGCTGGATCCTGAGCAGCTGGGGCAGAGGGAAGCAGAGGATCTGGACAGCACAGATGGGGTTTTTTGGAGTTGTGTGTTGATTTCCACCAATACAACAAAACCAAGTGTCCATCCAGAGTATTCTGGACAAGGTGCCATCCGTGTCACTGCACACCACGCTGGGGTGACCTGGGATCCCCCGGATGGAATTACACTCAAAGGGAGCCCCACGGCAGAGCCGGGCTGTGGTGTGAACGCTGCCCCTGTGATCCAGTCCCAGTCTGTGGCTGCCCAGTTTGCTTTGTGGTGGAATCCCCTTCTGCTGTGTCCATCGTGAGCAAGCTGGGTCAAGGCTCAGCTGTGGGAAGGGATTTGTGTGTCCCACGTGGTGTGGTGGTGCCTCTGAGGCGTGAGTGCCACGAGTGCCACGGCTCCCCCACGGGTGCCACGGCTCCCCCATGAGTGCCACGGCTCCCCCACGGGTGCCACGGCTCCCCCACGGGTGCCACGGTTCACCCATGAGTGCCACGGCTCCCCCACGGGTGCCACGGCTCCCCCACGGGTGCCATGGCTCACCCATGAGTGCCACGGCTCCCCCACGGGTGCCATGGCTCACCCATGAGTGCCATGGCTCTCCCACGGGTGCCACGGCTCCCCCACAGGTACCACGGCTCACCCATGGGTGCCATGGCTCACCCATGGGTGCCATGGCTCACCCATGAGTGCCACGGCTCCCCTGCGGGTGCCATGGCTCACCCATGGGTGCCACGGCTCTCCCATGGGTGCCACAGCTCCCCCACGGGTGCCACGGCTCCCCCACGGGTACCATGGCTTACCCATGAGTGCCATGGCTCACCCATGGGTGCCACGGCTCACCCACGGGTGCCACGGCTCCCCCACGGGTGCCACGGCTCCCCCACGGGTGCCACGGCTCCCCCACGGGTGCCACGGCTCCCCCACAGGTGCCACAGCTCCCCCACGGGTGCCACGGCTCACCCATGAGTGCCATGGCTCTCCCATGGGTGCCATGGCTCTCCCATGGGTGCCATGGCTCACCCATGGGTGCCACGGTTCCCTCATGGGTGCCACGGCTCACCCATGAGTGCCACGGCTCACCCACGGGTGCCATGGCTCTCCCATGGGTGCCATGGCTCTCCCATGAGTGCCACAGCTCACCCATGGGTGCCACGGCTCTCCCATGGGTGCCACGGCTCCCCAGGTCAGCAGATGCTCTGGAGCTGCTGTTTTTCATGAAAAGAGCTGTCCCCTGCTCCGGAGTGCCCTGACCATGACCCTGTCCCTTGTGCTTGCAGCTGACGCTGACCATCGTGCGGCAGACGGGGGGGCTGGGCATCAGCATCGCGGGGGGCAAGGGCTCCACGCCCTATAAGGGGGATGACGAGGTAAGGCCTGGGCTGTGTCACTGCTGAGGCTCTCGGGGCTGGTTCTGCATAGCTGAGGGCGGGGTGTCCTCACACCTGAGCGTTTCGGGGCCGGGTGGGAGCAGCCCTGAACCCCCCCAGCGCAGGAGGTTGGCGGGGTGGAGCAGCTCCTGCCCCTGGACCGGGCTGGTCTGACCTGCAGCAGCCGTGGGAGCAGGGGGTTCCTTCCCAGCTGTGTCCTGGGGCACAGAGCGTGGGGTTGTTCCCTGCCTGGTGGCATCAGCTGTGTGCCAGTCCCACTGGAAGAGGGTTAAAGTGTCATTCCCTGCTCTTGTGGCTCACCCAGGGGTAGCCCTGCCCTGGCGTTTCTGTTCCCCTTGTCACCTTGGGGTAGCCCTGCAATGAGGTTTCTGTCCCCCTTGTCACCTTGGGTAGCCCTGCAATGAGGTTTCTGTCCCCTTGTCACCTTGGGTAGCCCTGCAATGAGGTTTCTGTCCCCTCATCACCTTGGGTAGCCCTGCAGTGAGGTTTCTGTCCCCCTTGTCACCTTGGGGTAGCCCTGCAATGAGGTTTCTGTCCCCTTGTCACCTTGGGTAGCCCTGCAATGAGGTTTCTGTCCCCCTTGTCACCTTGGGTAGCCCTGCAGTGAGGTTTCTGTCCCCTTTTCCCAGCCCCTGAGTGGGTTGTTGTGGTTGTCGTGTCCCCTCATTCTGGGGTCAGGGCTGGCCAGGGTCTGACCCCTCTCCTGGGAGCTGGGGGGGCTGCGGGGTCTCTGCGCTCCACAGGGGTGAGGAATGGGCTCTCCATGTCACAGATGGAATGGGCTCTCCATGTCACAGATGGAATGGGCTCTCCATGTGACAGATGGGTTTGTTTCCAGGGCATCTTCATTTCCCGTGTGTCTGAGGAGGGCCCTGCAGCTCGTGCAGGGGTCCGTGTTGGTGACAAACTTCTGGAGGTAAGGACTCGACTCCTGTGGCAAAGAAAATGCTCCTGGTAACTTGGAGTGGAGGTATGAGGTGACTGGGAATGGGTTTGCATCACACACGTTTTAGACCAAATTAAGCATTAGGAGATGTGTGAGAGCTAAACAAAATCCCTTTGGCTCAGAGACAGTTGTTTAATTTATGTTACCATGAATCTTTTATTGCTTTATGAGCTCCTGCATTTACTCTGGCCCAGGTCTGAAGTATTGTGTGACCCAGGTGGGAAAAAATACATCCCCAGCAGGCTGAGCTGTGCACACCTGGGCAGGGCAGAAGTGAACCCTGTGAAATAATTTGATACTCAGGGAGCCAGCCATGGGAATTGTTTGGGTGGGAAGGGACGTGGAAGCTCAGCTCATTCCTCCCCCTGCCATGGGCAGGGACACCTTGCACCAGCCCAGGCTGCTCCAAGCCCCATCCAGCCTGCCTGGGCCTCATGCCCTGGTTCTCCCTGCCGTGCCACACTCAGGATGAGCTGCTCTGTGCCATTCCCCTCGCTGAGGGACTGTCACACTGACAGCTCCAGGTGTTTCAGGTGGGAGCAGGTGGATGTCCCTTCTGGAAGATGAACAAGGGTCGGCCTGAGTTGTGTTAAATTTTGCTGAATTTTGTTGGTAGAGATGCTTCAGTGTGGGGAGTTACCTGTCTGAGATGTTGCCTGTAGGGATGATACAAGTGTAGGGAATTCAGGACTCCATATAGGGACAGAATTCCTCTGAAAGGGCCTTTCCTTGGCTGCCCTGGCCTGGGACAGGCAGCAGGCGCTGTAAGAATGAAGGAAAACTTCCCAGAGGTGTGGACACACCTGTGGGAGCAGGGCCTGGGTGGGGTGTGGAGAGGCTGAGCCAGTTCCTGGGGCAGCAGTGCCTGAGTTGGGGCTGTGTGTGAGACCAGGCTGTGTGTGTTACCCAGGGCTGTGTGTGAGGAGAGGCTGTGTGTGCTGGTTTGGGCTGTGTGTGAGGGGAGGCCGTGTGTGAGACCAGGCTGTGTGTGTTACCCAGGGCTGTGTGTGAGGGGAGGCCGTGTGTGAGGCCAGGCTGTGTGTGTTTCTTTGGGCTGTGTGTGTTGGTTTGAGCTGTGTGTGTTGGTTGGAGCTGTGTGTGTTGGTTGGAGCTGTGTGTGTTTCTTTGGGCTGTGTGTGTCACCCAGGGCTCTCTGTGTTACCCAGGGCTGTGTTTGAGGCCAGGCTGTCCCTCTGTCCCCAGGTGAACGGCGTGTCCCTGCACTGTGCCCAGCACCACGTGTGAGGCCAGGCTGTGTGTGTTGGTTTGAGCTGTGTGTGTTTCTTTGGGCTGTGTGTGTTGCCCAGGGCTGTGTGTGTTGGTTTGAGCTCTGTGTGTTACCCAGGGCTCTGTGTGTCACCCAGGGCTCTCTGTGTTACCCAGGGCTGTGTGTGTTGGTTTGAGCTCTCTGTGTCACCCAGGGCTCTCTGTGTCACCCAGGGCTCTCTGTGTCACCCAGGGCTGTGTTTGAGGCCAGGCTGTCCCTCTGTCCCCAGGTGAACGGCGTGTCCCTGCACTGTGCCGAGCACCACGTGTGAGGCCAGGCTGTGTGTGTTGGTTTGAGCTGTGTGTGTTTCTTTGGGCTGTGTGTGTTGCCCAGGGCTCTCTGTGTCACCCAGGGCTCTCTGTGTCACCCAGGGCTGTGTTTGAGGCCAGGCTGTCCCTGTCCCCAGGTGAACGGCGTGTCCCTGCACTGTGCCGAGCACCACGTGTGAGGCCAGGCTGTGTGTGTTGGTTTGAGCTGTGTGTGTTGCCCAGGGCTCTCTGTGTTACCCAGGGCTCTCTGTGTTGCCCAGGGCTGTGTTTGAGGCCAGGCTGTCCCTCTGTCCCCAGGTGAACGGCGTGTCCCTGCACTGTGCCGAGCACCACGTGTGAGGCCAGGCTGTGTGTGTTGCCCAGGGCTGTGTGTGTTGGTTTGAGCTGTGTGTGTTGCCCAGGGCTGTGTGTGTTGCCCAGGGCTCTCTGTGTCACCCAGGGCTGTGTTTGAGGCCAGGCTGTCCCTGTGTCCCCAGGTGAACGGCGTGTCCCTGCACTGTGCCGAGCACCACGTGGCCGTGGAGGCGCTGCGGGGCTCGGGCAGCTCGGTGTCCATGACGGTGCTGCGGGAGCGGATGGTGGAGCCCGAGAACGCCATCACGGTCACCCCGCTGCGGCCCGAGGACGACTACAGCCCGCGGGAGCGGCGCGGGGGGCTGCGCTTCCCCGAGGGCCCCGAGGCGCCGCCCGCGCACAGATTCTCCACCTGCCTCATGCGCAACGAGAAGGGCCTGGGCTTCAGCATCGCTGGCGGCAAGGGCTCCACCCCGTACCGGGCGGGGGACACGGTCAGTCTGATCCCGGGGATCCCCCAATCCTCCTCAGCCCTGCGCCTGCAGCAGTGCAGCCTGGCCCTGGGCTGGTCTCTGAGAGCCAGGTGTGCTTAAGTCAGGGAGTCACGGAATTCCAGAGTGGTTTGGGTTTGGAGGGACCCCTCATCTATTCCATCCTCTTGTCCTGGCCAGCTTCCACTGGCCCAGGTTGCTCCAAGCCCACCATGGCCTTGAACGCTTTCAGGGCTGGGACAGTCACAGCTTCTCTGGGCAGCCCGTGCCACACCACCCTCAGAGGGAACAATTCCTTCCCAATATCCCCCCTGACCCTGCTCCCTGGCAGTGGGAGCCATTCCTCCTTATGCTGTCACTCCTTGTCCAAAGTCCCTCTGCCTTTTTTATAGAAGAGGGGGCTGGGGCTCCCAATCCCTGCCAGTGACATCTAATCCTGCTGCTGCCCTCTTGGCACAGATTCCAGGCTCGGGGCCACGGCAGGGCTTTGCTGTCAGGGGCTCTGGGAGCAGAGGGTTTGTGTGGGAAGCATTGGGACAGAAGGGTCTGTGGAGGAAAGAGGACTGAGACCTGCCCGGTGTCTGGGAACGGGTTTGGAGAGCCAGGCTCAGGTGAGGGAAAGCCCGGGCTGCTCTGACCCTGCTGACTGTGCTCCAGGGCATCTTCATCTCCCGGATCGCAGAGGGAGGTGCAGCCCACCGGGATGGGATCCTGCACGTCGGAGACAGAGTCATCTCGGTGAGTGTGTGTGCCAGGAGGGGCTGGCTCGGCCCCACGCCCTTCCTCGTGCAGGGGCTGCTTCCCCATTACTGGGGCTGGAGTTTGGGGGCCCTTTTTCCAGCTCCTGAGCCTTCTGGGAGAGCCTGTAATTCGGGTGGTTCTGCCCTGGTTCTCTGGTGGTGGGTGCAGTTACACCTCCCCTGTCCCTAATGCTTTATGTGAGTGCTTTCCCCAGGAATGGCATGGAGGGAGGGGACACAGCAGCGCTGCCCCAGCCTGGTGTTCCTCTGGAGCCTGGGTGGGGGCTCGGCCACAGGGACAGGGGGAGCCCCTTGGGGCACAGGGGGGTGGGCTGGGGTGGGCTGGGGCAGAAGGAGCTGCCCAGGGGTGCTGTGGAGCAGTGCAGAGGTGCTTCAGTGCTTCCCTGCTTCACCTGGAGCTCTGGCCTCGGCCCCGTCCTGCCCGTGTGGATCTCACTGCTCTAACCTCGTGTCTCTGCCTCCTGGTCCTCACTGCCCTCCCGTGGGAGCCTCTGCTGAGCCTCCCACCCCTCTTGCCACGCTCGCATGCTGCCTCTGAGGGAGCCCTGGTGCTGGTGGTGGGTTTCTGGCCCAGCTGCTGTGGTAAGAGCACGCGTTACCACGGCGCTGGCGTGAGTAAACACTGATACAGCCTCGTCAGTGCTGGCTTCTGTCTGCTCTATCCCTGGCCTGGGGCTGTGCTGTATTTGCTCAGGCACAAGGCTTTAGTGCAGCTTGGGCCCACGTCTGACACTGGTGTCTTGGCAGGAAGGTTGAGCTGCTATAGCATCTCTCCCTCCCTTCTAGTGCTCCCCACTCCCCAAAATCAAGCCCTGCCCGTGATTAATGCCAGATTGACTGAGTTATTTTGGATTTGCTCATGTTTTGATGCTCCATGGTACAGAGACAGTACCAAGGCCCATCATTTGGAGTTGGTTTGCTCAGCCTGTGGAAAAAGGAGACACAAAATCTTAGAATAGGTTCAAAAGTCAAACCTGTCTCCACCCTGCTTCAGCAGCTCTATTTATATCCATGGGCAGCTTCATAGGAAAAGCAGATCTAATTCCCCAGTAATAGCAGGCCGTGCATTCCTTATGGGATGTGTGAGCTCATGTCCTGCAGGGTTTGGGCCTCTGCTGGATTTTGACACGGCTGAGGCGTTGCTGGCGTTGTTCCTGACACCCCCAGGGGGGGTTACCTGTGCTGAGGTGTGTGTGACCGTGCAGGTTTGGTGTTGATCACCAGCTGAAGCTCAGATCTCGTTCTCACCTCTGATGAGTGCAGGAACACGTCACCTTTCAGGAGAGCACTCAGCAGGACAAGCCTGCTTACCACCCTCTTTGGAAGCAGCAGTTGCCTGTTTTTATTGGAAAGCTTCCACGCTGCCATGGTTTCTGGGATGTGGGTGCAGGTTCCCTGCGTGGGGAGTGGGCAGACCCTCGCTGGTGCAGGGCTCACAGGTCCCTCAGGCAGGGCCCATTTCCAGAGCCGTGGTCTCCTGGTCATGCTCAGCTCTCACTTTGCCAAAGAATTCTGTTTTCTTAAGGAAATAAATACAGCACAGCTTCCTGCTCTTCCCCTGTGCTCTAAATCCTCCTGGACTTCTCCTCAGCAGAAGAACTGGGGTTGCTCCTGTGACCTTCTCAGGGGAGCTTTGAGCACAGGGATTGAAGAGCCCAGCCAAGGCCTCCCCTGAGTTAACACCCCTGAACGTGCCCCAGTGACTGTCACTCACTCCCCTGCCTCCCTGTGTCCCTTGGGAGGGGACATTTAGGGGGGGAACACTGCACAGGGACCTGCTGGGGGATGCTGGAGAGCTGGAGCTGTGGGATGGGAGTCTGGCAGGGAGGCTGCAGCACTGGGAGCAGTTGCTAAGGGCAGCTGATACTTCTGGGATAGGACTGGGAAGAAAACTGATTGTGGGGAGATTTAGGATAGTGGTGGGTGACACGTGAATGAGGCAGTGTGACCCCTTAGAGATTTGCCAGGATAATAGAATTCCCTGGCACACAGAGAAATACATGGAGCAGGGAAAGGACATGTCCCTTCCCCATGGCACTCGGAGAGCCGTGCTGCAGGGTTGGCCTTGCTCTCTAGCCAGATAAAGGCCGTGGAAAATCAGCTGCCCAAAAGCTGGGTAGGCACCCAGGATTGCCAGGTAGCAGAGAGTTCCTGTGTGAAATGCACCAAGGGCTGTTACCCTTGAGTCACCTCTGACTCCTGGAGTCCTGTGCTCTGCTCCAGGCAGGCACCGCTGTGCCCTGCTGCTCTGACCCCACCTGACCACTCTCATCCTGTCAGGGGCAGGAAAACAGCAGAGAATGTGAGAAATGAGTGGGTCATGCTGCTGCAGTGTCATCACAGTGTTACAGAGTCAGAGCAGGGCTTGGGCTGGAAGGGACCTTAAAGATCATCTTGTTCCCACTCAGTGGGCGTGTTTGGCCTTGATCTGGTGATAGAACCAAAGAGCCAAATCTCTCCTGCATGTTGCCTTTGTTAACCATCAGAGGACCCAGGGAATCCCGCCTTCCCAGTCCCCTGGACACGCTGCTGCTCTCCCTGCTCCCAGGGGCAGCTGTCAGCAGGGAAAAGTGCAAACTGCAGACGTGGGACACACTGCACACACAGCTGGTCCCCAGTCAGAGGCAGGAGGGGGGCAGGACCTGTACAGGTGCACACCTGGGCACAGGTAGTGCCAGCTTCTCCCTGTCCTGCCCTCAGCTCACTGGGATTCAGCTTGCTGGTGGAACAGGCACAGTCCTGCCCCCCTCAGTGCAGTCAGTGCTCCTGTCTGCAGGTCTCCAGCCTCTGCTCCAAGCACCAGCTCTTCCAGGCTCTTTGGCCAGACCCCAGGCTTTTCATCCAGCTTCTGGGCCACCTCTTGAGTCTGCCCACGTTTTGGATTCCTACTTGCTGGCTGGTCCAGCTTGAATTTTACCAGTAGCTCTCGCACATGTACCAGAACAGAGTGAAGCAGTGCAGTAAATACAGAATGTGGGGGGAAGGCAGAGCAGATGTGGACTCAGCCCCAGAGCTTGGCCAGACCAGCACTGACCAGCAGCCTCTTGTTCTCCCCTGTATTTCCCCGTGCTCGTTCCTCACCTCCAGTCCTTTCTCTGTTCTGTTAAATGTCCCATAATGAGTGCTGCATATTCCCACAACACCTCCCTCAAGCTTCCTGCAACCACCTGGCCCTCTCCTACACGAGATCTGCTGAGACAGCCCCTTCCAATCTCCATCCCTTCTGCGAGCTGGTTGCCAGGTTTGGTCTCCCTTCTCTGGTGTGGGTGATTCCTGTGGGTGATTGCTTTTGGTGACTGCTTGAAGGATCCATCTGGGAGTGTGTGAGCCGTGTGTCTGGTACCTGCACTCCCTTGAGGGCTGTGCCCCTGTGTGGTTAATTTGTGACCTTTCCTGCTTGATGCCATGTCCTGCCATTGCCCGGGTTCCTTTCATCCTTCCTCTTCCTCTGGGCGTGTGCCAGCCGCTGCCTTGGCACCCCTGTGGTTCAGAGGTGTCCCTCTGGGGACAGTGCTGTCACAGAGGTGACGCTGGGGAGTTCCCAGGACAGCACAGGGCCGCTTGTCCTCCCTCCCTGTCCTAAGGAGAGCAGCACCACAGCTGTGGGTGGGACAGGAGGTGCACTGAGTGCTGGGAGGGTCTCGGGGGGTCTGCACAAAGCCCTGGCAGATGGTGCACGTCAGCTGAGCCCACAGACTCTCTCTGGGAAGGAGCTGGGAGTAACAATAATATTTCTGGGAATCAGGCAGTCGTGAGTTGGGCTGCAAAGCCCAGTTGCTGTGACTCTCACAGTCACGTTATTTCATGAGCTGATCAAACCCCATCTTGGCAGCTCCTTTTTTCATGTCCCCATTGTTCATTTTGGATAGTTTTCCCAGAATCTAATGACTAGAAACCTTTTAATTTTCAGCTTTTCCCTGTCAGGTTCTGTTGTTTTGGCTGTGTTCACTCAGCTCAGCTCTCCTCAGGTTTCTGCCCCTTGTACATCCATGGAGAACAGTCACGTACTTTCCAGTCCTTTGAGTTTCTAGGGAGGCAGTTCTAAATCTTGATTTTGTAGAAAAGGCTCTCTGTTCTTCAAATCCCTCTGTACCTGGGGTCATTTTTAATGTCCTAGAGCTGGCGTCTTCCCTGGGCTACCATGACCTTGCCCAGCCTGGGCAGCAGTGTCCCAGTGACAGGTCTGTCACCCATCAGATCGTGCCTGCAGTGTCTGTGTGGGGCTGTGGGTGACCAAAGGGGACAGTGGCTCAGGGACAGGGCAGCAGGCGCTGCAGCACGTCCCTGTGTGTGGCACTGCACTGGCAGTCACTGGTTTTGCCTCTCCCGTGAGAGGTTTGGCTGTGGGAGGTGGAACATCACACTGGGCTGCGTGGTCCCCATGTCAGGGGTGCTGCAGATGTGCAGGGAATGTGGGGAAGGGCAGGAAGGCTGAGCAGGAGGGGAACTGGGATCGGTGGGAACGAGCAGTGCCTGTGTCCCTGTGCCAGGTCAGAGGGCGCTGGGAGCCTCACGAGGAGCTCTGGGGCACAGGCAGGGCAGGGCTCCCCGGGGGCTCTGCCAGCGCCGCCTGACGCCGCCTTTGCGGCTTGTTCTAGATCAATGGGGTAGACATGACAGAAGCCAGGCATGATCAGGCCGTAGCGCTGCTTACCGCGGCCGCCCCCACCATCGCGCTGCTGGTGGAGAGAGAGGGCGCCCAGCCGGGCGGCGAGGGCGCCGCGCCCCGCGGGCGCCTGCACTCCCCGCCGCCGCCCGGGCCCGGCGACTGCCCGCCCGAGGAGCCGCCCGCGCCGCCCAGGAACCACCTCTGCAAGGGCATGGAGGACCAGTACCCCATCGAGGTGAGCTGGGCCTGGGGGCGGCGCTGGGAGCCTGGCCGGGCTCCTTTGGAGGGAGGGGTGCTGCGGTGGGGACCGGCCCGCTGGGTTATCGGGGCTGGGGGTGTCGGTGTAGGAGGATGGAGGGAGCTGAAAGCCCATCCAGATCCACCAATCCAATCCCCGGCCCGCTGGGTTATCAGGGCTGGGGGTGTCGGTGTGGGAGGATGGAGCGTGGGGAGAAGGGAGCTGAAAGCCCACCCAGACCCACCAATCCAATTCCCGGCCCGCTGGGTTATCGGGGCTGGGGGTGTCGGTGTAGGAGGATGGAGCGTGGGGTGAAGGGAGCTGAAAGCCCACCCAGACCCACCAACCACCTGCCAAGGGCAGAGACACCTTCTGCTATCCCAGCTTGCTCCACGCCCCTTCCAACCTGGCCTGGAGAACTTCCAGGGAGGAAGTAGCCACAGGTTCTTGGGCAGCCAGTGCTAGGCCCTCCCCACGCTCACAGAGAGGGATTTCTCCCCAGTATCCCATCTAACCCTGCCCACTCTTAGGGGGAACCTGTTCCCCCTTGCATTACTCCACACCCTTGTCCAAAATCCCTCTCCAGCTCTCTTGGGACCCCCATTCTAGCTCTTCTCCAGGTTATAGAGTCCCACATGGGGAACCCCCTTGTCCCATGAATGTTCACCTTGTGCTTACCCATGTAAAACACCCCAACTCCCTGTTCGTAGTGTTTGTGGTCTGTATGTGATATCCTTCATTGCCTCTGACTCTGCTTCTTCTTCCTGAAGGAAATCCACCTGGTGAAGGCAGGTGGTCCCCTGGGGCTCAGCATCGTCGGAGGCAGCGACCATTCCAGCCATCCCTTTGGCATTCATGAGCCTGGGGTCTTCATCTCCAAGGTAGAGTGCCAGGAAAGCTGCTCTGAGTGTTCTGAGCTGTTGATTATTGGCGTTAAGGTGAAGGATTTTGATGTGAGTCCAGATGCACAGGGTGGATTTGTGAAATGAGGGCACAGGAGAGGGATGTGAAGGGTTGTTTGTGCTGGATGTGCTGCTGCAGCCATCTGAGGGCATGTAAAAGCCTCAAACCTACATAACCCATGCTGAACCCTTTGGAGGGATCCCAGTCAGCTTCTGAAATTGCTGAGTTCACGTTGGCTTTAATGAGTCCTGGGAAGATGCTGGCACTGCAGAAAGCCAGTCATTCCTAGGAAAGTGCTGATGGGATGATTGTGTCACTGCTGGGGCACCCAGAGCTGCTGTGCTGCACTCAGGCCAGTGTCCTTTGATCCCACGTTCCCATTGCAGTGGTGACATCAGCCCATTCAGGGACAGCACACAGCCTGGCCTCTGGCTGCAGCCCGTTCCCTCACAGTCCTGCACATCCACGCTCATTGGAACAGGGCTGCTGGAGAGGACCTCCCTTCCTGAGCTCTTTCTGCTTCCTGACCTCTCTTGTCCCTCGGAGATGCTGAACCTGACTCCTCTGACTCCTGTGGCTGGGTTCAGACCTGCTAAGGGCTGTTTGGAGTTCTGGGAGTGGTGCCTGCCAGGTCTCTCCCTCCACATGCCCATGGTTTTTCTCGCAGTGCATCAGCAGGTCACTGAGGCAGCATTTGCTCCTCTCAAAGCCTCACTCACTCTTTCCCACCGTCCCTGCTTGCCCATGTGCTCACAGATTTCACCCGTTCCTTGCTGACTCCTTTGTTTCACCAGGAGCACAGGTTTGGTTGTTTGTTAGACCCTCTGCAGCTCTCAGGAGCCCCTGTAGAGCACTGGGTGAGGACTGGAGTGGAACTGGTGCCCACAACAATGGCAACGCTGGCACAGGAGTGTCACTGTGAGCCTCGCCAGAAACACACACAGAGTCTGGAGTTTAGGGGGATCAGAGCAGCAGGGAGAATCCCCTACTTTGTTTATTACTTCCTATTTTATACTTCTAGCAAGGTGACCAAGGATTGGAGAGTGGCATTCCCACCTCCCAACCACATTGGTCAAAGGGGCTGTCACACAGTCTTGTCTGTCCCAGCAAGGAATGTGAAAACAGTGGCAATGTTTATAGAACACAGCTGGTGTTTACATGAGAAGGTGCAAACCTTCTACTTTAATATGAACGCTCAGCAAACTGGTAAAATCTCATGGTGACACAGGATTGGTTCAGTGAAACCAGGGTCCCTATATGGAAGCTGGAACAGAGCAATGTATGATACGACCAATGTGGTTACAACAGATTTCTCCTCTTTATTCCTGAAATGGCTGGTTTTATACAGTGCAGAATAATTTACAGTTGCAGGTGCATTCTTATTGGCATTCAGCGTGAACAAGTATGTAAACTATCTCAGTTTAAGGCAGCTACCGTGTCTTCACTCTAATTGTCCTGTACAGTCCATGCACACACCTTAACCTAATTTCTAACTGTGCCACAAAACTTATCTACTTCTACACGGGCCAAAATCTGAGGCCCAGTTTGGGATAGATCAAATCTCAATCCACAGCACATCATGCCCACGATCTCTGAGAAATTTGGTTACAGTTCAGATTAAATTGGGAATATGAGAATAACATGTGGAATAGCACTTCAGAGCACATCCCACTTCATTCTTGGCCGGTGTTCCCAGATGTGTCAGAATTCTGTCTGCAGAGAGGGCTCAGAGCAGGGTGTTGGGGGCTGCCCGGGGGCTCAGTCACACCCCAGGAGAGGAGGATTCCCTGCCCCAGCCGTGCTGCTCTTTGTGCAGGTGATCCCGCGGGGGCTGGCGGCGCGCAGCGGGCTCCGCGTGGGGGACAGGATCCTGGAGGTGAACGGCACCGACCTGCGCCACGCCACGCACCAGGAGGCCGTGAACGCCCTGCTCTGCAGCGCCCAGGAGCTCTGCATGCTGGTCCGCAGGGACCCGCCGCCCCCGGGCATGCAGGTGGGCTGGGGGGCACAGGGGGGCGTCCCCCGGGGATGCAGGTGGGCTGGGGGGCACAGGGGGGCGTCCCCCGGGGATGCAGGTGGGCTGGGGGGCACAGGGGGGCGTCCCCCGGGCATGCAGGTGGGCTGGGGGGCACCGAGGGGACTCTCCCCTGGGGATGCAGGTGGGCTCTGGGCCCCGGCTGGGGGGTCACAGAGGGGCGTTGTTACCCGGGCATGCAGGTGGGCTGGGGGATCACAGAGGCGACTCTCCCCTGGGGATGCAGGTGGGCTCTGGGGTGGGGGGTCACAGAGGGGGTGTCCCCCGGGCATGCAGGTGGGCTGGGGGGTCACAGAGGGGGTGTCCCCCGGGCATGCAGGTGGGCTGGGGGGCACAGGGGGGGTGTTCCCTGGGGATGCAGGTGGGCTCTGGGCTGGGGGATCACAGAGGGGCGTTCCCCCGGGGATGCAGGTGGGCTGGGGGGTCACAGAGGGGGCGTTCCCCGGGGATGCAGGTGGGGTCTGGGCTGGGGGGCACCGAGGGGCGTTCCCCGGGCATGCAGGTGGGCTGGGGGGTCACAGAGGGGCGTTCCCCGGGGATGCAGGTGGGTTCTGAGCTCTGGGCCGGGGGATCACAGAGGGGCGTTCCTGGGGATGCAGGTGGGCTCTGGGCTCTGGGCCGGGGGATCACAGAGGGGGCGTTCCCCGGGGATGCAGGTGGGCTGGGGGATCACAGAGGGGCATTCCTGGGGATGCAGGTGGGCTCTGGGCCGGGGGCTGGGGGGTGTCTCTGTGAGCCTCGCCAGAAAGACACACAGAGAGATCAGAGCAGCAGCAGGGAGAATCCTCCTGCTTTATTACTCTTATTATATACCTTTAGCAAGGTGACCATGGATTGGAGAGTGGCATTCCCACCTCTCACCCACATTGGTCAAGGAGGCTGTCATTCAACCTCCCCTTCTCTTGGAGAAGGAATTCAAAGCAATGGCAATATTTACAAACACGATCTCCTGTTTACATTAATGAGCGTGAGAAGGTGCACACTTCTACTTTAGTATGAACGCCCAGCAAACCAGGAAAATCTCATGGTGACAGGGGGGATCACAGCAGGGGCGTCTGGGGGTGGTTTCTTATCAGGCCAGAGTCTGGGACTAGGATACAACCAACTCCTGGTTGGAATTTCCTTCTCCTTTGGCAGACTCCAGTCTCTTATCAGGCAGGAGTCTGGGACTAGGACACAACCAACTCCTGGTTGGAATTTCCTTCTCCTTTGACAGACTCCAGTCTCTTGTCCAGCTGGGGCGTGGTGAGGGTCTCTTGCCATGGCCTGGTGGCTCTGTCATCAGAGAACAGAAAAAGGCAGCTCACATGGTCATTTCTCTGCTTTGTTGTGAGAGTTCTGTGCCTGCCCACTGGCTCAGCCTTGCACAGAAAGAGAATTTCACAGAAGGAGAATTTCGCAGAAAGAGATCAGCAGACTCAAGCCTCTTGAGGACTTAAAGTTTCCAGTCATCCCTCTTAAAACAGTCATTTATCCTCACCAACAGGAATAAGCTGCCGAATGAAGGATGGGGCTCATTCGGGCCCTTTTCAGGGCGTTTAGAATTGTGGTCACTCTCAGGAGCGTTCCCTCAGTTGAACTTGGCCCACAAACAAGGATTCTCTTCTGTGTTTCCAGGAAATCTGCATTGAGAAGGCCCCAGGAGAGAAGCTGGGCATCAGTATCCGAGGTGGAGCGAAGGGCCATGCAGGAAATCCATTTGATCCCACTGATGAAGGCATCTTCATCTCCAAGGTAAGGGCACCACCTCTGCAGGCCCTGCCAGGGGAGGGGTGGTCCCTGGGGAGTGCTGGAATGTGCTCTCAGCTCTCACTGTGCCTCAGGTCTGGAGATCCTCCCTCCACCAAAGTCCTTGTCCTTTCATGTTTTCTCCTCTACAACAGCTACACAGATTCTTGTTTTATTTCCTGCTTGCTTTTGGTTTGCTTTGTGTTTTTTTCTGTAATGCAAACCCACCCGTCTTTCCTTGTGCCCACATTCCTGTTGGTCCCCTGTGCCTGTGGCTTCCTGCCCACTGACACATGCAAGCTCTCTCCTCCTTCCTTGGAAAGCATCAGGAATTCTTAACCTTTTCCCCTGTGCCATGCACCCCCTGTGTAACTTTGTTCCTTTTCTAGGTGACTGCTTGTGTCACACATATTTCTCACATCACTTTTCCTCCAGAAATTACACATTTTCTTGTTCAGCTTACACTTATCAGTTTAAGCTCCACCCAACCCTTCCCAAAAAGTTTTTATTGCTTCTGCTTTGCTGGCAGTGGAGCACAGCAATGATGAGTGGTGTCATTTTGGTCTTGCTGCTGACACAGAGGACTCTGGGTGTTCACCTTAGTGTCCCTGGTTCCCTCTTTAGCTGCTTTTTTGGGACAGAAACTGGTGTGGGTTATCCTCAGGCTGAAGACACTCCATAATTGGCAGTCAGCCCTGATAATTGATAATTGGTTGCTGTTAAGGCAAAGGAACATTCAGCATTTGTCATTATGTGGCTGTAACTGTTTTATCTGAGTTCTAAAGTTAAAAGAATACATTCCCTCTCTCAGAGTGACTGCTGCATGTTCACCTGGGACATTCTTAACAGCAGGAGAAGAAAACCTCAGATTATTCTCACTGACAGTTGTTTTGAGTAATTGGGTTTGATTTTCTCTCCTGCAGCATTACAGCATTTGGGGGTTGGAAGGTTCACAGTTTAGCCGTGGCACAGAGTTAGTTTACCCCATCTCCCCTCTGTTTTTCCCAATACTTGCTGTATTAGCCTGCAGAGAGCTGAAATCCTGAACTTCCCCGCTCTCCCTTGAGCTTTGTTACTCCCCTCAGCCTCTCTTACCTGCACTGTCTGGAGGGGTTTTCCTGTCTCTGATTTTTCCTGGATATTTGTGGTAACCAAGAGACAAAGTGGTGCTTTCCCTCTTCTTCCTGTTTGCACGTCTGATCCCTGCCTCCCTCCTCCCTAGTTTGTCTCCATTTGCTTTTCCATTGTGTCTCTCTCCCACCACAAAATGATTTCCCTTTTTGTGAGATGCTTCATGATGTGACAGCTTTTCCTTCTCACCTGCTTCTTTCCTTTCCAACACATTTCAGATTCACAATCTTTTATCTCACATGAAAGATTCTTTCACACCAGCCAGTACAGGTTTGTCACAGTGGACACTAAAAGAACCACACGAGGACACGCTGGTGAGCGAAGCAGCAAAAAGGGCCGAGTTTATTTACAAAACTCACTTTTATACATTTCCTATGGGGCCTGTGGATTGGAGGATGGAATTCCACCTCTCAATCCGCATTGGTCAAGCCAACTGTAAATCAACTTTCTCCTCTCACTTAGAAATCTATAAACAATGAAAGACAGCAAAACACGGCCATTGTTTATAGTAGAAAGTGTGATAAGGTAAAATTTCTGACTCCAATATGAAGAACATTATAGAAGGCTCAGAAAAGTCTTCAAAACCAGGGTGACACAGGTTCTTCCTGTGCTGCCCTCTCATGGTACTTCCAGATGCTTTCCCTGGCTGCAGCTGGGGGCTGCTGTGTGCTGTCCCCTCCTTCCCCCCACGCTGCCCCGGTGACCCTTCCCTTGGGACACCACATCTCAAATTCATGTTCTTTTATCTCACGTGAAGGATTCTTTCACACCAGTACAGTTTCTCCCTGTGCTGCCCTCTCATGGTACTCCCAGATACTCCCCTGGCTGCAGCTGGGGGCTGCTGTCCCTTTCCCTGTGTGCTGTCCCCTCCTTCCCCCCACGCTGCCCCGGTGACCCTTCCCTTGGGACACCACATCTCAGATTCATGTTCTTTTATCTCACATGAAAGATTCTTTCACCCCTGCCTGTGCAGGTTCTTCCTGTGCTGCCCTCTCATGGTACTCCCAGATACTCCCCTGGCTGCAGCTGGGGGCTGCTGTCCCTTTCCCTGTGTGCTGTCCCCTCCTTCTCCCCATGGTCCCTGCGCTGCCCCAGTGACCCTTCCCTTGGGACACCACATTTCAGATTCATGTTCTTTTATCTCACGTGAAAGATTCTTTCACACCAGCACAGGTTCTTCCTGTGCTGCCCTCTCATGGTACTCCCAGATGCTGTTCCTGGCTGCAGCTGGGGGCTGCTGTCCTTTTCCCTGTGTGCTGTCCCGTTCCCTGTGTGCTGTCCCTTTCCCTGGGTGCTGTCCCTTTCCCTGGGTGCTGTCCCGTTCCCTGTGTGCTGTCCTGTTCCCTGTGTGCTGTCCCTTTCCCTGGGTGCTGTCCCTTTCCCTGTGTGCTGTCCCTTTCCCTGTGTGCTGTCCCTTTCCCTGGGTGCTGTCCCTTTCCCTGGGTGCTGTCCCTTTCCCTGTGTGCTGTCCCTTTCCCTGGGTGCTGTCCGTTTCCCTGTGTGCTGTCCCTTTCCCTGTGTGCTGTCTCTTTCCCTGTGTGCTGTCCCGTTCCCTGTGTGCTGTCCCTTTCCCTGGGTGCTGTCCCGTTCCCTGTGTGCTGTCCCTTTCCCTGGGTGCTGTCCCTTTCCCTGGGTGCTGTCCCTTTCCCTGGGTGCTGTCCCGTTCCCTGTGTGCTGTCCCTTTCCCTGTGTGCTGTCCCTTTCCCTGGGTGCTGTCCCGTTCCCTGTGTGCTGTCCCCTGTGTGCTGTCCCTTTCCCTGTGTGCTGTCCCTTTCCCTGTGTGCTGTCCCTTTCCCTGGGTGCTGTCCCTTTCCCTGGGTGCTGTCCCCTGTGTGCTGTCCCTTTCCCTGGGTGCTGTCCCTTTCCCTGGGTGCTGTCCCTTTCCCTGGGTGCTGTCCCTTTCCCTGTGTGCTGTCCCTTTCCCTGGGTGCTGTCCCTTTCCCTGTGTGCTGTCCCGTTCCCTGGGTGCTGTCCCGTTCCCTGTGTGCTGTCCCGTTCCCTGTGTGCTGTCCCTTTCCCTGTGTGCTGTCCCTTTCCCTGGGTGCTGTCCCTTTCCCTGGGTGCTGTCCCTTTCCCTGGGTGCTGTCCCCTCTCCCCCGCTGACCCCGGTGTGTTCCAGGTGAGCTCCTCGGGCGCCGCTGCCCGGGACGGGCGCCTGCGGGTGGGGATGCGGATCCTGGAGGTGAACCAGCAGAGCCTGCTGGGCATGACGCACACGGAGGCCGTGCAGGCGCTGCGGGCCGTGGGCGACGCGCTGCTCGTGCAGGTGTGCGACGGCTTCGACCCGCGCGCCGCCGCCGCCATCGAGGTGAGCGGGGCTGGGGCTGCCAGAACCCCCACGGGCCCCAGATATTGGGGATTGGTGGGAGATGGGAATGCTGATTCCGTGATCAGAATTCTGTTTTACTCAGGTTTCCTAAAAGCTTACATAAAGGCGGAGCCCTGGTAGATCGGGGGCTAGAATAACGTGCGTCTACACTAATAGGGTTCTAAGCACGTAATCTAATTTATTCTGTGAGATGGTGGGTTAAATACAGACAGAATAGTTTACAAAAACAGGTGCATTCTGATAGGCAGTGAGAATACAGAAATATGTAAGCTATTGCAGTTTAAGGTAGCCACTGTGTCTTCCCAGTAACTGTTCTATGTTAGTAACACCACTACTTTAATACATTCTCAGTAGTAGATAAGTTTATCTGCTACTACGTATGCTGAACGTACTGAGGCCTGCTAGACCAGGCCTGAAGCTTGGTCTGAGGCCTGGTTTGAGGCCCAAGTGTAGATAGCTCTACCTTACGATACAAGCTATCTTCTTACACTTACATACTATTACAAACAGGTTAATGATTACTACAATAATCAGGTTAAACATCACACAGAAAACTCAGGCATTTTACAACAATTCTTTGCTTGCAGAAGTTGATTGAATCTTCTCTCTTCCCATAAGCAATGGTAATCTCCTGTATCTCCTGTAATTTTCACAGTTCTGTTCCTGCCGTGGCATCCTGGTTATCAAACCAGCTCTGCTAATCAAGTCTGACTCTCTGTCTTGTGTATTCCCAAATCTTCCCCTTCTGTATGAACCAAGAACACTCCTTTGATGGCTTTATTAATTAATCTCTGTACACATTGAAGCAAGCAAGGTGTCATAACTAATACAATTAGTATTAAAATCATTACATGCTTTCTTATCTTAAGAAAATCTTTCAGCTAAGGTGTGAAACCCCAGCTACTAAACAGGTTATCTAGCCAAGATCCAGATTCTACCTTTAGTTTAAACACACTATAAAATATAAGGAATAATTATAACAATATAACAATATAACAATTGTTATAACAATTATAACAATACATAATATAATGTCTAATACATATAAGCTTATTTTAACTAAATTTCTGATTTATTTATGGAGTCTTTAGCTTCTTAGGAGTTTATTCAACTGTTCAAATCTATCATCTGTTTGCAGGTTTTACACTTTGTTTTAGGGCTGAGGCTTCACGATTTTGCAACATAAACTGAATCTGTTACTAGATTAAAAGGAACAGAAAAATTTTGAAAAGCTCTGACAACAGTAGCAAGTTCAGTAATTTGAGGGGATTTAAGTCTGTCATTGAACAATTCAAGAAATTAAAAACATACAAGGCTTTGCATAACCTTTCAGCAGGAGTGTCCCCGGCTCCCCCCTTTTGTTGTAACAGAAGATATTTGAGAGAGCCATGGGCGTGTTTTATAATTGATTGTCCTGTACACCAATTATTGGTGATTGATGAGAGACGGGAACACTGATTCGGTGATCAGAATTCGATTGTACTCAGGTTTCCCAAAAGCTTATATACTATTTCAAACAGGTTAATAATTTCTACTACAATAATCAGGTCAAACATCACACAGAAAACTCAGGCATTTTACAACAATTCTTTGCTTGCAAAAGTTGATTTCTTCTCTCTTCCCGTGAGCAGGTGTAATCCCATCTCCTGTAATTTTCACAGTTCTGTTTGTTCCTGCCATGGCATCCTGGTTATCAAACCAGCTATAATAACCAAGTCTGTTTGATTCTGCCTTGTGTATTCCCATACCCAGCCTGTTGTGAGAAAGGAGCAGAGTATCAAACAGGCATCAGTAGGATTAGGTTTGAGCTCCCTGTTTATTCCTTGTATTCTGCTTTTATCCAGTTACAGAAAGGAAAGCAGGCACAGCTGAACAGTTGGTGGTTGGCTAAAAGTACATATACATATACATTAAATGATCGTTCATTGGTCCACGTTATTTGGCATATAGTTCACCTTTTGTTCTACCTTATGAATATAATTCTGTTTTCCACATCCCTGAGAAGGCCTAACAAGCTGTTACACATATTCAGTATCCGTGAGGAAGCATCCATGTGAAGGCACACTAAATTATTACAATTGCTACTTTCTTACTAATTCAAGGCCTACAAGACCAGCACAGGAACAGCACAGACTCTCATCCTATTCCCTGGTAGCAGGGATTGTTCAAACCCCCATCAATAAATGATGACTTCGCTCTTCTAAAAATTCCTCTACACCAGCCCTTTCTTCAGAGAACACTGGCTTGTCCCAACCTTTAGCTTTAGTAAATTTATTTGGGGTTTTTTTGTGGTGCCAGGTTTCAAAGTCTGACCTGTGATGTGAGCAGGAGGGGGTCTCCAGTCCAGAAGAGCAGTGCTCCCTCAGGACTGGCTCTCTGTCCTGCTGGTTCCAGAGCTGTCCCACAATAGCGCTGCACTGAAAAACAAAAAGTTTTCAAGCTCATTTTCACTAGGCTGTTTATGCCCATTTCTCCTTGGCCAGTGTTACATTTACAGTAAATGGTCTGGCTCTTTATTGGTGTTTGCCTTTCCTCACAGGGTAAAGTTCCCTGGAGCAGTTCTGTGCCCTCTCAGGTTTCTGCTTCCAAGGCTTTGCTAGTTCAGCTTTTGTATTCTCCAGTAGAACATGAACCAGTCCCTGCTCACCTTGTCCCTTCCTTGCACCTGGGTCAGTTTAAATTCAGCTTACTTTGACTTTGGGTTCCTCCAACAATTGCCAGCCTAAATGGCAGAGATGGAGCTGGATGCTCTTCAGGTCCCTTCCCACCCAAACCAGTCTGGGATTCTGTGGTAAAAGGTTTCCAGCTGTTGAGAGAGTTCTGTTTCTGATTGCTTGGGATTCTCCTGTGTCTGGGAGGCCGGAATGGGGAATTTTGGAATGGCACTCTGGGCTCCCACCGGGTGTGATTTGCTGTTTGTTTTGCAGATGTCCCCAGGCATCATTGCCAACCCTTTTGCTGCTGGCATTGGGCGCAAGAACAGCCTGGAGAGCATCTCCTCCATCGACCGGGACCTGAGCCCCGAGGAGCTGGAGATCCTGCAGAAGGTGTGTGTGGTCACAGTGAGAGTTCCTGGAATCTCTGGAGTGTCCCGTGGTGCCTGCAGTGTGCTGTGGCTGTGGGACCAGCAGGACCCACCACGTGGGTCAGGAACACGCTAGGAGGGGACTGTGACACTTTCATGAGGTCCTAGGTGCTGCAGGTGTGGAGAGAGCTGTGGGTGAGGTGGCTCTAACTCTGCTCTCTCCTAGGAGATGGAAATGGTGAGAGAAGCCACTCAGTGGGAGAGAGAAGAAGTGGAGAAAGTGGTGAGAGATCATTTGTGTAGCAGAATGTGTTTGTGGCAGTGGCTCTGCTGAGCCTGTGAGTCCCCAGGAAGGTGTCACAGGTTGTCTCTGCTCCTCTGTGGTGCCGTGGGGAGCTCTGAAGCTCTGCCCCACTGTCAGTGCCATGGGGTGGAGCTCTGGGCATTCCCTCTCTGTGGTGCACTGCTCTGTCCCTGGCTGCTCTTTGGCTTTGCTGCACTTCCCTGTGCACCCCTCTGGTGATGTTCCTGTGGTATTCACAAAAACCGCCCTTGTTACCTGCTGGTACCTCCTAACCAAGATGCAGCTTCAAGGAAAATGGTCAGTGAGCTTGGAAGTCCCAAATTTAATCAGTTTTCCCTGTCCAGCAGCCTGTGACTGACAGAGCTTTTGTGGGCAGAGATGAGAACACAGCTCTGAGCTGCCCTGAGTGGAGAAGTGATGCTGTTGATCAGTCACAGCTTTGTGCTCCTCAGTTCTCGTGGTCATTTCTCTGTTTGCTGTGAGAGTTCTGTGCCTGCCCACTGGCTCAGCCTTGCACAGAAAGAGAATTTCACAGAAGGAGAATTTCACAGAAAGAGATCAGCAGACTCAAGCCTCTTGAGGACTTAAAACAGTCATTTATCGAGTCAGAGTCACTGGAAGAAGAGGGAAAACTGAATTCTTGAGTGTTGTCAGTGGGGATCTGCTCTCCTGGCAGATGTGTGTGGACATTTTTCAGGTGTTTCATTGGGTTTCTGGTTCAGGTTCACCTGAAGTTTCCCTGGGTTCTCTCTGCAGTTCCTGAGCTTGTTCACATTTGCTGCCCCACCAGAGCAGGGTGAGGCTGGAGATTCTGGATGGAAGGCAAAAGACCTTGCAGAATGATGTTCAACCTGAGCCAGCTGAGGACATCCCTCAGTGCAGGGGTTGGGCCCTGCAGGGTCTCTTCCAGCCCAAATCATCCTGACTAATTTGGGTAGGAGGGACCTCAGCAGTTCTCTGGGCTCAGCCCAGAGCAGAGGCAATTCAGATCAGATTTAGGTTTTTCCTGTAAAAGGTCTCATTCCCTGCCTGGGAAGGAACTCAGAGTGGTTTGATGTGGTTTCAGCAGACCTGATTTCATTGTGTTTCTGTCTGAGCAGAGGATATTCCTGCCAGTTTTAACGTTGGCAGTATATGGATTTGAATATGGATGTATGGATTGAAATACATTCCAGGAGCCTTCAGGCCATTCCCCTAACACCTCTGAATATACCAAATGTGGCCCCAAACTCTGCTGCTCGGGCCGAGCAGGTGGCATTTATCCAGGCTCAGGTTGAGAAAGACTTTGCCAAAATTTATACTGAGATTACTTAAAAATACTTGGGTCCAAAAAAAACACAAAAAACCACCAACAAAAAACAAACAAAAAAAACAAAGCAGAAAAACCTTTATGATTGAAGAAGTAGCAGTGGCCATACGTCATTTTGAAAAATGCTGATATATTTAGGTGCCCCTTCCCTTGGTGTGCCAGGAGGAGGCAGCAATGGGTGCTCCAGGCTCCTTGGAGCTCATGGGATCCTGTGAGCAAAGACACATTTTTCTGCTGGGCCTTTTAAACCTTGAATCTGCGGTCGTGTCTCTAAAGCTGGTTTTGATGATTAAATTTATCCAGTGGTGGAGTCACCTCTCTGTCATGGCCTTTGGAATACTGAAGGAAGTTCCTGTCCCAGTGCCTGATCCCTGGGAATTTATTTCTGTCACCACTTTTGGACCGTTTTTGTAACTCTTCAGTGTTTCATGTTCATTCTTGCACAAGAGCAAGAGCAACCAAAAGTGTCTCCAGCCCACAGCAAGCTGTGAACTGAATAAATGGGAGGAATTTGCCTTTGCTCTACTCAGGGTAGAAGTTTTCAAACCCATTCGCTGCTGACACCTCTTGCCTCCAGTTCTCTGATCATTCAGTTTCAGTAGAAGAGTCAGGAGCTCTGAGTCTCTGTGGCTGATTCCTGGTGCTCTCTGCTGGCTCTGTGGTTATTTTTCTAGTTGTTTTTCTAGTCTTAAGCAGATCCTCCCCAGCAATTGTCAGAGGTGGGTTTGGAGCGTGCCACAGCCCTGTCTGGGCTGGCTGCTGCTCCTGTCACTCCTCAGAACAGTCAGAGAAGAGTCACACACCAGATTGGTGTCACCTGCAGCAGACTGGTGTCACCTGCAGCAGATTGGTGTCACCTGCAGCAGATTGGTGTCACCTGCAGCAGATTGGTGTCACCTGCAGCAGACTGGTGTCACCCTGCAGAGAACTCTTGGCCAAAACGAGCATAACCAGCTTCAGAATGAACTTTACCTTAAATATCCCTCAGTATCCTTTTGGGAGCTGAGATCCTCCAGGGCATTGGGGACTTCTCATGCTGCTTATCCCTGCTTGGAGGTCAGGGGTGATGTGGGGCAGTGGGGATCTGGAATTCATGGAATCTGTTAAAGAACAGGGCCAAGGCTGCAGGATTTTTGGCTGACTCCCTCTCAGCTGCATCCACCCCCCATCCTCCCATCCTCAGGGCTTCTGGAGCATCTGGTTCCTGCTGGGGAGGAAGAGCTGAGAGGGTTCCAAGGCAAGGGAAGGACGCTGCTGTGCTGTCCCCAGGCCTGGCTCTGCCCAGAGGTGCCAAATCACAGAAATACCAGTGGCAGAAATCAATCCCTGGGACAAGTCCTGCGCTGCTCCTTCCTCCTGCAGCCTGGGAGCAAGCCCGTGGCTGGTGGGGATTAGCCACTGGTCACTCTCTGATGGCCCCGCAGTGCTGAGTGACCACAGGCTGGCAGCTGGTGCTGACCTTTGACCTTTCTGTCCCTCTGTGTGTGTTTGCATCATCCTGTATTGATGCTGTAGGCCAGCAGGGCCTGTGCTCTGCAGATTTGTTTCTCCATTCCCTCCAGCCTGTCCTCTCTGTGCTCCATCGAGGTGTCTCCTCCAGCAGTGAGCAGGCTCCTCCTCTCCCTGGTGTAGTTTGTGCCTGGGGGCAGTGCCTGGGGGCAGTGCAGCTCTCCTTACCCTCCCCAGGACTGTCCCTGCTCAGGGTCTCAGGGACTCCTGCTCTCCCCTCTCCCCTCTCACACCCAGCTGATCTCGTGCTGTCCCTGTCCTTTCTGCTGGCAGTAACAAGTGCTCAATTCCAATTCCTCCTCCTTCCCCGGTCCCAGTGCTGGTGCTGGGTTCCTGCTCCCCTCTCCTGCTGCTGTGTCCCCTCAGCTCTCCTGCCCAGCACGTGTGACCTCTCTGCCTCTCTCTTGTCTCTCTGTCCCTGCTCTGGCTCTGTGTGTCCCGCGGAAGGAGCGGATGCGTAGGGAGCGGGAGGCAGCCACGCAGCAGCTTGAGGAGGAAACGGAGGTGAGCAGCACAGGGGAGGGGCTGTGAGCTCAGAAAAGGGCTACAAAAAGAGTTTGTTCCCCAAAGCTTGTGTTCTGCACTCCCTCCCCTGAAAGGATGTGGCTTTGGGGATAAGGGAGAGATCAGAACTGAAGAAATGTGTAAGGATTGAGGAAAATGAGGATGGATTAGAAACCTTGGCTTCTATTTAGGGTTAGAAAGGCAATACAAGGGAAGCAAAATTGAATGAAGTTGTACAGTGAGTCTGAGTTAAGGTTGGAAAAAGAAGCTGTAGAGGAATTGCAGCCTTGCATTCCTACACTGCAGGAATTGCAGCCTTGCATTCCTACACTGCAGGAATTGCAGCCTTGCATTCCTACACTGCAGGAATTGCAGCCTTGCATTCCTACACTGCAGGAACTGTAGCCTTGCATTCCTACACTGGAGGAATTGCAGCCCTGCATTCCTACACTGCAGGAACTGCAGCCTTGCATTCCTACACTGGAGGAATTGCAGCCGTTCATTCCTACACTGCAGGAACTGCAGCCTTGCATTCCTACACTGCAGGAATTGCAGCCTTGCATTCCTACACTGCAGGAACTGCAGCCTTGCATTCCTACACTGCAGGAACTACAGCCTTGCATTCCTGCACTGGAGGAACTGCAGCCCTGCATTCCTGCACTGGAGGAATTGCAGCCTTGCATTCCTGCACTGCAGGAATTGCAGCCTTGCATTCCTACACTGCAGGAATTGCAGCCTTGCATTCCTGCACTGGAGGGACTGCAGCCTTGCATTCCTACACTGCAGGAACTACAGCCTTGCATTCCTACACTGCAGGAACTGCAGCCCGGCATTCCTACACTGGAGGAATTGCAGCCTTGCATTCCTACACTGCAGGAATTAGAGCCTTGCATTCCTGCACTGGAGGAACTGCAGCCTTGCATTCCTGCACTGGAGGAATTGCAGCCTTGCATTCCTGCACTGGAGGAACTGCAGCCTTGCATTCCTGCACTGCAGGAATTGCAGCCCTGCATTCCTACACTGCAGGAACTGCAGCCTTGCATTCCTGTACTGGAGGAATTGCAGCCTTGCATTCCTGCACTGGAGGAATTGCAGCCTTGCATTCCTGCACTGGAGGAACTGCAGCCTTGCATTCCTGTACTGGAGGAATTGCAGCCTTGCATTCCTACACTGGAGGAATTGCAGCCTTGCATTTCTGCACTGGAGGAACTGCAGCCCTGCATTCCTACACTGCAGGAATTGCAGCCCTGCATTCCTCCAGTGCAGGAATTGCAGCCTTGCCTTCCTGCACTGGAGGAATTGCAGCCCTGCATTCCTGCACTGGAGGAATTGCAGCCTTGCATTCCCGCACTGCAGGAATTGCAGCCTTGCATTCCTGCACTGCAGGAATTGCAGCCTTGCATTCCTACACTGCAGGAACTGCAGCCTTGCATTCCTACACTGGAGGAATTGCAGCCTTGCATTCCTGCACTGGAGGAACTGCAGCCCTGCATTCCTGCACTGGAGGAATTGCAGCCCTGCATTCCTACACGTGTCCAGGCCCAGTCATTCCAGATGCTGTTGCAGCAGACGGGCAGGTGTGGCACGTTCTCCCCTCCATGGGGAAGTGGACGTGGGGAAAGGAGGGATGTGAGCAGCAGTGGGTGCCAGGGCTCCACAGGGACACTGTGGGTTCTCTGTGGGGTTTCTCAGGCCTGGCTCCTGCCACGAGTTCACGTGGTTGTGTTTGGAGCAGTTCCAGCTCCTTTTCCAGGCAGTGGGAACTCATCAGAGTTTGGAGATAAGGCCTTGGTTATTGCTGGGGTGGTTCCCTTTCACTGCTCTTTCTCACTGCTTGAGCTGACTTTGGGCCTGACCTGTTCTTGGTGTTTGTGGTGTTTTCCCCTCTCCAGAGCGTCCCCAGCGAGCCCCTGCGCCTGGACTACCGGACCCTGGCAGCTCTGCCCAGCAGTGGCCTGCAGAGAGGCAACCGAGCCGTGAGTGGGGCTCAGGGGTCCTGGGGAGGGGGTCCCTGCAGGGGAGGGAGGCAGGGAGGGGCTGGGGAGGGGGTCCCTGCAGGGGAGGGAGGCAGGGAGGGGCTGGGGAGGGGGTCCCTGCAGGGGAGGGAGGCAGGGAGGGGCTGGGGAGGGGGTCCCTGCAGGGGAGGGAGGCAGGGAGGGGCTGGGGAGGGGGTCCCTGCAGGGGAGGGAGGCAGGGAGGGGCTGGGGAGGGGGTCCCTCAGGGGAGGCTGTGGTCCTTCCATGAGCTGCCCTGCCCCTGTGCCGTGGTGTGAGGGGTGACAGCATCCTCTGCAGAGGAAATCTGGGCAGCAGAACTGGGGGGGACTCAGGCACTGAACTGGGAGCTGTGAAAGGAAGATGGGAGTAAGAAAATGGGGAGAGAAGAGCCAGGTGCTGTTTGGGAAGTGGCAAAGTTTGAGAAGTTGCAAAAAGCAGAGTTGGGAACAAGACAGAAAGAGCAGCCTGGTGGGAGGGAAGGGGATGTGGGTGGGAGAGTGCAGGGATTTGTTGTGGAAGGAAGAGGCTCCAGGAAGCTGCCAAGGAGGGATAGAAAGGTTCTTCCTGACACAGTGAGGACAGGATTGTGTGCACAGCTCATTGTAAATCCATTGTGGGATGGTGTTTAGGAAGCAGGAGGGATGAGGGTGCTGAAACTGAAAGTATTAAAACCAGAAAAAGTTTAAGGCCAGGTTGGGCAGTGCTTGGAGCCATCCATCCAGAGGAAGTGTCTGCCACTGGTGCTTTAGTGGAAATTCCCTGACCATGGCAGGGGTGGGACTGGCTGGTCTTCAGGGTCCTTTCCAAACTACCCTGAGATTCTGTTAAAGCCAAGATTCCCCCAGCCTGCAGCAGTGAAGTGGCTGTGGCTGTGTGCTGTGTCTGGGCCCTGTGGGGATCAGAAAAGGGCTACAGCTGGACTGGGAGGCTGGAGAAGTCCCCAAAATGAGTTTGTTCCTCAAAGTCTGTATCCTGTTGTGTATCGTCACTCCTGCTGTGGACATTCCTGTCTGTGCCCTGCCTGGCACAGTCCCTCATATGTAGCATCCAAGAGAAATTCCAGATTTCACAAACTTCACAGGTTACAGACTTAACCTCTCTCCTGTGTTGTTTAAAATCTCATCTCTACCTTTTCTTTCTTTTATCTTTCCTGCATCACACCCATTCTGCTGGGTTTCTGCCTGCTCCTTTGCAGTCTTCCTCTCCTTCTGTTGCAGCAAAATCTCCCTTTGCTGTCATCATCCCATTCTGCATTCCCATTCTGGTGTTCAGGATCATCTTTTACCTTTCCTGTCTCCATCTCACTCCACGCAGACAGGTCTCCTCTCCTGCTCTCTTTCCTGTGTTTCTGCAGGCCTTACTCCAGTAACAGCTCTGCTTTGGCTCCAGCTCTGCTCCTGATGTTCCCACTCTTCCCAGCGTTTGGTCTTTCCCTCTTGCTGTTCACACAACAAAAAACAAAGGTTTATTTTTAGCATCTCTGGTGTAACTCAGGAGCTGCAAGAGGGGGAGAGTCAGCCCCAGCAGCTGCCCCCGTGCAGGACAGCTCCAGGGTGGTCCAGGGCAGAGCACGTTGGGGTTGTGCCCTGCAGCCGCTGTCACCGGGCACGCCAGGCACGGGAATGTGGGGCCGGGCTGGTGGCAGCTTCTATAAATGTCCCATGGCAGGGAGGGGCCCTGGGGGCCTCTGTTTGTCCAGCTGTCACCAGCACGGCCTTTGCTCTGGTCTGAAAAGTCCATCTGCCAGGGCGTGGGGACAGGAGGGTCTGCTGTGGGGATAGGGAGGTTCTGGTGTGGGGACAGGAAGGTCTGGCACGGGGACAGGAGGGTCTGGCACGGGGACAGGAGGGTCTGGTGTGGGGACAGGAGGGTCTGGCACGGGGACAGGAGGGTCTGGCGTGGGGACAGGGAGGGTCTGGTGTGGGCACAGGGAGGTTCTGGCATGGGGACAGGGAGGCTCTGCTGTGGGGACAGGGAGGCTCTGGCGTGGGGACAGGAGGGTCTGGCACGGGGACAGGAGGGTCTGGTGTGGGGACAGGGAGGTTCTGGCGTGGGGACAGGGAGGTTCTGGCGTGGGGACAGGGAGGGTCTGGCGTGGGGACAGGGAGGTTCTGGTGGTCCTTCAGGAGCTGCCCTGCCTGTTGGGTGACCGCTGGAAGACTCCACAGGGTCAGTCCAGCCTGTGAAGAGCAGGCAGGTCAGTGACAGATTGTCTGTCTGTGGACAGCTGTTGGGAAGGATGGAGCAGAGAGGCCTTGTGAATAGGATGGTTTAGATTCTGGGGGTGTGAGACCAACCAGCAAGATGGACATGAAGGCAGCTTTGAGATGTGAAACACCAATCCATCAGCTGGTGAACAATGGTGTGCCTGGCTGGGGGCAATCTCCCTTGATTAAACAATTCCCTCCTGCTTGCCAAAGGTAAAGGGACAGTTCTACTGGTATGGAAATGCTGTGAGATTGGTGTCTTGTATTAGATTGGTTGGTCCAACACAGACTGTTCAACTCAGAAGGACATTTATTGTATGGTAACCAAACCTCCTCCTCTTTTCCTCTTCTCTTTCCCTGCTCTTTCCCCTCTCTTTTCCCTCTCTTTTCCTGCTCTTTCCTGGCCTGCTTTAGCTGTGCCCAGCAGCTACAAGCGAGGCCCCTGAACTCACAATAAACCACGAGCTCTCACAGCTGCTTTGCTGATAGAGATACTCTGTCACTGTCCCTGCTGTCACCAAGAAGCTCCTGCAGACAACCTCACCCAAATGATGGGTGCTCTTGCCCTGCTCCCATCGTGGTTTTCTCCTTCTCCCTGTCTCCAGGCCAGTTCTCAGCACAGATGTTCTCCTCTGAACAGTGGCTGGATGTCTTTTACTCCTGCACAGTTCCCTGTGGGGGCTGCAGGGAGCTGTTCCTGTCCTCACCGTGCAACACAAGGATCTGTAGGGAACTGTTCTTGCTGTGGGGCAGGAGGAGGTGCAGGTCCATGTGTCCACTGTGGGGCAGGAGGAGGTGCAGGTCCATGTGTCCACTGTGGGGCAGGAGGAGGTGCAGGTCCATGTGTCCACTGTGGGGCAGGAGGAGGTGCAGGTCCATGTGTCCACTGTGGGGCAGGAGGAGGTGCAGGTCCATCTGTCCACTGTGGGACAGGAGGAGGTGCAGGTCCATCTGTCCACTGTGGGACAGGAGGAGGTGCAGGTCCATGTGTCCACTGTGGGGCAGGAGGAGGTGCAGGTCCATCTGTCCACTGTGGGGCAGGAGGAGGTGCAGGTCCATCTGTCCACTGTGGGGCAGGAGGAGGTGCAGGTCCATCTGTCCACTGTGGGGCAGGAGGAGGTGCAGGTCCATCTGTCCACTGTGGGGCAGGAGGAGGTGCAGGTCCATCTGTCCACTGTGGGACAGGAGGTGTAGATCCCTCCACTGACCACTGTAACGAGGGTGGAATTGGTGATGAGGATTCCCCAAGAGCCACCAAAGCAGGAGCAGCTGGTTGTGTCTTGGATCGATCTTGCTGCCTCTGGGTCCCTTTGTGAGCAGGATTAACAAAGGCTGATGAGATGCCCATTCTGTTTGTCCACTGAAAGTGAAAATTCCCACTGGAAGCAGTCTGGGAATGCTTGCTTGGGGGATGCTCTTTGGCACCCAGTGCACTGCAGCCTCTGGATGGAAGCTGTGGTTGCCCCATCACTGGAAGTGTCCAAGGCCAGGCTGGATGGGACTTGGAGCAGCCTGGGCCAGTGGAAGGTGTCCCTGCCCATGGCAGGGGGTGGAACACTATGAGCTTCCAGGTCCCTTCCCACCCAAACCATCCTGGGATTCTGTGACCCTCTGACATTTCCCTTACAGAAGGCAAAGAGCTGCCACAGTCTCTGTCCTCTGCACTGAACAGGAGTGAAAACCAGACCCGTGAGGGACTGATCACAGCAAAACCATCAAAGTCTAGTTTTGCTTTCTGGACTGTGAGAGATGGAGAAGACTTGACATGTCTCAATACAAGGTCTTCATGGGTAGTTAATTAGCAACCTGTGCTTTCTGTTCTGAATCGGTTTCTCCTCAGTTTTGCCATTGATTCTCTTTTTTTGCTCGTTCATTGGATTTAAGATTGGATTTCTTCCAGTGTCAGGGAGGATGCAGGGTAGCACATGTCTGTTCCATCTGCAGGCTGGGAAAGCTCGCTGCATTGCCCAAATTTTTGCTTGCCCAAAATAGCAATTGTGGCTTGTCTGACAGGAATAGCCCCAGTGAGGCCAGGGAGGGAGGAATCCCTCACCAGGACATGTTACAGCAGGAGCTGGAGCCTACATGAAACACAGATCCAGGCCGGTTCCAGTCAGGTCCAAGAGCAAGACAGGGACTGAGGCTCCCCAGGCATGATGGCACTCTGGGAAAAGGGGTTAAAAGTCGGGTTTTTACATGAAAAATCACCCAGCCACAACAGCAGAATTTCTCAGGGCAGCACAGGCTTCACTGGTGAGGAAACGTGATCTGAGCCAGGGCTCTGCCAACCACAGAGGTTGGGTTGGGGGTTAGGGGAGGGCCTCCGACATTCCTGAGCCTCCCAGCTGCCATTGTAGTCACCAGCCCACCCTGGAGCTATTTTGGTGACCACTGCCGTGACACAGGAGCTGAAGAATTTGCTGTGAGCAGGAGAGGTCTTTGTGCTCCCTGGAGGCGCTGGGATGGACGCTCTGGGCTTTGCTCTCTGACTGTCTCTGCTCCCCCAAGGAGGGCTCTGGCTGGGTAACAAACTCTCTTCTGTGCATTTAGAGGAAGGGTCAGGGCTGCATTTGGGCTGTGCATTGTGCCTGAACAGAGCTGGGACTGCCCAGTCCTGCCAGCAAGAGCCCCCACAGGGTCTGCTCTGCCTGCTGCGCTGGGCTCTGGTGTTTGGGGCTGCTGTGACGCGCTGGGGCTGTCACAGGACGCTCACCTGTGCAGGTGGGGTGGAAGTGCACGGGGTGGGGGTTGTGTGACTGTGGCAGCTCTGGGGTGACAGCAGGGGCTGGCCCAAAGCTGGTGGGGCTCAGTGAAGTGGGGCTTGAGCTGGAGGATCTCCAGGGGTGCCTCCAGCCCTGGCTGTTCTGTGATCTGTGTGCTGAGGTGAGCAGGAGCAGGTACCTGTGCAGGTGGGTCTGGCTGGGGAGCAGCTGCAGGAACGTGTGTGAGCTGGAGGAGTGCAGGGAGCTCCCTGGGTGTGTGTGCACAGCAGGGTCCTCTCCTGGCAGTGACCCTGGGGGTCACAGATGGGTGGCAGAGCAGGAGAGAGGGTCGGGATGGTGTGCGGGCATTAGCGCTGCAATTCTCTCCCCTGTCCTTCAGCAGCTGCTCTGTGTTTTCTCCCTCCTTTCTTTACTCTGTTCTCCTTGTTTCTCTCTGATCCTTGTGTTTCCTCCCAGCCTGTGGGGTGCTCTAAGCCCAGCTCCAGCATGGAGGGTGACTGCGCCGTGCTGTCCCCTCCGGCGGCATGGGACGGCCGGGAGGCGTCCCCGGGCCCGGCGGGGCCCCCCCAGCACAGCAGCGGGGCAGAGCAGCCCCGGGGGGACCAGCAGGACCCCCAGGGGTGTCCCCTGTCCCCGGAGCAGCTGCCAGAGGAGCCAGAGTGTTTGATCGACTCGCAGCCCATCCCCTTCAGCGAGAACCCCTTTGTGGTGGCCAACCGCAGGGGCAGGGCCGCGGGCACGGCCGGCCTGGGGGGGCCCCCCCTGGGCTACGGCCGGGGGGGCGTGCTGAGGACCAGCCTGCACGCCAAGGCAAGCAGCGTGTGGTGTGTGGCATGCTCTGACACGGCCCGGGCCACCAAACCCTACTAAACCAACCCTGGCCCCGGGCAGCACGGCGCCCGCGGCCGGGCCCCCAGCCCAGGCCACCCTCGGCCACTAACACACCCTGTGAGGGTGACGGGTGCTCTGCTGAGGGGACAGGGGACACCGTGGTGTCCTGCCCGCTCGGCGGGGAGCAGGGAGCTGTCAGGACTGCTGGAAGGTCAGGGCTGGTGCCACGTGTGCTCCTGGGCCTGAACAGCCCTTCCCAGACTTCTGGAAAGCACAGCAGATCTGCAGCCAGGAGCTGCTCACCAGGTGACACTATTGAGAGATTGAGACTGGAATTTCAAGGGAGAACTTTGCTTCCTGCTCTGGGAAATCTGTGTTTGGCATTCCTGCTGTTGCACAGGGAGCAGGGACTGACCCGAAGACTCCATCCTCCAGATGAGCACCACGTTGCTCTCCCCTTCTTCCTTTTTAAGCTTTCTGGGGGGGTCTGAAAATCAAGACAGCCCCACATAAAGAGCCCCATCCACAGTGGATAAACCAGCCAATCAACAAACCAATCCTGAGCTGCAGTGATCTTGGAGCTGTTTTAGTTCCTTGGCAGGGATTTCACAGGTGTGGAGCCAGGTGAGCTTAGAGCAGGGGATCTGCAGTCTGTGCTCCAGTACAAACCTCAGGTCACTTCAGGCTTGGTGTGTCAAAAGACTGACTTGATTCAATACTGACCATGTGCATGGCTGTGGTGTGAGTGTCCAGTTCCCCAAATCCCACATGACCTGCCCCTACCCTGAGGCATCTGAAATGCTTGTGAAACGTGCTCCTGGTGCTGCTCTGGGACTGCAGTGCTTCCTGGAGTGCTGCCCTCTGCTCAGCTGCTGGGCAGGGCTGGTGGCCAGCTCAGCTGGGTCTCCGTGCCAGGGGTTCCTCTGGGAGCCAGGAGAGCCCTGTCCCCCCCCAGCCAGGACAGCACTGTCCCTTTCCAGCCAGGACAGCCCTGTCCCCCCCCAGCCAGGACAGCCCTGTCCCCCCCAGCCAGGACAGCCCTGTCCTCTCCAGCCAGGACAGCCCTGTCCCCCCCAGCCAGGACAGCCCTGTCTCCCCCAGCCAGGACAGCCCTGTCCTCCCCAGCCAGGACAGCCCTGTCCCCCCCAGCCAGGACAGCCCTGTCCCTTTCCAGCCAGGACAGCCCTGTCCCCCCCAGCCAGGACAGCCCTGTCCCCTCCAGCCAGGACAGCCCTGTCCCCCAGCCAGGAGAGCCCTGTCCCCTGAACAGCCAGGACAGCCCTGTCCCCCCCAAGCCAGGACAGCACTGTCCCTTTCCAGCCAGGACAGCCCTGTCCCCCCAGCCAGGACAGCCCTGTCCCCCCCCAGCCAGGACAGCCCTGTCCCCTCCAGCCAGGACAGCCCTGTCCCCCTCCAGCCAGGACAGCCCTGTCCCCCCCAGCCAGGACAGCCCTGTCCCTTTCCAGCCAGGACAGCCCTGTCTCCCCCAGCCAGGACAGCCCTGTCCCCCCAGCCAGGACAGCCCTGTCCCCCAGCCAGGACAGCCCTGTCCCCCCCAAGCCAGGACAGCACTGTCCCTTTCCAGCCAGGACAGCCCTGTCTCCCCCAGCCAGGAGTGGCTTTTTGTGCTCAGTGTCTGTAGAGATTTCCAGAGATTTCCCTGGACTGATCCTGCCTGGGAGTGCTGGGGGCAGTCAGGGAGGAGGAGAAGAGGATTCCTGGGACGTGTGTGAGGCAGAGGCTGTAACTGATCCCCCTGGGCTGGCAGGGCTCTGGGATGTGGTTCCAATGTTTAATGTCATTCCCTGCTGTTCCCAGCGCTTCTTGGCGTGTGCCAGCTGCTGCTGGGCCCTGCTGACGCTGCTCCCTGGGTGTCCCCTGGGCTGTACAGACCCCTCCTGCTGTGGAGTAACACTCGAGCTTTGCTGAGCTTTGTCTTCTCTCTTTCAGGCTCCCGTGGGTGAGGCTGGGACAGGAAATTCCAGGCGTGAATCCCCCTATTCTCCCAGTAATCCACAGGTGAGACTGTCCCCAGGACGGGTGATACGGGAAAGGCAGGGAGGCACTTCCAGGGATAAAGGACAGAGGTAGCTGAGGGCAGTTTCCATCCCTGAGTGACACTGTCAGGGTGGAGGGGGATCCATCACAGCCAGAGAGCAGAGAACAACTCCCTCCTTCAAAATTACTCAGAGCCAGAAGGTAATTAGCTGGTCATAAATGAGCTGTGAGGGTGATGAGGAGGGGCTGCAGGAGGTAGCTGTGAGTTTTTTGGGAATGATCTTTTTGGACCAGTGGCTGGTACAGAGATTCTTTAATTCTGGCAGCTGCTGTGTGGTAAGAAATGGAAGAGTCAGGATGTGGAAAAGGATCTTGGGTCTGTAAGCCAAGGCTGCCCAGGCTTGCAGAGGATCCCTGGTTCTCTGTGTGAGACTGGAAGTGACCCACGTGAGCTGCTGGGCAGGAGGTGGGAGGATCCTGCCCTCAGGGAGTGATGGCCACAGCTCCTTGCCAGAGGCTTTCCCTCCAGAATGGGAACTGTCTTTGTTTCTTGTCACTTCTGATGATTTTTTCTTTATAAACATTACTCTTGTCCCTTGATATTCGTATCCCTTATTATCTCTGAACTTTCCTTTGATCCCCCCTGTCCATCTCATGGCAGGAGGTATCACAGCTCAGTTGAGCCTTTTGAAGTTAAATGAACCTGAACAGATTTTAAATGTTCCCTTTACAGTCGTTGCCCATTACTG
Source organism: Prinia subflava (assembly GCF_021018805.1). Taxonomy (NCBI): domain Eukaryota; kingdom Metazoa; phylum Chordata; class Aves; order Passeriformes; family Cisticolidae; genus Prinia; species Prinia subflava. The sequence goes on along the minus strand of NC_086247.1, from coordinate 193,721 downwards.
GGTTTTATATTGGGGGCTGAACTGCCAGTTTTACTTTGTTCTTTGAGTCTGTTACTTTCCTTCTGGAGTCCAGCTCTGGCACTTCCCTGGTCTCCGGTGAACCATTTCAGTTCTGGTGCTGGACAGGAGCTCCTGGGGTGAACAGGGTCACCTTGGGGTGAGGTGACTGCTGGGACAGGCTTAGGAGAAGGGTCAGGGCCATGCAGGAGGCAGCAGGAGCAGCACTTCAGTCCATCTCTGTTCTTCTTGGCCTGTCTCACACCTCCCTCAGTTCCTGATCATTTAGAATTTAGTGTTCATCAGGAACACAGCAGGATTAGAAGATGATACTGTTATAGCTGAACTATTTCAGTGCACCTGGTTCCAGCTGTGTTTCCCTATTTACATTTCTGACAGCAGCTGCATTATGTGTAGGTTTTCCTTTCACCACAAGTGCCAGTTTTCTTTGACATGGGTGTTCACAGAATCCTAGGATGGTTTGGGTGGGAAGGGACGTTCAAGACAATTCCAGTCCCCTGTTATGGGCAGGGACACTTTCCACTATCCCAGGTTGCTCCAAGCCCTGTCCAAACAGGCCTTGGAGACTTCCAGGGATGGGGCAGACACAGCTTCTCAGGGCACCCTGTGCCAGGGCCTGCCCACCCTTGAAGGAAAAAATCTCTTCCCAAAATCCCATCTGACCCCACCTCTGGCAGTGGAAGCCATTTCCCCTTGTCCTGTCCCTCCAGACCCTTGTCCAAAGCCCCTCTCCAGCTCTCTTGGGAGCCCTTTAAGGCAGTAGAAGGGGCTCTAAAGTCTCCCTGCAGCCTCTCCAGGCTGAACAGTCCCAGATCTCTCCTTTTCTGGGGATTCTGGAGTCTTGACCTTCAGGTTGTTGCTCCAGAGCAGAAATTCCGAGGAATTTTGTCTCTTATTCTCTGGCTCCATCTATTTTTAATGTTAATTCCTTGGTTTCAACATCTTGTAGTCTGGCCAGAATTTGTTTGAGAGAATTCCCTGATGGAAATGGAACCCTTTGTCCTGAGTTTGCCCTGTGGTGGCCGTGCCTGGCCTCGAGTTCTGCAGGGGTGGGGAAGGCAGGAGGTGTCAGTGGTGGATCCGCGAGTGCCAGGCAGGGCAGAGGGGCCTCCCCCGTGGTGGGGACCCTCCAGCCGCGGCTGCTGCCGCCTCTCTGCCCCTCTCCCGTGGAAAACCCACTCTCTTCTCCGTTCTCTCTCCCGTTCTGTGCCGTGCTGATGCCCCTGCAGGCGCCCGCAGCCCCCCGGCCCGCTCACCTGGCCGGCAGGGAGACGCGCTTTGTAAGTGCCCTTGGTGTGCGGTGTGCCTGCTGCCCCTGCTGCCCCGTGCCCGGGGCTCCCCGGGGAGCAGCACCCAGGGACACCCAGGGGACACCCGGGGACACCCAGGGGACACCCAGGCACCAGGGGCTGCTCCCCGGGGCTGCTGCTGCGCTGGCACCCGCGGGCGCTTCGGGGAGGAGCTGCTGGGGATGGCTTTGCTGGGGCTGGGGGCGAGTGCCGAGGGTGGGGATGTGCCAGGGGCTGTGCCCGGGGGCCAGGACCTGGAGATGTGCCCAGGGGCTGTGACTGTGGGCCAGGACCTGGAGATGTGCCCAGGGGCTGTGACCAGGGGCCAGGACTGTGCCAGGTTTGGGGTCAGTCTGGAGATGTGTAGGGAGTGGTGAGAGTCTCCTCACACAGCACAAGAGGCTCGTGGAGGTGGCTCAAGCCTCTCCTCACTCACAGGAGCAGGTATTGAGGGGCAGGGGTTCTGTGGGACCTGGAGCTCCCCACACGGGGTGGGCAGTGGGGCAGGGGTAAACCAAAGGCTTTCGGGATGGACTCCAGGTTTACCCCTGTATTTGTGTTTGCAGGCTTCCATTAACTTCATTACGTCGCAGGATGACAGCAAATCAGTGAGTACAGCAGCCGTGAGGCCTGACTGGGCTGTCCCTGTGCATCCCCCAGCACATGGAACTTGTTTCTTCCTCCTGTTGGCTCCTATTCTGTCTCCTCCAGTCCTCCACTATGCCTCAAGTTTGTACAAATGCATCAGGTCTTAACCATGGTCCATCTGAAAACCCAACGTAACTGGTTTTGCAGCTTTTATTCCTATTTCCCCTCACAGCTTCCCCTCCTGCAGGTTTTGCTGGCTTACCCAGTTCCTGCTGCCTCTCTCTAGTTGCAGATGCTTTGTTCACTTTCGCACAGCATCCAGCAGTGATGGTGATATCTAGAAGTTTCAGACTCTTGCCTCTGCTCCAGTAACTGCTTTTCTCTTCAGAGCTCTGACTCGATCTGGTTCACTTCCATCCACAGCTTCTGCCAGTTCTCATTCCTGGCTGATGTTTCCCTGCTGCTCACATTTTCTGAGCTTTGTCACACTTACCATACCCTGCAAACCCCCGCAGCTGCTGCTGGTTTGGCAGGTGCTTCCTTTTGTCCCGGCCTTCTCTGTAACCCCCTGGTCCTGTGTAACCCTTTCCTGGCTGAATCTCTCGGTGCTGGCTCCAGGAGCTCTCCCTGCCAGTCTGGAGCTGAGGAAGGATTGGGGGGTGCATGGATTTGTTTATTCACTGCATGGCAGACACCTCACTGCCCTAACAGCCCGTTTCTCTTCTCTCTTTCTCCCTGCCCCTCCTCTTGCTGCCTTTCCCCATCCTGTCCCGGGCCCTGGCACAGCAGACCAAGCCTGGCGTCATCCAGCCCCTGTCCCGCGTGCGACCGAGCGCCGCGCCGCCCCGGGCCCAGGAGGGGGACAGCCCCAACCCCTTCCAGCAGCCCGAGCCAGGCTCCAGGATCCACAGCTCTGTAAGTGGCCGGGGCTCCCTCCCTGAAGCCGTGTGTCTGTCCTGGGTGGCTGCAGTGCCACCTGCTCTGGGGCAGGACACCCTCCCAGAGGTGACTCTGGTTTGGTGGCCCCGTGCCTGAGCTGAGGCTGGGTCCCTGCACCAGTCTGGGCTCCCTGAGAAGGGACCCACGCTCCTCTCAGGCAGGGCCAGCTCAGTGCATCCCTGTGATTCCTCTGGGCCTCCTCAGCTGCCCCATGGCCCTGGCCCAGGAGTCAGCACTGGCCAAAATCCCCAGAGCAGATCCAGGTTTAGAGCCGTGTTTGGGAGGTGGTGAGTTCTGTGGAGACATAAATCTTACAGAACCTTGGTTCGTGTCTGGCACCTTGGAGCAAAAGCCAATATCATCCTGCTGATGGTTTTTATGGTTTGCAAAATGATTGGTTTTGAAAGGTTTGTTTTCCTGGGGCTGTTTGTTGATGGGAGAGAAAAGTTCAGGTATTTTGGTCTTTGTCATGATGGAAGACCTGTGCCCCCTCAAAATAAAAGTGGAAGGAATAGGGGAAGGTGTCCCTGCCCGTGACAGTGGGGAGTGACTGGATGGGAATTCAGTCCCTTCCCACACAAACCTTCCTGGGTGAGATTCCATGAATCCAGCCCTTCCCTCCCCACTGGAGCTTGTGCAGTGTGGTACCAAAACAGACCTGACTTGCAGGCAAACAGCTGGACAAGATCCACATTTCACAGTCTCCTCTGATCTCACTGTGCTGTCCTTTAGCCCACGCAGGAGCATCTTCAAACCGCATTATTTAGCCCTAGTCCAGGACTAAGAAAAAGCAGAAGGCCTGGAAGTGGATTAGTGCAGCTGGGGGTTGGAGGATGAGCAGCTAAAGGGGATTTGCTTTCCAGCACAAGGAAGGTTGTGGTGTCAGTGCCCCACCCCTACCATTTCTGTGATGCTTTGAGCAGGGCACCCCAGGGCTGCCTTCCCCCAAATTGGCAGGGTGGGTCACAGGGAAGGGGCTGAGGAAGGGACCAGCAGACAGTGACAGGCAGTGGGAAGGTCCCCTCAGACCTTGTCAGATGTTTCCCAGGAAGTGTAATTCTGCAAAGGGGAAATTTGAGACCAAAGGCAGCTCTCCTCCACATCAGGGATCCTTGGATCAGATCATGGAATCACAGGGTGGCTTGGGCTGGGAGGGACCTTAAAGACAGGGACACCTTCCACTAGAGGGAATCTTGTTTAGTCCTAAATAGAAGTCAGGGTCAATGTGTAGCTGTCCTGTTCTAGCCCAAAAAAACCTGATTCAGGCAGGCACTTGCTGTTTGAATTGGATGGAAATCCTGAAGGACTGGGACAGCAATGTGCCCTTGGCCAGAGGATCTGTCACATTCCCATCAGGGCAGTGCAGATCTGTGCCACCAAAAGTGCCATTTCTGTGCCCATGCAGGAGACAGAACGGGGCTGTGACCCTCGTGCTGCTGTGTACAGTGTGTGTGCAGTGCTCTGCTCCTCGTGTTCCTGCCCCTGGGGAGCAGCTCCCCAAGGTTTACGTGTCCCTTACATGTCCCTTACGTGTTCCCTGACACGTTCCTTTCCCCCGCTGCTCGTCAGGCTCTGAGAGCTGGGCTGTGTCTCCCCCTGTGGGTTCCCTCACCCCTCCCGTGCTCACCTTTGCCTCTGTCTGTCTGTCCCGTAGCCAAAGCCATCGCCACCGTCGCCACCCTCCCCTGACGAGGTCCCCATCAATGTCAAGCAGGCCTACAAGACGTTTGCAGCAGTGCCCCTGTGCCAGCCCCTGCTGGGGACACAGGTAACGCCAGGGCTGGGCTGGCACCTGCAGGGGGAGCAGGACAGAGGGGAGAAGGGAAGGAGGTGCTGGTTGTGCCCTCCAAGGAAAGCTCTGCAGGGCAGGGACACGCTGGAGTCCTGTGCAGGTTGGAGTGTGCTGATGATGCAGAGGGACGTCCTGGCAGGGTCCTGTCTGTATCAGGTCCTGGAAGCTCATGGAGTCTCACAGCGCTGCTGTTCTCCCCAGACACTGGGATACTGGTTACAACCATGCAACTCTGAAATTCCAGACTCCAGGGTTAAACCTGTGCTGAGACATTTCTGAATAGATTCTGATCTTCACTGGGACTCTTCCCCTCCATCTGGCTGAGTCCTGGAACAGTCCAGGCTAGGTGAGGCCTTGGAGGTCTTTGCCTCAGTCCCCCACACTAAACTGGGCGGCCTTGGATGTTAGACCTGTAGAATCCTGGAATGTCCTGAGTTGGGAGGGACCCACAAGGATCCTCGAGTCCAGCTCAGGACGGCCCCCAGGGCCCCACCATGGGGCTGAGAGCATCGTTCAAAGGCCTCCAGAGTTGTAGGACGTTGCTCAGGCAGATCCACTCAAGTTCTGAATTGTGAATTAGTAATTGGAGCGTGTTTGGATAAAGCCAGAGTTCATCTCCTTGCTCTCTTTTTGTGGGTCCTTTCAGTGTCTTTCCTTCTTTTCCGTAACTTGTTTGCAGTTCTCAGTTTACCCCTGCAGATTCCTAGTTCACAGACAGATTTTGTGGATCAGTTTCCACCCCCTGTAGTTCTGTTCATCCAATAATCTACTATCCATCCCAGTAAATACAGATTTCGTTCCTTCTTCTGGCATCTTTGTTCCTTTAAAGCAAATTTTGTGTGGATTTGTCTTTGATGTAAGTAAAATGTGAGTGAGCTCTTGCCAGCTCCTGTGAACCCCTCCATCTCTACCCAGCCCCTGCTCCTGTTTTGTGCCTGTTGTTTTTCAGTTTCTGCCCTTTCAGAAGTTGTCACACCTGGTTCTGTTTAACCCTCAGTTTAACACAGATCCTCACTCCTGATGATTGCTGAACCTTGTTAAATCTGTGTGAATTGTAGGACAGCTTCAGGAGCCTGTGTCAGCTCCTCTGGCCTTGGGGACACATGGCTGGAGGATGGCTGGGGGGTGGCTGGAAAGTTTCCTTTTAGAACATGCATGTTTTTCTCTGTTCTTAGGAATTGTGTGGTCAGAACAGCTCAGAAAACACCAAAATGGCCTCGGAGGTGAGTTCTGGGGCTGGGGCTGGAAGGAAGGTGGGGTCCTGGGGGCTGTGGATGGGGAGATGGGGTCAGGGTGGGGAAGAGCTGGGGAGGAGGAGGAGGAGAGTGTGGGGCATCTGCAGAGTGAGGGTGGGGGTGACAGGGGGAGGGTGCCCATGGCCCGTGGGCAGTGCTGGGGGTGGGCGACCTGTGGGCAGTGGGCAGTGGGCAGTGGTGTGGCCGTGGGCACTGGGCAGTGGGCAGTGGTGTGGCCGTGGGCAGTGGGCAGTGGGCAGTGGTGTGGCTGGGTTGCCCGTGGGCAGTGGTGTGGCCATGGGCACTGGGCAGGGGCCAGTGGGCAGTGGTGTGGCCGTGGGCAGTGGGCAGTGGGCAGTGGTGTGGCCGTGGGCAGTGGGCAGTGGGCAGTGGTGTGGCTGGGCAGTGGGCAGTGGGCAGTGGTGTGGCAGTGGGCAGTGGTGTGGCCGTGGGCACTGGGCAGGGGGCAGTGGTGTGGCCGTGGGCAGTGGGCAGTGCTGTGGGTGGGCGGCCCGTGGGCAGTGGGCAGTGGGCAGTGGTGTGGGCAGTGGGCAGTGGTGTGGCCGTGGGCAGTGGGCAGTGCTGTGGGTGGGTGGCCCGTGGGCAGTGGGCAGTGGGCAGTGGTGTGGGCAGTGGGCAGTGGTGTGGCCGTGGGCAGTGGGCAGTGGGCAGTGGTGTGGGCAGTGGGCAGTGGTGTGGGCACTGGGCAGTGGGCAGTGGGCAGTGCTGTGGGTGGGTGGCCCATGGGCGGCCCGTGGGCACTGGGCAGTGGGCAGGGGGCAGTGGTGTGGCTGGGCCGTGGGCAGTGGTGTGGCTGTGGGCAGTGGTGTGGCCGTGGGCAGTGGGCAGTGGGCAGTGGGCAGTGGTGTGGGCACTGGGCAGTGGTGTGGGCAGTGGGCAGTGGTCTGGCCTTGGGCAGTCGTGGGCAGCCGTGTGGCTCTTGCAGGTGGCCGCACACAGCCCCGGGGGACAGCACAGCCCTGAGCAAAGGTCCTTCCGTGAGAGGCAGAAGTATTTTGAGATCGAGGTGAAGCAACAGCACCTGGACAAGCCCCCCAAGCGTGTGTCCTTGGTGGGGGAGGATGACCTGAAGAAGATGAAAGAGGAGGAAGGTACGTGGGGATTTGTGCACACAAGTTTGTCCTCATTCCTTTCCTGGGGAAATGCAGCACCTCAGAAGCCCATGGGGGGTTATTGTAAGGCCTGGGGATAACCTGAGTAAGTGAATGTTAAAGAATTCTGTGGATGCTCCACTGATGCTCTCTGGGCTGGTGGAAGTGCTGTGGTTTCAGGTGTCCTGTGTCATGGAATCACAGAATGGTCTCAGTCAGAGGAGTTTAATCCCACTCAGTCCCAGCCCCTGCCATGGCAAGGACACCTGGCATTGGACCAGGGCTCCAAGCCCTGTCCAGGAACACTTCCAGGGATGGGGCAGCCACAGCTTCTCTGGGCAGCTCGTGCCACCACCCTCCTTTGGAAGGATTCCTCCCAGTATCCCCTCTGGCCCTGCCTGCTGGCAGGGAAAGCCATTTCCCCTGGTGCTGCCACTCCAGGCCCTCGTTCAGAGCCCCCTCCAGGTCTCCTGGAGACCCTCTGGGCACTGAAAGGCTGCAGCAATTTCTCTCCTCCAGGCTGAACAGTCCAGCTCTCCCAGCCCGGCCCCAGAGCAGAAGGGCTCCAGCCCTCGGAGTATTCCCATGTCCCTGCTCTGGGCTCTCTGCAGCAGCTCCGTGCCTGCAGCTGACATTTCAAACACCTGAGTGACTTTTTCAAAGCCACTGCAGGCAGTGAGGCTGTGCCAGGTGAGCAGCACTCACACGGGGCTGCAGGCACAGCTCTCTGTGCTCACGGTGCTGCTGTAGGTTTTACCAGGAGGTAAATGCTGCTCTCGCTTTTGATGTCATTTCCTCCTGATTTAGAGTTATTTTAGGAGGTGATGAGGAACAGTATGAGGTGGAAAAAAGTGTTTTTACTGAACTGTCCAGCCACTCCTCTCCAAGTCATACCTGGACCTGGCTTTGTGCTTCCCAGCTGTGGAACCTGGCATTTGCTCTGGTTAAATTTCATGCCATTAATGGTTGCATTAATGTTCCAGCATTAATTAATAATGCATTAAACTGTTCCAGCTTGTCTGGATCCTCCCGTGAGGGTCCATGGCCCCTGAGAGAGTCACCAGCACCTCCCAGTTTGGCCTCATCAGCAAAGTGTCACTGTTGTGTTCAGCTCCTGCAGCCATATGAAATCTTTAATAAATTCTTGCCCAGAGCTGGCCCCAGGCCTGAGCCCTGAGGAACCCCCCTGGGGCCTGGCAGCCTGCAGGACACTGCCCCAGAGAGCCACCTGCTCGTGTCCCCTGCTGTCCCTGGCCCTCTCGTGGCCTGTGTCACCAGCAGAATTGTTCCATGCGTGGGGCCCAGCACCAGCACCCCAGGCCTGGGCTCCTCCAGAGGCCAGGGGGAAGAGGCAGACTCCCAGGGCTCTTCCCTTTGGGAAAAGGGCACAAGAGACTGCACAAATTTGCAATTTGAGCGTGAGAACACTGGGAAATCTGCTGGAAACTTGCTGGAAATCTGCCCACTGAGTGTCCAGGGACAGAGGTTTGGTGGGTAAGGGAGGAGGGAGTGAGGAAACGATGCAAAGTTTGTTTCATCTGAAGCACTGGGGGAAGTGTGGAGAACAAAGGTGTTCATGGACAGGGAATGGACTAAAAGCAGCCCAGACTTGCAGGGATGGGAAGCACAAGGACCTGCCCAGAGGTCCTGTCCTGGCCCGGGGGATGTCACTGTAAGGACCTGCCCTGAGCTCCCCTCCTGGGGGTTTCCCTGTAAGGACCTGCCCTGAGGTCCCTCCTGGGGGTTTCCCTGTAAGGACCTGCCCTGAGGTCCCCTCCTGGGGGTTTCACTGTAAGGACCTTCCCAGAGGTCCTGTCCTGGGGTTTCACTGTAAGGACCTGCCCTGAGGTCCCTCCTGGGGGTTTCACTGTAAGGACCTGCCCTGAGGTGCTGTCCTGGGGGTTTCCCTGTAAGGACCTGCCCTGAGTTCCCCTCCTGGGGGTTTCCCTGTAAGGACCTGCCCTGAGGACCTGTCCTGGGGTTTCCCTGTAAGGACCTGCCCAGAGGTCCCCTCCTGGGGGTTTCCCTGTAAGGACCTGCCCAGAGGTCCCTCCTGGGGGTTTCCCTGTAAGGACCTGCCCAGAGGTGCCCTCCTGGGGGTTTCCCTGTAAGGACCTGCCCAGAGGTCCTGTCCTGGGGGTTTCCCTGTAAGGACCTGCCCTGAGTTCCCCTCCTGGGGGTTTCCCTGTAAGGACCTGCCCTGAGGTCCCCTCCTGGGGGTTTCCCTGTAAGGACCTGCCCTGAGGTCCCTCCTGGGGGTTCAGGGGATGCTGTGTGGTCTAAGCTGCTCCCGTTTCCCTTGGCAGCCCGCAAGCTGCAGCAGCAGCGAGCTCTCCTGCTGGAGGAGGAAGCTGAGGAGGAGGAGGAGGCGAGGCAGGCGCCCGAGGCGGTGCAGTCCAGCGTCATCATCGAGGGCGTCGAGTACAAGGTGGAGAGGCTGAATGGAAGGAGCAGCCAGGCCCCAGCAGCTCGGTAAGGCAGGGCAGCCTCTGCCCCCCACGGGTCACAGTGCCCAGGAATTCTCAGGGACGAGGGCTGGGAAAGATTTCTTCAGCACAGAAAAGGCCAAATTTTCCAGCTCTCTCTTTGCAGGGAACAGCTCTTTCAGCTCTGCTCGAGGGTGGGTAGAGGGGTTGATTTTTAGAGACAGATGCTTCCAGATCAGCTGAATGATAAAGTGATGCTAAAACAGCTTTGGGGTTTTTTTTGTTTCTCACTTCTCTGGGACTCGGCCTCCAGGTTACCCTGATGTTTCTTTCTCTAATTCTTGGGCATAGAACTGAGGAATGAGAACAGGGTTCTGAAAGGCTCCAGATGAACTAAGAATGCACTGGAGTAAAGCTGAAGCTGTCCTAATCTGCCTTTGAGGTCTTTGGGACAGACGTTCTCCACTCCACAAGCACAGTGGCAGAACACACCCTGGCATGTGGAATCTCAGTTCTCTCAGTTCTTTCCTCAGTTGAGGAACTTCTCACCTAATGGTGCCCTGACACTTTCCTTGCCCCCTCGTGTGCTGAGGCAGCTCGAGGAGGAAACAGCCACGTGCAGCTCCTTGGTTCTCTGGGAGTCCCCTTGTCCCTGCTGTTTTCATACTGAAACGTGGATGCTGCAGAACAGGGAGGATGGATCAATCAGAGGACTTTCAATTGCTCATTATTTATGCTTGAATGCAGGGAAGGCAGTGCAAGAGGCTGAAGCTTGTTTCTTGAAATAATCTTTCTCATGCTGGGATAGAAACTGCGATTTAATAAAATAAATTTGAGCAGTAAAAGTCAGGGTGAGTGTCACTATAAAAACTGAACACCCCAGCTCTCCCAGCCAGGTTCCAGCCCTCAGAGCAGCTCCATAGCCCATCTCGTGGAAGAACTTGAAATAATCTAATTAATCTGTTAATGAAGGTATAAAAACAGGATCAGATGGCTGATGTTTCCAAGGCAAAACTTTCTTGGGCTCCTCTGGAATCCCTTTGTGCCACATCTAACAAAGCCAAGTGTGAGGTCCCAGTTCCTGGGACTGAAGGGTAAGATCCAGAGGAAAAGAAAGCCCAACAAATATTTTTACAAGAAAAACTGAGGAAAAACTTTCTTGCGTGTGTGTTAGTGGCTGGCTGGGGCTGCAGGAGATGAGCTCTGATATTCCTGTGGACATTTAGGAGATCCCCAGAGGAATGTGCACAGCCCGTGGGGGGCTGTGGTTTCACCCTGGAGCAGTTGTTGCTCTCTCGGGGTGGACCTGTCCCACCTTTGCTGGGTGTGCAGCCTGTGCTGCTGCAGCTCACAGGGTGTTTTTTTCCAGGCCCCTGGAGCTCAGTGAGAACAGCAGCTCCCAGAGGAATTCCCTGGAGGAGGGCATCAAGTCTGAGCAGAGAACCAACTCCATGTTGGGGTGAGTGGGGCAGCTGGGCAGGGGCTGCAATAGTTCCTCCTTTTTTAGCAGCCAGGGCTGCAAGGGAGGGATTTGGGGGAGGAAGGGGAACTGATCAGAACCGACCTCAGAGAATCCCAGCATGGGCTGGGCTGGGGGGATCTTCGAGACCGTCTGGTTTCAACCCCCTGCCCTTTGGGGGTTGCTCAAAGGACAGCCTGAGCTAGTCCAGCCAGAAACTCACTTCAAGAAATGTCCTGTGTGCTGTGTCCTGTGTGCAGTGTGCAGTGTCCTGTGTCCTGTGTGCTGTCCTGTGTGCAGTGTCCTGTGTGCAGTGTCCTGTGTCCTGTGTGCAGTGTCCTGTGTGCTGTGTGCTGTCCTGTGTGCAGTGTCCTGTGTCCTGTGTGCAGTGTCCTGTGTGCTGTGTGCTGTCCTGTGTGCAGTGTGCAGTGTCCTGTGTCCTGTGTGCTGTCCTGTGTCCTGTGTCCTGCCCATCCCAGGGCAGCCTGGAGTGGCACTGAGCAGGCGGTGAGAGCTGTCCTGTCCCTCCCAGGCAGGGGTGGTGGTGTCCCCAAGCCCCCTCAGTGCCTCTCTCCCGCAGTGTAGGAGCTCCTGGGTGACCTCAGGGACAGTGACAGAATCTCTATAACCAAAGCAGCTGTGAGAGCTCGTGGTTTATTGTGGGCCTCACTTGTAGCTGCTGGGCACAGCTAAAGCAGGCCAGGAGAGAGCAGGGAAAGAGGGGGAAAAGAGGAGGAGGTTTGGTTACCATACAATAAATGTCCTTCTGAGTTGAACAGTCTGTGTTGGACCAACCAATCTAATACAAGACACCAATCTCACAGCATTTACACACAGCCAACAGAACTGTCCCTTTACCTTTGGCAAGCAGGAGGGAATTGTTTAATCCAGGGAGATTGCCCCCAGCCAGGCACACCATTGTTCACCGGCTGATGGATTGGTGTTTCACATCTCAAAGCTTGCCTTCATTTCTATCACACCCCCAGAATCTAAACCATCCTATTTACAATGCATAAATTATATTTACAGTGAATAAATTGTAAATTTACTCTCCTCCCTCCCTCCCCTGCCAGGCTGGGCCCTGCGGAGCCGCCGGTGCGCACGGCCAAGGCGGAGCGGCGGCAGCAGGAGCGGCTGCGCATGCAGAGCCCCGAGCTGCTCAGCACCCAGGACAAGGAGCTGTCCCCGGCAGAGAAACGGGCCCTGGAGGCAGAGAAACGGGCCATGTGGAGGGCAGCACGGTGAGCCAGGGCTGCCCTGCACCCCCGGGCACGGCGGGTGCCCGGGACCTCGGGAGGGAACGGGGAGTGAGGGACCCTTCCGAAGGCAGAGGCTGTGTGGGATCTGCAGGGCACTAGTGGCATGGCTGAGCTGTCCCCTTCTGCCAGCACAGCACAGGGGACAGGGGAGGCTGTGTGGGATCTGCAGAGCTCTGGTGGCATTGGCTCAGCCTGTCCCCTTCTGCCAGCACAGCACAGGGGACAGGGGAGGCTGTGTGGGATCTGCAGAGCTCTGGTGGCATTGGCTGAGCTGTCCCCTTCTGCCAGCACAGCACAGGGACGGTGAGAGGCTGTGTGGGATCTGTTCAAGCAGTGCAGGGCACTGGTGGCATTGGCTGAGCCTGTCCCCTTCTGCCAGCACAGCACAGGGATGGTGAGAGGCTGTGTGGGATCTGCAGAGCACTGGTGGCATTGGCTGAGCTGTCCCCTTCTGCCAGCACATCACAGGGGACAGGGGAGGCTGTGTGGGATCTGCAGAGCACTGGTGGCATTGGCTGAGCCTGTCCCCTTCTGCCAGCACAGCACAGGGGACAGGGGAGGCTGTGTGGGATCTGCAGAGCTCTGGTGGCATTGGCTGAGCTTGTCCCCTTCTGCCAGCACAGCACAGGGGACAGGGGAGGCTGTGTGGGATCTGCAGAGCTCTGGTGGCATTGGCTGAGCTTGTCCCCTTCTGCCAGCACAGCACAGGGACGGTGAGAGGCTGTGTGGGATCTGTTCAAGCAGTGCAGGGCACTGGTGGCATGGCTGAGCTGTCCCCTTCTGCCAGCACAGCACAGGGGACAGGGGAGGCTGTGTGGAATCTGCAGTGCTCTGGTGGCATTGGCTGAGCTGTCCCCTTCTGCCAGCACAGCACAGGGGACAGGGGAGGGCTCCCAGATTGTCCCAGTGCCTGCAGAGCTGTGGACACGGGGAGCTCACCAGGAGCACAGGCACAGCTCTGTGTGTCACCAGGAGCACAGGCACAGCTCTGTGTGTCACCAGGAACACGGGTACAGCTCTGTGTGTCACCAGGAGCTCAGGCACAGTTCTGTGTGTCACCAGGAGCTCAGGCACAGCTCTGTGTGTCACCAGGAGCACGGGTACAGCTCTGTGTGTCACCAGGAGCACAGGTACAGCTCTGTGCTGTGGTAGATGTGTCACCAGGAGCTCAGGCACAGCTCTGTGTGTCACCAGGAACACAGGTACAGCTCTGTGCTGTGGTGGGTGTGTCACAAAGAGCTCAGGCACAGCTCTGTGTGTCACCAGGAACACGGGTACAGCTCTGTGTGTCACCAGGAGCACAGGCACAGCTCTGTGTGTCACCAGCACAGGCACAGCTCTGTGTGTCACCAGGAACACGGGTACAGCTCTGTGCTGTGGTAGAGGTGTCTCCAGGAGCTCAGGCACAGCTCTGTGTGTCACCAGGAGCTCAGGTACAGCTCTGTGTGTCACCAGGAGCACAGGCACAGCTCTGTGTGTCACCAGCACAGGCACAGCTCTGTGTGTCACCAGGAGCTCAGGTACAGCTCTGTGTGTCACCAGGAGCACAGGCACAGCTCTGTGTGTCACCAGGAGCACGGGCACAGGTCTGTGTGTCACCAGGAGCTCAGGCACAGCTCTGTGTGTCACCAGCACAGGCACAGCTCTGTGTGTCACCAGGAGCTCAGGTACAGCTCTGTGTGTCACTAGGAGCACGGGTACAGCTCTGTGTGTCACCAGGAGCACAGGCACAGCTCTGTGTGTCACCAGTAGCACAGGTACAGCTCTGTGTGTCACCAGGAGCACAGGCACAGCTCTGTGTGTCACCAGGAGCACAGGTACAGCTCTGTGTGTCACCAGGAGCACAGGCACAGCTCTGTGCTGTGGTGGGTGTGTCACCAGGAGCTCAGGCACAGCTCTGTGCTGTGGTGGGTGTGTCACCAGGAGCTCAGGCACAGCTCTGTGCTGTGGTAGATGTGTCACCAGGAGCTCAGGTACAGCTCTGCTGTGGTAGATGTGTCACCAGGAGCTCAGGTACAGCTCTGTGCTGTGGTGGGTGTGTTCCTCCCCTCAGCACACCGTTCCCACCTCACTCATAACCCGGGTGAAGTGGTGCAGCTGAAGCTGCAAGGTCACATCTTGTCCACATTGAAAACTGGAATTTCCCATTTCCAGTGCCCCTGGGCTGGAAATCGTGCTGCAGCCAAGGCATTGGCAGGGTCAGGCCATTCCCATCCTTACCCATGTGAGCTTTTTACACCAGCTATGAAACAGTGACCAGAAATTGTTCTGGAAGAAAGAGAACTTTCTAACACAGAACTTAAGACTTGGAGCTAGTCCAGATGTTCACTGTGTCATAGAATTCTTTCCAAAAATTAGTCAGGCTGCTCCTATTGATGGTTTTTCTTTTCCTGATAGGAGACATTCAAAGGACAGCCTGAACTGTCTCTTTGGGGGTTTGGATGAGGCTTGGAGAGGAACAGGGTTTTAGATAAGACTGGAGGGATCACAGTGAGCAATTCCAGTGTTTGTGCCTGGCATGGATGGTCTGGGGCTGTTGCTCCTGCAGAGGCTCCGAGGATGGAGAGCTGCAAAGCAGATCCTCACTGAGAGCTGAACTGATGCTCTGGGGATTTGAGGAATTGTTCTCTGAGATTGGTTTTCACAGAATCCCAGGATGGTTCGGCTGAGTGGGACCATCAAGACCGTCCAGTCCCACCCCCTCCACTATCCCAGGCTGCTCCAAACCCCTGCAGCCTGTCTCAAACCCATCCAGGCATGGGCACACACAGGCAACCTGTGCCAGGGCCTCACCACCCTCCCAGGGAAGGATTCCTCCCCAAGATCCCCTCTAACCCTGCCCCTGGCAGTGGGAAGCCATTCCCCTTGTCCCATCACTCCAGGTCTTTGTCCAAAGTCTCCCTCCAGCTGTCCTGGAGCCTCTTTAGGGGCTGCCTTGCTCTGCCATTCCTTCCTTATGAGGTTGGAGAGAGCACCAAGCTCTTCATGCTGCGGGTGTTTGGAGAGGGCTGGAATCAATCTGTGTCTCAGGAAAAGCTGCCAGTGTGAAATGGTGCCAAAAGCAGCCATCAGTGTGACACTGCAAGTGTCAGACATCCTGCACAGATTTATTCTTGATCTTCAGACCTCCTGCAGGCCTCCTCTGGAAATCCACTGTGCCTGGAGAGGGGCAGTGCCCAGTCTGCCATCCCTTCCCAGTGAGACAGGCAAGGGTTTCACTCCCCCTCTGTGCCTCCTCTTCCTGGATTCCTCACGTGCTAGGGAAGGGTTTCTGAGATCTGCCAGCTCTGATTCACACCCAGGCATGAATGCATCCCAGGAATGCTGTAATAGAAGCTTTGGTTAGGATGGGTGTCAGAAGGAGACACAGAATGTTGCCCGTGCAGATTTTGGAAGCAGAGTCCGTGCAGGGACCCTGCTGCTGTCCCGGGTGTGCAGCTCCAGTCTCAGCTCTTCCAGGAACTTGGTGCTGCCAGCAGATAAATCTGAAAATGCTGGGAGGGGAGAGGATGCTTTCAGGTGGTGTGCTGATAGGATTGCTCCTGTAGTGGCACTGTTTATCTGCCCACGGGCCAGCTGGGACTTGTCTGGAGTTGCTCAGAGCTCAGCAGAAGTTTCACACGACACTTCAAGAGGGCTGGAGAGTGTGGAGCACCGTGGGTTTGTCCACTGTGGGCAGAAATCATCCCAAACCTTCACTCTCTTTTAAGTGTGTTTCTCCATGGAAAATGAAGCTACCAAAAGAAGAGCCTCCCAAGGAGGGAGTGCCTGTCAAGGAGAAGCTGTCTGGGCTGTCAGATCCAGCCTTTATGGGTGGAAGTTTGGCAGTCCAGGGCTTCAGCTCCACTTTGCCTCCAATGCTGACTCCCAGCTTTTTGTGCAGTTCCTGGAGAAGGGCCTGGCCGATGCTTTGGGCAGGAATCAGTCAGTCACTGCAATGTGCTCCTTTTGTAAGACAAGAGGGACCATTCCCTGCTGCCACAGATCTCCCAGGAGGATCCAGTGGTCTCAGGGTCTCTCCTTCCCAGCTCTGGAACGGGCACAGTGATGTGATCAGGTCCTGTCTCCAGGAACAGGGGAGATTCTGCACTGCCCCACACACAGGGCTCAGCCCCACTAACCCATGTTCTCTCCAAGTGCCACTGGGTTTGTTCCTCCCTTTCTAATCTCCTGTCTTCTGCTTCCTTCCAGTTCTCTGCTCTGTGCTGTCACTCGTGACCCCGTCAGTTTGCTCCTCCTTGGGCTTTCCTTGTTGTCCCTGTCACCAGTGCCCTGCCAGGACGTGTGGTGCCCCTCCCTCCCCACAGCACCCTCCTGCTCTGTGGGGACACACAGAGACCACGTTACACGTGTGTGCTGGGCGTGCACAGCCCTGGCACAGCCCTGGAGTCACTATCCTGGGATAGTTTGGGCTGAAGGGACCTTGGAGCCCATCTGGCTCCAGCCCCTGCCATGGCAGGGACACTTTCCACTGTCCCAGGCTGCTCCAAGCCCTGTCCAGCCTGGCCTTGGGCACTGCCAGGGATCCAGGGGCAGCCACAGCTGCTCTGGGCACCCTGTGCCAGGGCCTGCCCACCTCACAGGGAAGAATTGTTTATCAGTATTTCATCTTACCCTGCCCTCTGGCATTGGGAAGCCATTCCCTTGTCCCAGCACTCCAGGCCCACGGGGAGGAGGGCGGTTCAGAGGCTCTGGTGCACACCAGGGCCAGGTGCCCTCCTGGACAGATTTCCCCCCTCACCCAGGCTGGTTTGGGGACACACTCCCCCTGTTACCCATGTCCCAGGACAAAACCCGTGTGTCATGTGTTCCCCTTAGCCGAGGGGCATGGGAGATGTGATCAGAGACACAGAGATGCTGAGAGACCCCCACGTGTGCCCACATCCCTCAGGGTGACCCCCACACTCTTTAAGCACCTCACAGCCTTTCCCGTGGGGCTGAAGTTGTTCCTGGTCCCTCCCAGTGCGTGGGGAAGGCAGCCCTGGATGTGGGGGCTCTGAGCTGATGTTCCTGGGCACAATCCTGGACTGCCCCAGGGGCTCCTGCTGCCTCAGCAGGGCTGGGGTGGGCAGGGTCAGATCTGGGACCCAGCGTAGCCAAGGCTGCCCCTGTGTCAGACCCGTGTTTCCCCTCACCAGGGTATGTTCCTGTGTCTGTTTCTTTCTTTTCCTGTTCTTGTCTGCTGCAATGTTCATCACCATCATCTCTTCCTCTTCCTCCTCCTCCTCCTCCTCCTTCTCCTGCTCCTCCTCCTCAGATCCTCAGCTCTTGAAGACAGTATTAAACAGTACGAGCAGGACCTGGCCAGGAGGCTGTACCAGTCCCGGCAGCGGGCTCCTGCTCCCGGGGCCAGGCCAGCTCAGATGTGTGGCCCAGTGCAGAGTCACGCCTCAAGAATGCCTGGGTCAGGAGGCCAATCCAGGTGTGCACAGCCCCCTCCCCACAGCTGCATGCTCCTGTCCTGTCCCCGTGCCCCAGCGGCGCCTCCCGGGGCAGGAGGACGGGGGAGTGGTCCAGAGAACAAGGGGGGTGCTGGGGCTGTCTGATGGGGACAGAGGAACAGACGTCTCTGAGGGCTGGACCCACTTTTTCCACAGCTCTTTCACAGAATCCCGGAGTGGGGTTGGAAAGTTCCCTAGGGATCATCGTGTGCCACCCCCGTGCCTGGGCAGGGACACCTCCCACTAGATCAGGTTGCTCAGGGTCCCGTCCAGCCTAGCCTTTTGTGATCTCCTGATGGCTGAAGAGGGCTAAGGTGCAACACACCAAGCACAAAGGAGAGTAAAGCCCCCGAGGACTGACCCTGCTCGTGTGATCCTTGCAGTTTTGTCCCCAGCTCAGGTCACTGTCCTGTTGTGTGGCACCCTGGGACTGCCCGCAGCCTCTTAGTGTGTCAGTCCATAGCTGTGTGTGTTTGACACATGTGATCACATGCGTGTTTTGGGATGGCAGCCAGCCCAGCTGTCCTCCTGCCTGCCTCAGGGGCCCTGGGGGGCTTTGTCCCACCCGTCTGTGTTCAGCCCACGGGCCCTGGCACTGCCCTGCCGCACACAGATGTCACCTGTCCCCTCACCGGCACTGACAGCTTCTTCTCCCCACCCCATTCCCGAGGCAGGATGAAATCCCTGGAACAGGACGCTCTGAAAGCCCAGATGGTGATTGCCAAGTCCAAGGAGGGGAAGAAGCGCAGCACTCTGGAGCAGCTGGCAGAGTCCCCATCGCCCGCCCCGACGCCGTCCCCGACGCCGCTGGAAGGTACCGAGGGGCTGCTGCTGCCCCCAGGGGAGCAGGCACTGCTCCTGGGGCTCACCCTGCTCAGGAGCAGAGCTCGGGGGGAAATTCCCTCCTTCTGCCTGCCTGGAAGGTCTTGGGGGCATCTCTCAGCACAGGGATGGGCCCCAGCTGAGAACATGTGGCAGCACCTGAGGGGAGGTGGGGGCCCAGGGAACCAGGGTGGAAGCAGAACCAGCATCCTGATTTTCTGCAAAAGCAGTGAGGAGGTGTTTGTTGGGAGAGCAGAAGGCAGGGTCTGCCCTCAGTGTCACTGAAATGCTGCTGAGGAAGGAGCTGGCTGGGGGGGAATGTCACACAGCCAGCCTGTCACTAACTGTGCTCTTCTGTCACCTCCTGCAGATTGCAGCCCCAGGAACGTCACTTCCCCAGGAAGGCTGGTATGAGATCTCCTGTTTGCCTTTTTAACCTTTCCTGAATCCTGGGACTCCCTGGTTCCTTGGCTGTGCCTGGGAGCCGTGGTCCCCACTCAGTCCTTGAGCCAGGCCTGGCTCGTGGTGCAGGAATGGTGAGGGGGGCAGGGATGGAGCTTGGCCAAACTCCTGGCTACAGGCACCCCCCTTTTACTGCAGCTCCCATGTGGCATCTGCGCTCTGTTTCCCTGGTTTATGATGTCATCCTTTCTGTGGTTCTTCACCTCCTTGCTCAGAAAGGTTTCCACCATGGTCAGAAAGGCTTTCCCCAGGTTCAGAGAGCTTTCACCACCCTCAGAGGGCTTTCCCTGGGTTCAGAAGGCCTTTGGGTTTAGAAGGCCCTTGCCTGAGTTTGGAAAGCCTTTCACTTCACTTCAGGGACTTTGGCCCTGTATTTCCTCAACAGCACAAACCAGACCCTCAGCTTAATCAGCATTTTCCTTTTCCTAACCCTGAGTAAACGCCACGGGACACTGATGCACAGAACTGTAAGAATTGGTGAGACAGGGCAGGGAAAGCAGCTGCATGGAGGGGACCCTGTCCTGCCAGGTCACACCATAATGCAGCTCTGGACTGGAATTCTAACTCTGCTCCAGCTATCAGAAATCTTGCCATGAATTCCCCTCCAAAACCAGGTTTCCTGCCTGACTTGGTGTGCATTAGCGTTTCTCTGGAGCTCATGGTGTTTCCTCAGTGACTCCAAAGCCCTGTCCTGGCACCAGGAGAGCTCCAAAAGCAGCGTCCCAGGAGTGCCCCATGTTCCAGGCTCTGTCCAGGCACTCCTGCCTCTCCCTGAGGATGTCCCTCTGCTTCTGCTGTGATCCCTGCTTAGACTGCTCAGCTTGCTGCTGCTCCTCCATCTGTTTCTCTCCCCTCACTCTCTCTTTTCTTTCTTCCCTCCTGCTGTCCCTTCTAGTCAATGTCTGAAAAGAAGTTTGACTACCGGGAATTTGCTGCTATTCCTTCCTCCAAACCTGTTTACGAAATCCAGGTATAAACTGCATGCTGAGCCACCTTTGGCAGGCCAGGACTTGGTTTGGTGGAAGAGCTGAGGCTGAGGGGTTTGGGGAGCCCCTCTGCAGAGGCCTGGCCTGTGCAGGGGCAGTGGCACCAGCCTTGCTGAAAACTGAGGGCTCAGCAGAGTGGAACTAGGAAAGAGGGGGTCAAGGTGATTTTAAAATGAATGGCAAAAGCTTTGCAGATATAAACCATCTGCATTTTCACCAGAATGGCTCCTGAAATATTTTTAAGTGAAAGGTGAGAACTAAAAGGGAAGAAAAAGTTATAGAAGTGATGGCTAGCAAATGCCAAACTGGAGCAATGTGAACTTCCAGCTGGGATGTGTCTGTGTCCTGCCCCAGGAGCAGCAGGGGTGCCTGTTCTCAGGCTGTAGCTCTGCTGTCAGTGGAGTAAACACCTGGTTCTGAGGGTGAATGCCATGGTGAGGTGTTCTCCTTCCTCAAATGGCCTCTTTTGAGCTGCTTTGTCATGGAATGCCAGCTCTGGAGGTGATCCTGACCCCTGGCCCCTGTTCTGGGGGTCACTAGAACCAGTCTAGGGCTGGGAGCTCTGCCTGCCTGGGCCAGTCAGTCACTGATGGCTCTGTGACAGCTGAACCGAGCAGGAACCCTCTGTCTAAATGTTTTAGGTGTTTTTTTAGTTTTGTATACAGACCATGGAGCAGATACAGTGCATGGACAGGCAGCAAGCACAGACACATTGGGCCTCACCCCCTGTGGGGACACAGACCCAGCCCGAGGTCACTCCAGAGACAGGCTGGCTCTGACAGAGCTGCACGGGGAGGATTCTCAGGCAGTTTGACTTTCTTTGGTGTCTGTTCTTCTCTGGCACCTGTCCCCTGTGGTATTGCTCTGCTCTCCTGGAATTCATCCCTCATTTTCTTGGAGTGCCTTGCTTGGGGATGTGCCCCTCTCCAGGTTCTGCTCCAGGCGGTTTGGGGGACGAGCTGCTTGAGCCCCTTGAGCTCCAGAGCACCCCAGTTTCCCCAGCTGCAGCCCTGAGGCTCCACAGAGCTGAGAAGGTGCTTCCAAAGGAGCTGCACCTCCAAATGCTCAGGCAGTGTCTGTGGGCAGGGCAGTAGTTCATAGAATCCTGGGATGGTTTGTGTTGGAAGGGACCTTGAAGCTCATCCCATTCCACCCCCTGCCATGGCAGGGACACCTTCCACCATCCCAGGCTGCTCCCAGCCCTGTCCAGCCTGGCCTTGGCCACTGCCAGGGACACAGGGGCACCCACAGCTGCTCTGGGCACCTGTGCCAGGGCCTCGCCACTCACAGGGGAAGATTTTCTCTCTCATATCCAACACAAATCTCCCCTCTCTCAGCTTAAAGCCTTTTCCTTCACTCTTTACACTGCCTCTGGTGTTACCTCCCCTCCTTCCTGCACGCAGGCCGGGCAGTGGGGGCCTGACTCAGGCACGGGGGTCCCTGCTGGAGTCTCTTGGCAGCGCCTGTGGGGCAGCAGGTTCTCTGTAGGGGCAGGAAGGGGGAGCTGGGGAACTGCTGGGCACAGGTATTAAAGGTGTGAATGATCCCATTTCTGTTCCCTTGCAGTCTCCTGATGCAGCTGATGACCTCAGATACGTCGATGACCGGAGCAACTCAGGTAAGCCCAGGCAGGGGAGTCGTGGCTGTGCTGCTGCCGTGGCTCCAGAGGGTTCCCCTGGGCTTGTGGAACCACCCTGAGGATTTCACCTTCTGCTGCTTGAGGCAGTGTCGTGTTTTGTCTGTTCTAGAATGAAAACTCCGTGCTCACCACGTTCATTTTGGGTAGGATATTTGCATTGTGCCTCAATGGTGACTAATTTCCCCAGTGTGGAGTGTTACGAGCATGCCTGGTGTTCTCCAGTTTTGTGTCCTGGAGCAGAGTGGCAGTGGGACGTGGCAGGGAGGTTTTGGCCTCTGTCACCTGCTGCAGGTGCATGATGTCCATCGTTCAGGGGCTGCCTTGTGCCCCTTTTGCTGGAACAGGGAATCAGGCAGGTAAATTCACCCTGGTGCAGACTCAGAGCAGCTGATGCTCCAGTACACTCACAGATCTGTGGCGTGGCCCTCTCAGTCAGCAGGAATTGGATTCTGCATCTGGATCTGTAGGAACACTCTTGTTGCCTCTGACATTAGGTGCTGGTTGGCTTCTACCCATTTTGCATGTTTCACCCCTTTATTTGGAAAAAAAAAACCAAAAAACCAGTTCCTTTTATCTTGATAAATTCCTCTGAGTACAGGCAGCATCCCAGACAGCTGACCCAGGGCTGAGCTGTTTCCAGAAAGAGGTTCTGCCTGGAACTCAACAGAAACTTACTCTCCTGGCAACAGTATCTGTTCTTCATCCCTCAGAGTCATCCTCTAAGCTCTGGGTTGTTCTCTTGAGGTTGTAGCTGTTCTTCATCCCTCTTCATCCTCTAAGCTCTGGATTATTCTCTTGAGGTTGTAGCTGTTCTTCATCCCTCAGTCATCTCCTGAGGTTGTATCTGTTCTTCATCCCTCTTCATCCTCTAACCTCTGGGTTATTCCCTTGAGGTTGTAGCTGTTCTTCATCCCTCAGAGTCATCCTCTAAGCTCTGGGTTGTTCCCTTGAGGTTGTATCTGTTCTTCATCCCTCTTCATGCTCTAAGCTCTGGGTTGTTCCCTTGAGGTTGTTTGTTCAGTTCAGAGCACAGAACTGAGGTCAGAGAAGGTCTGGGAGGTTCCAGCTGCTGCTCAGGGCACTCAGACCTCACTGGTGCCTGTCACTGTCTGTTGGGCCCTCAAATGGGATGAAAGCCAGAAAGAAAAGAATGTGGTGCTCAGTGAGCAGGTAATCGACCCAAAGTAATGCTTAAATCACCCGTGGCGTGTGTGAGGCACAGAAAAAAGAAGCAGATTTTGTCCCACATCATCTGGACAGGGTGGCAGGTGAGGTGTAAGCTCTCCTGGCATGGGACCAAACCCTCCTGGCTTTCTTGGAGCCCCCCAATCCATCTCACCCTCCCAGGCAGTGCAGCATTGCAGCCAACATCCTCAGAATTGTCCTGGATCATGGAATTACAACAGTTCTTAAACTTTGTGCTAGCAGACCATTATATCAAGAACTCAGAAAATCCAGCTGCAGGAAAGTGTTGGCATCTCACCCCTCCCAGCACACCCTCGTCCTCTTGTCCATGCAGAAACAGTTCCTCCCATTCTCTGGTCTGACTTCATGGTCATCATCTCTTAAATATATTTAAAAACCTTATTGCAGGGTTTCCATGAGGCTGTGGAGTTTCTGAAGTGCAGAGCAGCATTTTTGGGGTGGAACCAAGCAGTGTGTCACCGTGTTATGGTGTAACTTTTCCAGGTCACCTGGGGACCTTTCCTTCCCAATCCTGTCACCCTCAGGCTGCAGAAATCCCCCTGATGAATTTGTGTTGCTCCTGTTGCTGGAAACCTGCACTGGGCTGTGGGAAGCTGCTTTTGTCCCACCTGGGCTGTCTGGTGTTGGCAGCAGCTTCCACAGGAACAGCAGCTGCCTCCTCATCCTGCACCTGCCTAATTGCTGCTGGCTAATGAACTTTGCAGCTCCCACTCTCAGAGGAACCAAAGGTGTTCTCTTGCCCTCTTGTGGCTCTAACTGATCCCTGTCCAGCCCTTTTAGCCACATCACTACTCCAAAGACTTGCATCCATCCTTTTCTTCTCCAGACCTGCATTTCACAGGTTCTTTCCCACCAAAATGCCAGCGTTTCACAGAACTGGAGTCTCTGGATTCATAGCAGTGGCAGTGGCTGTGCTTTCCTCCAGGATTTCCTTCCTGTTTCCTCTCAGGATGGGAGGCTTGTCCTGGTTCAGGACACACCAGGGTCCCGTTTGCCTAGAAATTGGTTCTTAGGGAAAGACCATAAGAAACGGGGAAAATGAGCTTGTAGAGATGAATTTTCTCAATTTTCTGGGCTCACCTATTGTGTAGGCATGTCTTGAACGAGGTGTTGTATCTGCATCAGCAATGAAATGAGCCTCTGTAAAACTGTCCAGATTTTTTTAATCTTCCATGGAGTGTTGTGATATCACGTTTCACAATTTTATTTACTTTAATTGTTTCTTGATGACTCTCTTGTGTCTTCTGGGATGCAGTGAGTGACTGTGTCTCACTTGCTCTGTCTGTGCCAGTCCAGCAGTTCCCTTCTTTCCAGGCTGGCAAATCCTGGTTCCTCTTGGTGGGAATAATGCCCACACTCATCTGGACCTTTTTTATTTCATAGGGGTAGAGAGGGACCAGGACTGCCTGCAGTTTGTGCAGGAGGGGAGGAATTCTGAATTGTGTTCTCCCATCTTTTCCAATACCTAAACCTCAAAGTGAGATGGCATTGCTGGGAAGTTGCCAGTGTACACAGAAATAAATCCCTGCCAGTGCCTATAGAACCATCATCTCATTCAAGGATGGTGCATTTCTTTTATGCAGTCAGGATTCTATTCCTTCTATTGAGCTTTATCCAGTGGTGTAAAAATGAGTCAGCACAGGGTTCTGGCTGATCTGGGGTGTGATGGGAGCCACTGGGACTGCAGGAAAGGACACAAAAGAAGAAATGCACACAGCAGTTCCTTCCAGGATTGCTCCAGGCTGCAGCCACCAGTGGGTTTGCACTTTCCAAGACAGAGCTTTGATTTCAGAGTTCTTCCTTTCTTGAATCTATTCATATCTGCAGTAAATTGCCCCTTCCACGTCATTTTACCCCTCAGCTGTGTGGAACATGATGCACTTTGTTGTAACTGAGCTTCATTTGACTCCCTGATACAGCTTGGCAGCATCAGCAGCCTCTCCTGCTGCAGCCTTCATCACTCCTCCTCCTCCTCAGCTGCACGATGCTGACCCAGGTTTGAGTCCTGGCTGCTGGCTCCTGTGGCAGCCCCTTCCTGCCCTTGTCCTGTGGTGTAAATTACTTTTTCACCCAGCAAAGCTGCCCCCTTGTTTTCAGTAGAGCTTTTCCCAGGGTACAATCCAAATCCAGATGTTTTTGAAGCTTCGTGTGCTGTGTGGGGGTCACTAAACCTGCATGTTTGGGGCTCCTTTGGCCTAAGAGGGGTAAAAGAACTGACTCCTCTCTGAGCCAGGGATTTCCTCCCCCACCCAGGCTGAGTTTTTATCTTCCTGTGCCCCTATATTGCTTTTATACCTGTGTGCCTTGCCTGAGGATCAGTCACCTGCCCCCAAACCCCAGCGTGCTCTGGAGGGCTGGGAGTGTTCAGCCTGCAGGAGAGAAGGCTCTGGGGAGCCTGAAGGGGCTGCAAAGCTGGAGAGGGGCTTTTTCCATGGGGCTGGAGTGACAGGAGAGGGGGAATGGCTTCCACTGCCAGAGGGCTGCGTCTGGAGCAGGGGGACACAGGGCACAGCCCAGCAGGCTGAGCCTTTCCACTGACAGATCTTCATGGATTTCTCTATTTGAGGTTCTCTGCAGCATCCAAAGGCTTTAGAGAGGTTTCCCAGGAGCCCATTTGCACTGGAAGCTCACGGATTGCCTGTGCCCTCCTGGGCTGTCCTTCCAGCAGACACTGGGGTGGCTGAATTCCCCAGGCCCCTGCCCCAAGGCCCAAGGCTTGTGAACGTGAGGCTGCTCCCATCTGTCTCTGGAGATCTCATCCCCTCAATGCTCCTGCTCAGGAGTGTCACTGTCCCTGCAGTCCTGACTGGGAGCTCTGCCAGCTCCTCAGGCCTCTCAGGGGCAGCTCCCTGCCTCCAGCTGGGCACAGAGGGCGGCTCTCACCTCACTGCTCCTGTCCTTCCCTAAGGGTCGGGATCCTCCCATTCCAGCACCTCAGGCACAGGAGCTGTCCCACCGTGCCCAAAAGTTTAAAGCCCTCCTGACCAGCTGGGCCAGTGACCAAAGCTGCTCCTCCCTGGCAGAGGGACCCCTCAGCCCCCTGCAGACCCGAGGCAGGGTGATCCATCCATTTTAGGACACTGGATTTTTCACACAGCTTGGCACTTCCAGGCGTGTTCAATGAACGATGGGTGTTACAGGCAGGTGTCTTCTCACACGTGGCACTTCCTTCCCAGGATCCAGAGTGGTCCCTGCAGGTCACCAGGAGGTTCTGGGCACAGGGTTTCTGTGAGTGACTGAGACCAGTGCTGTCCCAAATCTGGGAATTCTGTCCCAGTGCCTGGGAATACCCTGGAACACTCCCTGAAAGTGTTCAAGGCCAGGTTGGCCAGGGCTTGGAGCAACCTGATCTAGCAGAAGGTGTCCCTGCCTGTGTCGGGGGTGGAATGAGAAGAGCTTTAAGGTTCTTTTCCTGCACACACCATTCTGTCATCCTGTGGTAGCCTTAACATCTGCACTGACTGTGCCACCTGTGTGCTGCCAGAATCACAGAAGGGTTTGGCTGCGCAGGGACTTTACAGACCCCCAGTCCTCCCCCTGCCCTGAGCAGGGACCCCTTCCATCAGAGCAGGTTGCTGCAAGCCACAGCTCCTCTGGGCAGCCTGTGCTAGGGCCTCGCCATCTCCACAGGGAAGGATTTCTTCTCAGCATCTGACCTAACTCCTCAACCCAGTGCTTTGTCTCCAGAGCTGAACGTGTCCTGTCGTTGCAGTTCCCCGGGAGCAGGATGGGCAGCCAGAGGAAGAGGACGCCCTGGGAACACGGGACCCCTCAGCACCAGCCCCCTCAGCCCTGGAGGACATGGCCCTGTACAGCAGCAAGCGCAAGCTCCGGCACAGCCGGCGCAGCCTGGAGACCGCTGTCCCCACATAGGTGACCTGGCACACCTGGGCATGGACTGGCCTGGCACAGCCCTCCCGAGCTTCCTGTGCTCCAGGGACAGCACCAGGCTGCAGACTCTGGGTGGGACCTGAGCTTCCCGTGAGCTCTGAGGCCGACTGACTCCTCTGAGGCCGTGAACCGCCCTCGTTTCTCATCCAGCGGCGCACTGGGGCACATCCCAAAACTGGGACAACACTGGACTGACTGCTGGCAGGTGGAGAGGAAGTGTGGCCAGGACAGTGGGCAGCTTGTTAGCCTGTAAATATTGTGTGTGGGGAAGGGTAGGACAGGGAGAATGTAGGAGTGTGACAGTGTGTTGGGCTCCAGCTGTTACTGCCTCAACTTGGGTTTTGTAGTGGTTAAAAGGAGCTTCTCCTCTGGTGGGAATCAGGAGGAAGGTCCAGCCTGCCTTTACTCCTATTTAATTTCCAGTCTTTTGCCAAAAAGCATCTCCTCCCACCTCCTGCACTGTGTCACCTCACTTCCCTTTGGGAGTGTTTGGGAACGGGAAGCTTGGAGGCAAAAAGAAGAAAACAAAAGGAAAAAACCCACCAGAATTCCAGCAAAGTGCCTCCCTCTACTACTGACACTCTGTGCTCAAGGGAAACAGAGCCAGCTCTCTGCCACCTGCCTCTGCCCTGGTGGGACACGCTCCTGCTGGGCCTTTGCACTGTCCTGGGACGGGTCCCTCACAGGGTGGCCACGTCCCCTTTGTCACACACGGGGTGAGCTGTCCCACGAGCACACGAGGGGAGGAGTTGTGTCTCCTGTGGAACTGGGGCTGTGTCTCCTGTGGAACTGGGGCTGGACTGGTCCCTGGGGCAGGAGTGGCACGGAGCCAGCAGCCACGGCAGGGTGCAGGGGGTGTGTGACAGCAGTGGGGGCAGGACAGCGGGGGTAGGACACGGTGGCAGAGGTGGGAGGTGTGACAGCAGGAACCTTAGGTGGGTAGAGTTCAGCAGTGGGGATGGGTAGAACGTGGCTGGGTCAGGGTGGGAGTTCGAGGATCTCACACGTGGGAGGTGCTGGTGGGGAGCCCACGGTGCCCACGCTGGTGTGGGGTGAGCGGGACACCCCGGGGTGCCCGGCAGGGAGCACCAGGAGCACACAGAGCTGGGTGGGGCTGGCCTGTGCCTTGCAATAACTACACAGTTCCACTTTGCCAGCCCCTTTCCACAGAGGACAGGGAAAAGGCACGTTTGTCCACGCAAGAGGGAAAAAGGAAAATGAGAAATGAGTGGGGGTGTTGGGTCCTGGTTTCCACACGTGGAACAAGGGCTGTGAGCAGGTTCCTATCGTGTGAGCTCTGCCGATGTGGAGGTCACAGCTGCTGCTCCCGACTCTGCCATCAGCCTCTGCTGCCACTGGGGAGAGGAAACAATCCTTTTCTGGTTTTTTCACTGCCTCTCGCCCTGAGGAAGGTCCGAGCTCGGCACAGTCCCGTTCCCTGTCCATTGGTGCTCTCTGACTCCCCAGTAAGACCAGGGTTGGACCTTGAGCCTCACCGAGGCTGGGCAGTGACAGGCACATCTGCTTGTACATTTGCTGAAGGAAAGAGCTGGATGCAGTTTTCTGGGTGCAGTTTTTTAGTTGAACCTCTCCTTTCATGCCAAAATCCAGCGGATCATTTTAACTGACTCTGTATGTTTTGATTTTACAGACTTGTGAAGGGGGAACTCTGATAATCTCACACTGCAGCTGCAGCTGCTTCCATCATCAGCAATTTGAGGTTTTCCTTTTTAAATCTAATTTTAGCATTTGCTTTTTAACAACAGCAGTTTGGGAAACAATCCTGGCTGGGTTTTGGTGACTAACTTGTGATTCTTCTCTCCTTTCCCTGTGCGGTACCTGGTGCCAGGCTCTGGATTCTCTCCCATTCTCTCCCAAGAGACTCTGAGGGAAAATTAGCTCATCAAGACTGTAACTAGTGAAATTTGTACAACCAAAGAAATCTATTTTGTGGTTCAAGGATAATAAAGTTTACTTTACATTTTAGAGCCTTTAGTCGCAGTGGTTTGCTGTGTGTGAGGTCTGCAATTTCAGTATCAACACTTTGCTGGTGGTTGTTACTCACTGCCTGTACCAGCAAAGATGCTCCTCGTGTTCCTGCTTTTGGAGGAGAAATTAATGCACACCCAAATTACTGCCAGCTGTGAGAGTAGCAATATTCAGGGACGGGGAAAAAAACCAATACGAAACACAGTGATACCAGCAAGATCTTCAGTCTCTTGGCTTACTTGGCTGTGTTTAAAAAAAACAAAACAAACAAAACCCCCCCCCAACACTATTTTGTTTAAAGTTTTTTTAAACAGTTTGACTGGTAAAAACCAACTGCATTTCCTGTAGCTCAGTCAGGATTTCTTGAGTCTGGTTCAGTGGATGGGCACCGAAAGGGAGTCTCAGGAGAGGGTGGATTTCCTTTTCCTGGAGCCAGGGTGGTGCCAGACCTCAGCCTCATTCTCCCACCTGAGACAGGTCCAGCTGCAAAGGGGCCTTGGCTCTGCCTGGTGCACGTCAGGAACAGCCTGGGAACAGCGTGAGGGTTCAGGAGTCTGAACTGCCAGCCTCACACAGGCTCTGTCCACAGCCACATTTAAAGCACCTCTTCTCTCCCCACTTGGTTTCCTTGGGCCAGGTTTACCACCAGGTTTCTCAGTGTGTATAATTTGCCCACTGCAACTGAACCCTGATTAGTAATGGGAAGTAGTTACCCCTTCAGACAAAAGTAAACACAGAAACGTCATCAATGGATATTGTTTGTTTAGGGATTATTCATGTAGGATTGGAACTAGATGGTTTTGAAGACCTCTTCCAACACCAACCATGCTATGATTCTGTGATTTTTATATAAATAGGAACAGAAGTAACCCAGCTCAATATACAGGGAGAATGCAAAGATCTCCAAGGCACAGGCAAAGGCCAGAGCACAGCTGGCTGGGTTGAAAGGTTTGCAAGAAACACTTTTGCAGCTGACTGCCAAGTGCAGCAGCAGCGATTCACAGACGTGCTCTGGGAGATGGAGGGGTGGAAATGTGGAGACAACCTCCAGGTGTGAACCTGCACAGCCACCCCCTCTGACCCTGCTAAAGGCAGATTTTCTTGGATTCAGGGGTCAATCCTGCCTGGTATTGGTGTGCAGGGTGAAGGATGGCGTTGTTCCTTCCCTGCATTTCCCTCCATGGATAACAGCAGGCAGGTGTCTGGAGTACTGCAGGACTCTCTTCGAGAAGTCTGCTGAGAGAGGAGGGGATATCATGGAACCTGCAAACCACAACAAATTTACGAAATTTACCAGCTCTGAGAAACCCTGGATCAGCTGCAATAACCAGAGGCTGGAGAATGCTGTTTCCAGGGGCCACCAGCCGCTTCTGGAGACAAACAGCCGCAGGAGACGAAGCCGTGGGTTTAACTCTGTCACTTCTGCTGACAGAGTTTGCGTGGTTTCCATTCTGTGCTTGCAGTCACCACTGGTGACACACGGAGCACCGAGAGCCAAAGCCGGAGCACCGCAGGGCCTCCCGTGCCGCAGCCACCGCCGCCGCCACACGGGTCTGCTTTGCCCATCTGTGGGCCCGGGGCAAAGCCCCTCGCTGGCTGCAGGTCCCGGTGTCCCGGTGCATCGGTGTGTCAGCCGGGCCGGGGATGAGTCAGGAACAGCCGCAGCCCCCTGGAAGGAGAGGAGGGACCCGGCGGGGCCGGAGGGCTGAGCGGGCACCGGCAGCGTGCGGCTGAACAGCAACCCGCGTGTCCGGCACCGGGACCCCGGCCCGGGACACGCAGGATCGGCGCGGATGCGCCGGGCCGGGAGCGGGACCCGGAGCGGCGGCACCGCCGGGACCGCCCGGGCCGGGCCCCGGAGCGGCGGCACCGCCGGGACCGCCCGGGCCGGGAGCGGGACCTGGAGCGGCGGCACCGCCGGGACCGCCCGGGCCGGGAGCGGGCCCCGGAGCGGCGGCACCGCCGGGATTGCCCGGGCCGGGAGCGGGACCCGGAGCGGCGGCACCGCCGGGATTGCCCGGGCCGGGACCCGGAGCGGCGGCACTGCCGGGACCGCCCGGGCCGGGACCGGGACCCGGAGCGGCGGCACCGCCGGGACCGCCCGGGCCGGGACCGGGCCCCGGAGCGGCGGCACCGCCGGGACCGCCCGGGCCGGGCCCCGGAGCGGCGGCACCGCCGGGACCGCCCGGGCCGGGCCCCGGAGCGGCGGCACCGATGGGCACTGCCCGGGCCGGGAGCGGGCCCCGGAGCGGCAGGGGCGGGGGCGTGGCCCTGTCAGGTGATGCGGTCACGTGACGGTGACGCGCCCCGATGACGTCGCAGTGACGCGCTCGTGACGCGCTCGTGACGCGCAGTGAGAGGCGCGGGCGGGCCCAGGCCGGGCCCGGGCAGGTGCGAGCGGAGCCCGGGAGAGGATCCTGGAGCGGATCCCGGAGCGGGTCCCGGAGCGGATCCTGGAGCGGAGCCCGGGAGAGGATCCCGGAGAGGATCGTGGAGAGGATCCCGGGAGAGGATCCCGGGAGAGGATCCTGGACAGGATCCCGGAGCGGATCCTGGAGCAGGTCCTGGAGCGAGGGCACTGAAACGGCTCCGGGAGCGGCTCGGGGCCGGTGCTGCGCGCTGCCGAGGAAAAGGTGTAGTTCTCTGCCTGCAGAAACCATTGACCTGCAGCTGTGACGAATTCTCGTTCATTTAGTAGCCGCAATAGCCCTAAGCCAACATTCTGAATCAGGACCGCCGTGCAGTGCGGCTGTTTCTCTTGGCGGAGCGCAGAGGGGACGCGCAGGGCCGCTGCCTGCAGAATCCCTTTGCCCTCTCCACACGCTGCAGCAGAGTTTGTGTGAACGGTGGAGTCACAGAGCTGAGCTGGGAGGGACCCGCAGGGATCACCGGGTCCAGCTCCTGACACCGCACGGGACCGTCCCCAGCAGTCTCCATGTGCCAGAGAGAATTGTCCGAACACCTCTGAGACTCTCGGGCGTGGTGCTGTGTCCGCTGCTCTGGGGAGCCCATCCCAGTGCCCAGCCACCCTCGGGGTGAAGAACCCTTCTCCAATACCCAACCCAGCCCTCCCCTGACATGACCTCAGGCTGTTCCCTGCATCCTGTTGCTGGTGACCAGAGAAGAGATGTGTCTGCACCTCGTCCCCTGATAAGGAATTTTCAGACTGGGTTGAGTCTGGGCTAGAAATTCAGACGTGTGTCCCATGACTGCTGAGGGTGGAAGCTCTGCCAGTGCAGGGGTGAGCTCTGCCTCTGGATATCCTTGTTCCTGTGGGGGACCAGCCAAGCAGGTCTGGATTTCCTCTCAATCAGGTCATACTGGATGTTCTGAATCCCTCCTGTCCGCGTGGGGAACCCTCCAGCGTGGTCAGAGGTGACCTGATCCCAGGGATCTCCCTTCCCTAGGTCAAGGACCCTTCCTGGGTTTTTCCCCAGAAAGAAAGGATGGCCAGGAGAGCTGAACACTGGTAAACAAAAAACAGCAAACCCTCACAAACAACTTCATTCCCTGGTACCCAAACAGGGCTGCTGTGTAAATATAACACTGATTCTTTGCAGATTATTCCCCATCAGCCCCATTAATTGAAGGTAGATTCCTTTAAAAAAGCAAACAACTTCTAACAGTGAAACTGTGCAAGACCACATTCCTGTTCCCACTCCCAGAGCTCCATTCAGATGTCAGTTCTTCTTGTTAGAATAACGTGGGATTTCCCCTCAGTTCTTTACAATAAAAAGTCACTGTGAAGAACTAGAGGGGGATGACTTGTGCAGCCACTGAAGAGACTTTTCCAATTCTGTCAGCAGAGCAGGGAGTGGGAAATGGGTTAGGGACCAGTGAGCTGAGTGACCAAGCCTGCAGTCACTGCAGAAAAAATCAGCTCAGTGCCAGTCAGTGCCTGGGACTCCTTGAAACTGAGACAGCATGAAAACAGGCAGATCACGTTAAACAGCTTCAGAGCAGACAGATAAAGGGCAAAAGCAAAGCTGCACTTAAGCCAGATAATCTGATATGTTCAAATGCAGAGCCTGAACAGATCAAACCCGGAGCAGCAGCTGGGATGAGTCACCAGTGTGGAGTCAAGGGGAAGATTCACCACCTTCTCCTCCATGATCAAGGAGCCCACGGATCTGCACTGCTAAAGAGGCGACTCTGGAAGGAGTTCCTGTTCTCCAGGTTACCTTGTCTCTGCTCGTGGCACCTTTGGGGCAGGTAAAGTGTCTGTTCCTGGCATTCTGGCAGTGATCACAGTGGGCCACTGGCTCCTTGGTGGATGTAGCCAGGGGCCGAGTGTGGTAGCTACAGAATCATGGAACGTTTTGGGTGGGAAGGGACCTCAAAGCCCATCCAATCCCACCTGCCACGGGCAGGGACACCTTCCACTATCCCAGGCTGCTCCAAGCCCTCTCCAATCTGGCCTGGGACACTTCCAGGGATGGGGCAGCCACAGCTTCTCTGGGCACCCTGTGCCAAGGCCTCACCACCCCACAGAGGAGAACTTCCTCTCAGTACCCCATCTAAACCTACTAGAAGCCAAGCTCCCATCAGGTCAGATTTCCATGATTTCAGTTTTAAAATAATGGAATCACAGAATCATTATGGTCACAATAGACCTGTAAGAGCATCAAGACCAACCACCAGCCTAGCACCACCACATTCACCACTACACCTTGTGCTTGAGTGCCAGATCTTCACGTGTTTTGAATCTGAGGGCACAAATCTGTGCAATCCCCTCTTGATCAGTGCTGAGACCCCTCACAGTGCTCCTGTTCAGGCTGTTGAGGGCTAGAGCAGTACCCCAGCATGACCTGTCCAACACACGTGGGCTGTGTTGGTTCCTGGGGAGAGCAGTGCAGGAGAGCTCTCCCTGCTGCTGCCCTCCTACTCGGGGTGTTCTCGGGGTGTTCTCCCCCTGCTTTCCTCCTGCTCAGGGTGTTTTCCCTCTCCTGCTCAGAGTATTCTCCCTCTGCTGCTGCCCTCCTGCTCGGGGTGTTCTCCCCCCGCTTTCCTCCTGCTCGGGGTGTTCTCGGGGTGTTTTCCCTCTCCTGCTCGGGGTGTTCTTGGGATGTTCTCCCTCTCCTGCTCAGGGTGTTTTCCCTCTCCTGCTCGGGGTGTTCTCGGGGTGTTTTCGGGGTGTTTTCCCTCTCCTGCTCGGGGTGTTCTCTCTCTGCTGCTTTCCTCCTGCTCGGGGTGTTTTCCCTCTCCTGCTTGGGGTGTTCTCGGGGTGTTTTCCCTCTCCTGCTCAGGGTGTTCTCTCTCTGCTTTCCTCCTGCTCGGGGTGTTTTCCCTCTCCTGCTCGGGGTGTTCTCTCTCTGCTGCCCTCCTGCTCGGGGTGTTCTCTCTCTGCTTTCCTCCTGCTCGGGGTGTTTTCCCTCTCCTGCTCGGGGTGTTCTCGGGGTGTTTTCCCTCTCCTGCTCGGGGTGTTCTCCCTCTGCTGCTGCCCTCCTGCTCAGGGTGTTCTCTCTCTGCTTTCCTCCTGCTCGGGGTGTTTTCCCTCTCCTGCTCGGGGTGTTCTCCCTCTGCTGCTGCCCTCCTGCTCGAGGTGTTCTCGGGGTGTTCTCAGGGTGTTCTCTGCTTTCCTCCTGCTCGGGGTGTTCTCTGCCATGCTCTGCTGGCTCCGAGAGCTGCAGTCCCAGCAGGAGCAGCCACCACAATCTGAAATTAGGTCTCACACTCATTCCACGTGCTTTGTTTCACCCCGTGTGTTAATGCAGACATCCTCAATCTGGGACACGAGTGTCCCTTGTTCGCAGGCCAGTGGCAGAGGGAGCCCAGTAAGACTCTGGTGACAAACATTAATTACCTGGATTACTGCTCTAATCCAGTGTAACAATGCAAACACATTGTAATTCATGAAAGCCAAACAAACACTGCTTACACATGTACACTGCATTTACAGTGAAAGGAGAGTCTCTAAAATAACCACTAATAGTGGTTAATAATAATATCTTGGAAATAATACAATAAAATAAACACAACTAACATTCAGAATAGAAAAGCGGCAAAACTTCATTACTAATTCCCAAGGGGAAGGATACAGGTCTTTTTATTCCGCTTTAAAATCAGCAATTCCAGGTAATATTCACTCAGGAGTGCAAAAGAAATTGGCTCAGGAGAGGTCAAACGTACTCTAATAAAACGTTGGTGTATTTGTGTATACAGCAATAGTGAAACTGAAAGTAAAAACTTCCTGTTTGATATTCAGATGTCAGTTTTGAAAGCTGGAACAGAAAAGGTCCACAAATACCATTTAAGTGATGGGGGAAAGAGAAAATGAGAGGATTTAAATGTTTTGTATTTAATAGTGAGAAGACTGAAAGGTGATAATTGTATTTACATTACTGAGAAGTACTTTAGTCAAATACAGGTTAAGAGACTTAATTAAGTAGATTAAACTGGTGTGAGATAAAGGCTGAAACAAGAGTGTAGGGAGTAGTTCTGACCACAAACTTTGTGAAGGCCAGTGTGTTTTCACTCGGATTTCTCTCACATAATAACATCTCAGAATAACTCACACAGGTCCCTGCTGGCTGATAGAATCTAAAAGCCAAACTTCACAAAGATTTTAAGTTCCTTTGCAGTTCATTCCAGACTCTTACAAGTCGTCATTATTTAAGGATAAAAGGTTTGCAAAGCCACACACTGAAACCTTATAGAAAAATGAATGAAACACTTTGAACCTGTTCTGAGGGATTTCACCAATTCATATTTCAGTACCATACAGAGAAAAGCTGCAAACTCATATTGAAACTGGCTTTCCTTACAGGCAGGAATGCTTCAGCTCGTT
Organism: Prinia subflava; assembly: GCF_021018805.1. NCBI lineage: Eukaryota > Metazoa > Chordata > Aves > Passeriformes > Cisticolidae > Prinia > Prinia subflava. The sequence continues at coordinate 158,381 of NC_086247.1, read as the reverse complement.
CTGAATCACAGCTTCAGACCAGGGGCACTTATCCAATCTAAATTTATGGCTGAGATATCAGATGGTGCAGCTCCCTTGTATCCAGTGGGGTTCAGTTACCGTTCATCTTTTTGGTCTGGAAGATCTGAATTTCCCCCCTGAACATCATGACACCATTCCAAGATCCGTGGGATGAGCATGGGATGGCTCCAGCCACCTCTGCAGGAGTCACCAGTGTTCGGTCTGATAGATCCTGCCTTAAATAGCCATATCACAACCGTGACACTACCAGCAGTGTCAGCATTTCTGGGGCCTCAAAACAGATCCTTTGCAGTTTTCTGATGACAGAAAAGGTATTACATCAAAGACATAAACAAAGGCAACACTACATCCCATTAGAGAGCAGAAGAGTTCTGTCCACAGGGAAGAGCAGTTGATGAATCGTTACCTCAATTTCAGTGCCTGAAGGGGCTCCAAGAGATCTGGACTTTAGACAAGGGCCTGGAGTGACAGGGCAGAGGGGAATGGCTTCCCAGTGCCAGAGGTGAGTTTAGCTGGGATGCTGGAAGAAATCCTTCCCTGTGAGGGTGGTGTGGCCCTGGCACAGGTTTCCCAGAGAAGCTGTGGCTGCCCCATCCCTGGCAGTGTTCAAGGCCAGGCTGGATGGGGCTTGGAGCAGCCTGGGATAGTGGAAGGTGTCAATGGCAGGGAGATGGAACTGGAGGTGTAAGGTCCCTTCTAACCCAAACCTTGATTCAATGATCACTGAGTCCGACCGCTCCCCCAAGACCTCCACTAACCCCCGTCCCCAAGTGCCACAGTCACAACACTGTTAAATCTCCACCACCGCCTGAGGCAGCTGGGGCAGGGCTACACAGCTCTTTGCAGGAGGAATCTTCCAAATATCCCACCTAAACCTCTTCAGGTGCAGCTTTGAGGCCATGACCTCCCAACCTGTCATTTATTACCTGGGAGCACAGCCTGGCTCCCCCCGGCTCTACTCTCCTGTTATGGAGTTGTAGAGAGCAAGAAGGTCCCTCCTAAACCCCCTTTTCTCCAGGCTGAGCCCACCGCCCCCAGCTCCCTCAGCTGCTCCTGGTGCTCCAGACTCTTCCCCAGCTGTGTTCCCGTGTGTGGACACGCTCCAGCCCCTCGGTGTCCTCTCCGTGAGGAGCCCCGGGCCGGGGCTACCCGAGCAGTGCCCAGCACCGGCTGCCGCCCCTCCTCCCGCCGGGACCCCTCAGCCCCGCTCGCCGCTCCCGCCCCGCCTGAGTCAGCGCCGGCCCGGCCCCGCGGCGGCGGCGGCGGCCGGGCGGGACGAGCTGGGACATGAAAGGTGGAACAGGCGCTGCCACGCCCGGGGCTGCGGGGAATCTCGCTTAACCCTTCCCTGCCCGCGGGGCCCCGGGGACGGTGATGGGGGCAGGCAGGAGGCCACGGCTGTCGGCCTCAGGCCCCTGTCACGGCACCCCGAGGGACACGGGGAGCGCGGCCCCGCCGCAATGGAGAGGGCGCTGCCGCCGACCCCTCCTGTCGCCACTGCCAGGAGCTGCTGCTCGTCTGTCCCCAACAGACCCAGGGCACGAGAAGCGCCCGAGGAGCCCAGATCCCCCTTCCTGGGAGCCGCAGGGCTACGAGCGAGCTGGGGCGGGCGCGCAGGGCCCTGCCCGGGGCTGTGCTGGGGGTCCAAGGGCCGGGCCAGGGGCTGCGGCCCGGCCCTGCCCCGCTCCCAGTCCCGAGCTGGTCTGACAGGCTCGGGGCAGACGGAAAGGGAGAGGCCTCCGGCGGCTCAGGAATGCGCAGCCCTTATCTCTGGCTCCCTGCGCGCCTGGGGAGGGAACAGCTCTCCGGAGTTTGCCTTTCTCTCGCTCTTACTCACCCCCGCTCTGCCCTGGGTGGAGCCTCGCTCGCCTGGCTCCCAGGTGAATCAGGTTGCAGGCACGTCCAAGGGAGCAGCGAGTGACCCACCACCTGCCCCAGCTCACCTGGGAAGGCAGAGAAGGGTGGAGACCTCGTGGGTACCTGTATGGCCGCCTGAGCCAGGGAGTGACCCACTGCCTACCCACCACCTGCCCGGCTTCCCTGGTAAGGTAGGAGAAGGGCAGATCCCTCCGGGGGTACCTGTGTGGCTGCGTGAGGTGAGGGCAGGGCCGGGGAGGGTCTGTCCTGCTCCTCTGCCCAGGGCTGAGCACCCGGCATCGGGGACAGGGGATTCCACAGGCAGTCCAGGGGCAGGAGGTTGCTGCTTCTGCAGGAAGGCCTCCGTGGCTGGAGCTCCCAGTCACGCCATGATGGCGAGAAGGGAGAGAGACAGGAGGAGACGAGGGAGGCAACGGGGGTAAGAGAATGTCCCAGTGCTGGCAGCTGGGACTGGGGACAGGGAGGAAATGGACCCAGAATGTCCCAGTGCTGGCAGCTGGGACAGGGGATGGGGAAGAAATGGACCCAGAATGTCCCAGTGCTGGCAGCTGGGACTGGGGATGGGCAGGGAATGGACCCAGAATGTCCCAGTGCTGGCAGCTGGGACTGGGGATGGGCAGGGAATGGACCCAGAATGTCCCAGTGCTGGCAGCTGGGACTGGGGATGGGCAGGGAATGGACCCAGAATGTCCCAGTGCTGGCAGCTGGGACTGGGGATGGGCAGGGAATGGACCCAGAATGTCCCAGTGCTGGCAGCTGGGACTGGGGATGGGCAGGGAATGGACCCAGAATGTCCCAGTGCTGGCAGCAGGGATTGGAGGTGGTGAGGGAAGGGACTGGGATGACAGGGGAAAGGGACCCTTCTGTCCTTAGATCAAAACCTCTTATCAAACACTTCACGCAGTTGTGTCCCTTCCCCTTTGAGAAATCCTTAAGGAGCAGATATTCCCAAACTCGGCCTCATTCTTTTGGAAGAGTCTTGCGGCCTGATTGAGCTGCCCATAGCAGAGCCCCAGCTGGCCTCCAGTTTGGACCAGGAACACAGTAGGGATGTTTGGTGAGGAGACTGGCACAGAGGGGATGTGCTGTGAGGGCCAGGGTGGGCAGGGAGCTGGGAGCAGCTCCTGAGGCCCCTGCACTCCCCACACACGGACTGGGTGTGCACCCGAGGCCCACGAGCTGGCACAGTCATGCTCGTACAGGCAGGAGCACGGACAGATGCGTGTGCACAGGCGTGCACAGGCACACGGGCTGGCACTCGCTGAGTTTTCCATGGGTGTAAGCCCGACAGACCTCAGGATTTGTGTGTGAGCAGAGGAAGGGGATGGGTCCGTGTTGCTCACGCTAAATTGGCCAAGGTCAATAGGGGTCAATTATGGATCTTGCCTGGCCTGAGGATTGAGTTCTCCGTCTCCTAGAACAGTTAGAAAGGGAAGAGGCACCTGTGAGGGAACAGAAGTACTGATCACATCCTTCTGCTCCTGAAAACATCTGATCTGTGGAAGCTGCCATAAGCTCAGCTGCAGGAGAGGCCAAAAATAGGTCAGTAAAAGCAAACTACCCCAAACCAGAGCAGTGACAGTGACAGCAGTGCTAAACATTGGTTCCCAGTTCCCTATGCATAAGTTTTCCCTGGATTAGGAGGCAGGAGAGCACAGTGTGTCCCAACCCCCTCAGATAGACACATGGGAGCTGCCTTTTAGGGAGAGAAAGTTGTTTTCATTTTGGTCTCACTCCCATTTACCTGAGGGACTTCATAGTTGCATTTGAGGGGTAAAAAGAAAGTTGAATTTGCTGTGACCTGGCAATAGGGATATTCTGAGGGGAGACAAAAAAGTCTTGCTTTTCATATGGTTTAGGGGAAGTTGCATGCCAAAGGAAAAAGTTGTTGTTCCCCCATCCCTGGAAGTGTTCAAGGCCTGGATGGAGCTGGTAGCAACCTGGTCTATTGGAAGGTGTCCCTGCCCATGGCAAGGTGGTGAAACAAGATGGGTTTGAAGGTCCTTTCCAACTCTAACAGTCTCTGATTGTGAGATTCTGTAAGTCTGGAAATGTCTGTGTGCTTGTTTGAGAGTAGGGTCATGGCTCAGGACAGATTCACCCATGTTCTAGACGTAATTTTTCTGGTAACTGCAACTTTCCAGGCAAAGGAAATTCAGCTCCAAACCCTGCAGGACTGTAGTTCTTTGCATTTCGCAGTTACATGGGACACATCTGGACTCCTTACCAGGCCCCATATGCTGAATTGTATCTTAATGAGGAAGAGGAGATTGATGAGTGCATTTCTAAAACAGTGTGTGTGGGAAGTAAAAGTCAAGGGCAGTGTATGGTTTTTCTTCTCCAAATTACAATTTGTCCTTTTTTTTTTAAGTTCTCTGTTTTAGGCTTCCTTATTCTTGCTACCTTTTGAATAAAAACCCAGGGAAGGGGATTGGCTGAAGGACAGTGAATGTGGCATGAGCATTGCTAAGGTAGATTTGGGGACATGGGTTAGTGCTGGCCTTGGCAGTGCTGAGAGAGTGGTTGGACTCCAGGGTCAGGGGGCTTTTCCAACCCAAAGAATTTGGTGATTATTCAGATAATCTGCTAAGAGACACCTTTTGCACACAGGATGACATTTAATTTCCAGCTGCTGTAAACATCAGGTTTGGTGCTGGTGACTCTGCACGTCTCGGGTTTCCCTGTCCACTCTGTGCCTTTGCTGCACGGGACAGTTCAGGCTGTGGGACACACTGACAGGTGTCTCAGTAACCACTTCACAATGAAAATTACATGGGATTCTTCTGCACTTTTCCCTTCTCTGGCCTGCAGAAAGATCTCCTGGATGTTGTGACTGTCTGGCCACTTTCTTGATTCCCCAGCACAGGGTGTTCTGTGGGATCCCTTGCCAGAGTAAGCAGAGATGAGTGAGAGCCCAGTGGGTGTTGAAGGTGCAGACCAGGCTCCCAGTTCCACTCTGTCACATGCCTGTAGCCTTTGGGGCATTCACTGCTCATGTGAGACACAGAAAGAGTTCTTGGACTTATTTATCAGGGTCAACTGCCACAGTATGAATGTGGAAAGTGCAGCTGGGATCTCTGGAAGCTCAGTGAAAAATTGATTAATTGAAGCAGTTCCTCCTCTGATGGCCAAAAGTTCTGAAGTGAAACTCCCAGCAGCTGGCAGGGGTACTGTCCTTTTCTTAGTGGTGACTGAGATCTGAGTGAAGAATGGGGTGACGTTCTCTCAGATGATTAACATGGAGTGATCAGCTCTTCAGATGACCAGAGGAGAAGATCTGGGAGCATTACATGGCATTGTAACAGGAATAACAAATTCCTACCAGAAACTCTGACAGTAATCCAGGCTTTGGGCTACTGCCTGGAGAGGACATTGAGAAGGAGAACAGGATAAGACTCAGCAGGAAATGCAGAGAGAAGAATGGAAAGAGAAGAAATAAGAATTAGGACTCAGCAGAGGCAGTTGCAGCTATAAAAGTGTCTAGTCCAAGTTATCACCCATATTCCTCTGTCCTGTTCTGAGGAATGTTCCTGAGCCCTGCTTGGTGAGAGGAGCAGTTCAGGGAAGGTGTCCAGCATCCATTGTCACTCAGCCTTGGAGGGTTTGGGTTGGAGGGGACCTTCAGGACCATCCTCTGCCATGGACACTTCCAGGGCTGGGGCAGCCACAGCTTCTCTGGGCAGTTTCCTCTTTGCCCCACTCTTGAACCATTCCACGGCCACGTCGTCTGGCCAAAGTAGGAAATTCTGGGCTGCACTTCAAAACTGCATCTGCTGCACCCCTGTGAGACTGGCAAGAGCCTTTTCAGCAGAAGTCCAGCTCTTAGGATGGAAAATGAGCAGAAAATGGAAAATGCAGAAGCAGCCTCTGGAGATGACAAGCATGTCCTGCTGTTCATACAGGTTCTTCCTCTGCAGCAAGATCAGAAGGTGCTGGCTTGTCCTTCCATCACACAGTGCAGAATTAAAAACCCCCACACCTTAAACCATATTCGAGGAGACAGGTCCCTTCCCAGATCATTTACCAAGTACAACATTTTCTTGAGAGCAAGCTAACACTTTCCATGTCTCATTGTCACCATGTCTGCTCCAGTCATTTTCCCTCAGGCATTGCTGTCCTCTCCTAAACCCAACCCTCCCAGAACATCAGCAGTCTGTTTGCATAGGATCTTTCCTATTTTTTGAAGCCAAATATTTTCTTTTTAAACAATTGATTTGTAAACTTTGTGTACTGAGACATTTTGAAAACATGATTTTTTTTCACTGCCCACCATTAGGGATGTCAGTGACGCCACTGAATGTGGTGTCCAGGTCAGGTGAGGCCCATCACAGGGATCAAAAGGGCTTTAATTCATTTCTTGCCCATGGTTTGGAAGTCCTTCAGGTGTTGATAGCACAGAGGGGTTTGTGGCTGGCTGTGCAGAGTGTGGGCTGAAGAACAGTCTGCCTATGCTGCCTTTCTCTTCTTGGCTGTATCTAGGGCAGTGAAAAAATGAGATGGTTAAGCCCAGGAACGTGTGTCTGTACTTGCAGATAAGGGCTGTGGGGAGCAGATCGGCTCTTCCCAGCCCTCTGCAGAGTCTGGGATCCAGCCCTGCTTCCTCGCAGGCAGCTCTTCCTGGGTGCTGCAGGCCCGCGGCAGCCGCGGCTTGGGAGTGTCCCAAAGCAGCGGAGCAGGTCCAGCGGGGAAGGGATCAGCTGAGCCCAGCCTGGGAACTGGCTGTGCAGGCAGAACACGCAACAACAAGCACTGCAGTCAGCACGGGGAGCACAGCGAGCCAGCCCCGGGCTGAGGCATCAGCAGGGCTGGCACCAGGCTCGGCAGATGAGAGAGGAGGGGAGCACCGAGCCGGTTCCCTTTTGCTTAGACTGGGCAAACACGGTCCAGCGCCCTTGATTCACACCTGGCACAAAGGACTGGAGAAAGACAGGTCCTTTTGTTTATTTGTTTGTTTTAATCTAGGGCTTTGTGGTGATCACAGCATGTCTGACTGTGATTTCCTGCTGCTCTGTTAGGAGAAAAACACTAAAAGTCTATTGAAATGGAACATAATGTGGACAGGCACCAAATGCTGCCCAAGTCAACAGATTTGTGCTTTTCCCAGTTTCTGCTCCTATAATGAATCCAGAGGTAAAGGGACGGATTTTACCTCCAGCTTCATCTGTCAGCCACTTTTCCTTACATTAAATATTCCACAAACAGAGGCAGATCTCAGGCCAAGCTGAAGGGAAATTTCCCTTGGAGACTCCCTCCTCATCCCTGCCTCGATCATGGCACAGGGATATCAGACCTGCATGCTCCCTCCTTTCCATCTGTTCCTCTCCCTCTGGTGGTTTTTGGCCACGGAGGGGAGTGACTCCACTGGGAGTCCCCATGCACAGTGCAGCAGCAGCAGCCAGCTGTGTCTCTGGCACAGCCCAGGCAGAGGAGAACTGAATTCTGCTTCTCGCCAGCCCATTCTGTCGGCCTTCATCTCCCACTTGTTCAGTTTGCAACAAGCTGCTTCGTGCTCTCCTTTATCCACTGCCCCCGAGCATGGGAGGAGTTACTGCAAACAGTCCCAGAGCTGCCTTCTGTTCTCCTGCAGCTTCCTCCTGCAAAACCCACATCAGTGTGTGCAGGAGAGTGCCAGCAGTACTCACACCACCTCCTTTCTCTGGGGTTCTTGGGGCTTCCTGTGCAGGGCCAGGAGTTTGATTTGATGGCCCTTGTGTGTCCCTTCCAACTCGGGACATTCTGTGGGTACCTGCCTGTGCTCATGCTTGTCCCAGCCGCTGTATTAGGAGAGGGATTTCTTGGGGAGGAACTAAATTTTGCAGGTTTGTTTCTAAAGGTTTTGATCATGAGTGGTGATACTTGTAAATTTATGGACATAATTTCATGGTATGATCACTTAGGATAGCAGAGAAGTGCATGAAATGCCAAATAATGGTAACAGATTCCTGGAATGTATGAAGTGACACTGTGACACACAGGAGTGGGCTGGAACCTGCTGCTCTGGAAACAGGCTGCGGTGCTCAGTCTGGAGAAAACTCCAGGGACACCTGAGAGCCTTCCAGTGCCTCAAGGGGCTCCAGGAGAGCTGGAGGGGGACTTTGGACAAGGGCCTGGCGTGACAGGACAAGAGGGAAGGGCTTCCCACTGCCAGAGAGCAGGGTTTAGATGGGTTATGGGGAAGGAATTGTAGAATGTTTGGGGATGGAAGTGCCTTAAATCTCATCAAGTCCCATACCCCTGCCATGGGCAGGGACACCTTCCACTATCCCAGCCCCAAGCCCCCTCAGCCTGGCTTTGAACACTGCCAGGGACGGGGCAGCCACAGCTGCTCTGGGCACCCTGTGCCAGGGCCCACCCACCCTCACAGGGAAAAGTGTGTCCCCAATATCTGACTCATCCTCCTGTCAAAGTTGCCTCCCATCCTCTAGGTAAATTCTGGTGTGAAGCAAGGACAGTTTCAAGCAGGATCTTAGTAGGATGGATTGTGTGACACGTCAAGGGGGAATCTGAGTTAAAATTGTTGAGGTTTGAGCACTGAGGCTTTAGCAGACTGATTTGTTAATGTCTGGGAGAAAAATTAAGGGTATATTTGGCCAAACATGAGCACGTCTGTTAGAAGATGAATCCTATCCCATATTTCTTGGATATTATTATTTTCCATCGCCTGTGAGGGGGTGCAGATGGGCATATAACATATGCACTCAGTCACTGACCCTTGAGGAGTAATCCTGGCTGTGAAGCTTGGGGGTTTGGCCCATTGCAGGAGCCTTTGTGCATGTAAAGCACAGCAGGGGTGACACAGCCCTGCAGAGGCTCCTCGGCAGCAGCTGCAGGCCAGGCCAGGCCAGGCCAGTGACCTTGGGGCACCCCAGGGGACATGGAGCACCTCTGTGTGAACACCACAATTGCTCCCTGGCCATGGTTTGTTTGAACTTTATCTATGGTGACTTCCCCAAGTCCTAAGGGCTCGGTGATGGGGAGAAGTAGATTTCCCCCCTTGATGCCTAATTCACCTTCTGGGATTTTTCTTTCCTTGAAGCACCAGGGCCTTGGCTGCAGGATCTGTAGGGATGTTGCCAGTGTGCTCAGTGGTCTGAAGAATGTCTCAGGTCCTGTATTGGTGTTTTCTGCTCAAAAAGTCCAGCTTAAAACAGTAGCTGGAATTCTTTCCTAGGTCATATTGGCAGGATGAAGCATTGTCCTTTCCTCCTGTCCAATGCCGGGACAGTTCTCCCCCACTCCCCCAGGAACCTTTTCCTGGTAAGATTGTGACTGTTGAAGGCATGGAGGACACTGGTGATGTGCCTGAGCTTTCCTCTTCCCTTCTGGAGGTGCCCACAGGGCTTTTGGACTAAGGCACTTCAGGGCCTTGGTTTTCCAATACTGCCATGGGAATGGAAGGAGGGATGTTCAGGGTTCCTCTGGCTGCACACATCACACCCCTGCTCACAGCTGCGGGGCTGACAGGAGCTCTCCTCCTGTACCCACTGACAGTTCAGTGCCTGTAACTGCACACAGAATCTCTTCTTACCCATTATAAAGACCCCCAAGTGAATTGCCACACCTTATTCTTTTTAGCATCCTCATTTCTCCTCCAAATCCTCATTACTCACGTCAGAAGATTTTGTAAACTGGGACCAGAAATTAAAATAAAATGAAATGCCTTAATAAATAAAATAAACAAGCATGTAAGTAAGTAAAATTCTCTATTAATCAGTAGTTACAAGCTGAAAATCTACGTTTGGGGTATTTTCAGTTTGTGACTCAGTTTCTTTGACAGCTGTGATGGTTCAGAATTCCAGAAATACAACATTTGTCTTTTTCTGGGGTGAAAGAAGCTGCAGGAAATAGATTTGGAGGTGAAGTTCAAACAAGGAGCCAACCCCTCTTGGAGTCACAGAATCACAGAGTAAGCTGAGTGGGAAGGGGCCACAGGGATCATCGAGTCCAGCTCCTGGTGCTGCACAGGACCATCCCAGGAGTCCCACCGTGTGCTCAGGAGAATTGTCCAGATGCTCTTGGAACTCTGCCAGGAACCTGTCCAGTGCCCAGCCACCTTTGGGGTGAAGAACTTTTTATAATTTCCAAACCAACTCTCCCCTGATCCAGCTCCAGCTGCTCCCTCGAGTCCTGTCACTGGTCACATCCTGTCACAGATCGGTGTCTGCTCCCCCTCCTCCTGTCATGAGGGGGTTGTGGGGTGCAGTGGGGTCTCCCCTCAGTCCCCTCCAGGTTGCTTTAGGTGCCCCTGATCAAGGAGAGTTCAGCCTTCAGGGAGGAGTGCTAATTACTGATGTGTGTCCTGCCCCTCTGAGAGGAGACCTGAAGTGTTCCCTGAACTCCTGTTGAAAGGAACCAAGGCTTAAAGTATGGAATGCCCTACAAAATACATGGAATACACAGTTCTGGAGTGAAAAATTACCAAGGCACAATAAGTAATTCATCCCCTGTTTCCTGAGGCATGGGAACTGCTCCTCCACCAAATCCAGCCCTGCACTGGGATAATGGACACACTTGGAATGGATCAGGACTAGTTAAGGGAGAAGTGAAAAGATAAGAGTTTAAAAGCCAGTTCTGTCTTAGAAATCTCTCTCTGGCACACAAGTATCAGCCAGAAACGGTGTGTGATTGCTTCCATCTGATTTGGAGGGGAATTGCTTTCCAAATAGGGGATGATTTGATCCAGAACTGGAGAACCAGCCTGGCAGTCAGCAGCTCCAGGACACCAAATCTGACCCAGTGCCTCAGAGCTCTGCCAGCTGCAAACAGGCGATCCCAGGAGCTGGAACACAGCAAAACAAAACTCTAAAAAATCCATGAACCAAGTGCAGAATCCATCTGAATTCAGCAAGATGGGCTGTAACAGGAGAAATTTTATTTATTCCTTGACCTGAACTCAGCTCACACCCACCAAAGTGACAGAAGGTCATAAATAACATTTGGGGTTCCAGGTAATTTCTTCCTTTCTGCTTTACCTGACAGGGATATTTGAAGATTAATGAAATATCCAGAATTTTGTGCTTGTATGTATGTATATGTGTGTGTGTGTATGTATGGGTGTATAGCTATTTATTTATTTACTTACTTATTTTTCTAAACCAGCATTTTTCATGCAAACTGAGAATTCACCAACATGGTATTGTTCTTGTTGCAACCCAGGGAATTAAAATATGCTAACAACTAATGGAAACATGGGAGCACAAGATGGTTTGGGTTGGAAGGGACCTTAAAGCTCATCTTGTTCCAGCCCATGCCCTGGGCAAGGACACCTTCCACCAGAGCAGGTGGCTCCAAGCCACGGAGCACCTGCAGAGGTGGGGCTGACACTTATGGGGGCACAAACCCAACTTTTGGGTTTTATTTCACAGTTCTGAGTCATGTGTGTATTCTGAAGGAAATAACCCCCCCACAGACACACACACAGAGTAAGGGCAGAGTTTTCCAGGCCCCCTCCAAAGATCCCCTGCAGGCTCCCCCTGATCATCCCTGCCAGGCCAGCAGCCCAGCCCCACTGCTGTGCTCAGTGGGACCAGGACACCCCAGCTCCACGTCCGTGTCTCAGGGAAACCCATGAGACCATGAACCCATTTCCACATCGAATTTACTTCTTCACTGGTACCACTTTCCCTGCTTATTCACAAATGCACTGAGCACCACAAGCACTTGGGGAACTCAAGTGACTCCTCACTGTAAGAACTGGGAGCAGAGCCTGGCCCCCATCGGGCTGCACCCTCCTGTCAGGGAGTTGCAGAGCAATGGGAGAGTTCTCCCAGATCAGCCCAGATGAGCACAGGGGTTTCCTGATGTCCCTCCAGACCTACCACATGCAAGGTTAATTTTCTGCCCATTCAGTCCTTGTGCTGGTGGCAGAGATGCCCTGATCACAATTTGTGGTGTCTTTTCTAGACTGAGGAATCAGAGTTCAGGCACAAACCACCCTTTTTGGGATGTGAGGAATAAAACATCCATCTGCCCAGCCCACTCCAGCTGGGAGTTCCTCCTGAGCCTGTGGTGCTGTTTTCTGTGGTCCTACCAAGTAACAGTCAGTATTACCTGATGCTTATTTAAAGCTCAGTCTTCTCCCTCTTCATTTAAAACTGTAGTGAAATATTATATTAATCAATATAAAATTGCTTTGCCACTTGACCAGCAGGGCATTTCCTCTGCTGCCCTTGATTGTCCAGCAGGGTTCTTCTGATGCTTCTGCCTTTTAATGTTGCAGTTGGTCCTTTGTCTCTGACGCTCCCTCTCTGAACACTGTGAGCAGTTTGCTGTGGCACCACTGTCCCCTTTGTGGGTTATATCTGGATGAGTTGGAGATGTTGTACTTCTATCCAAGATTAATGGAACATGGGACAAGTCCTTAAAATGACATGACACTGCTGAAATAGTTAAAAGATGACTTGAGCATCCTGAAATCACAGAATCTCAGGATGGTCTGAGTGGGAAGGGACCTTAAAGACCATTTAGTTCCACACCCCTGCTGTGGGCAGGGGCACCTTCCACCAGAGATACATTCTGGAGTGCTCTGTGCTTTTTTTCCTCTTACACAGAGAAAAAAAAAGAATTAAGAGTGAGATGATAATTGCAGACAATTCAGTCTGTAAAGGCAGCTGCATGTGTGGACTATAAACATGATTATCTGTTGCAATACATCACATGTAGACGTGTTGGATTTTCCTATCCTGATGTTAAGGCCATATTTTTCCTGTTGTGTCATGCAGCTTTACCAGGAGTTTCAGCTTGGAGCAGGAGTAAGACAGAGCTGCTGTGTGCCAGGCAGGTGGTCGAGTAACCTGAAACCAGTTTATCCTTATGCATGTGGAGAGGAATTGCTTTCCAATTGCTTTCCTCTCCAGCTCTTAACACACGATAGGCTGAGTCTGGGTCTTTATCTTCCTCCCAGTCCAAGGCAACCCCTCCCGTTCTGGAAGCAGAAGTGTTGGATGGCAATGACAGCAGCGACCCTCACCTCCTGTACTCACCCTCAGTAACGTCACTCAGCAGGAGTCCTCACTCTTTTGGGGATCACGGGAAGGCTCTGCTGGCACCTCAGGGGTGGCGTGCAGGGAATGAACATTCCAGCATTGACATGAGTTCAGAGTGCTTTGAGCAATCTGTGGGTCAGTCAGATATTACTGTTGTGGCACAACAAGCTTTTCTTTCAAAAATGGGTTAAAATCAGATTGGTCTGTAGTCTCAAATAATTGTTCCCTATAGATAATTATCAACTATTGCATATGAGCCCCTTCAGCTCTTGTTTTTCTCAACATGAAGAGACTGAAGGAGTGATCACATCCCTCGTTTTTAATTTCTTCATTCATCTGATGAAGACTCCTGTGCCTTCTGACTGTGTTACACCAGCAGGACACCCCTCAACTCACCTGCACCATGCACCACCTGCTCCTGTTCACAAGCTGAGGTGGTTGTAACACCCAATTTATAAGGGTCCAAGGGTGCCCTTGGTTCAGGCAGGCACTTTTGGTTTAGGGCCGCATAGTAAATAACTTCTGTAGCATTTGGAAATTAATTTTAATGGAGTGTAGATAATAACCACCTACAGCTTTGATCTTGACTTTAAAACAAATTATAAATTGAAGTTTAACAACCATCAGCCTAAAAGAGAAGGTTGGTCACTCTGTTGGATGCGTTTGCCTTGCCTATCCCAGGGCTGCCTGGTTGATTTGTTCCTTATTTTGGCCCAGAACAGTTAACTGTGTGAAGGTAGTGGTTAAGTGGCTCACACCTCTGCCTAATTTTAGGCTCCCACGCCTTTAGACTGAACTTTCTCCAGCGTTGCTCCGTGTCCTGTTAACCTCTGCTCTATGAGGAAGATGTGTTGCTGTCATGACCCCGCTCTCAGGGCTGTTTTCTCTTTCCCTCCAGCTCTCCCTCCCCCGATGGCGCGTCGCTCCCAAAGCTCCTCGCAGGGGGACAACCCCCTGGACCCCAACTACCTTCCCCCGCACTACAAGGAGTATTACCGCCTGGCCCTGGACGTGCTCACCGAGGAGGGCAGGGAGAGCTACCAGCGCTTCCTGGCCGAGGAGGCGGCCCCCGATTTCCTCTGTGGCTCCGAGGTGGATCACATCATCCAGAACCTGCAGAAGCCGCAGTACGGCAGCCAGGAGGGCAGCACGGACACGGCGGGGGACAATGACATGGACGGCTCCTCCGGCACCTACTGGCCCATGAACTCGGACCTGGCCGTTCCCGAGCTCGACCTGGGCTGGCCGATGGTCTTCGGCTTCAGGGGCACAGAGGTGACGACGCTGGTGCAGCCACCCCCGCCAGACAACCCCAGCATCAAGGAGGAGGCTCGCAGGATGATCCGAGCAGCTCAGCAGGTGAGACCGGGAGAGCCCAGGTAAAAAGAGCAGAGGTAAAATCACACGTGTGCCAGAGAGCATCAGAATAGAGACTCATAATGCAGTGGTTTGGGTCAGAGGGACCTTAAAGCTCACCCAGTCCCACACCCCCTGCCACGGGCAGGGACACCTTCCACTACCCCAGGGTGCTCCAAGCCCCATCCAACCTGGCCTTGAACACTTCCAGGGATGGGGCAGCTACAGCTTCTCAGGGCACGCTGTACCAGTGCCTTCTCCTCCTCACAGGGAACAGTTTCTGCCCAATATCTCATCTAACTCTGCCCTCTGGCAGTGGAAAGCCACTCCCCCTTGTTTTGTCACTCCAGGCCCTTGTCCAGAGTCCCTTCTGAGCTCTCTTGGAACCACCTCAGGCACTGGAAGAGGCTGTAAGGTTTTCCTGGAGCCGCCTTTTCTCCAGACCGAGCAACATCAGATGCTGATTCCCTTAACTTTGCTTCCAGAACCTGACAAAGGAGCAGGATGATTCAAATCCACCACTGACTGCACCAAAGCTTGTCTCTGCTCTGCTGTCCTAGGCCATGCTAAAATACACCAAGAGTTCACAGAATCCATTAGAGATTGGAAGGAGCCTCTGGAGCTGGTCCTGTCCACGCCCCTCCTCAGAGGAGGTCAATTAGAGGGTCACTCAGGATCCTTGAGCATCTCCAAGGGTGCAGACAGAACCTTTCTGGACAGCCTGTTCCCACGTTGATGGTCTCCATTCAGTCTCAGAGGATTTTCTGTAACTGAGCTGTGATTTGCTGTGTTTCAGTTCATGTCTTGTCCTCTCCCTGGGCACCACTGAGACTTTGGCTCCTTCTTCCTCACGCCCTTTCCCTCAAGTATTTATGCTCAGGGAGCTGGGAGGGACAGGACCTGGGAAGCTGCTTCCCTTGTAATCAGCACATGGATGAAGCTGAACAGTGGCTGCCTGAACACTGACCAGGAAGTTACCTAAAAATGGCATGTGCATGTTGGAGTGGACCAGCTCCACACACCATCCAGTGTGATTACAGCCAAAAAATTCATGGAATCATTGGATTGATAGTCGGGAAAAACACAGGGAGGTTTCCCCTCACCTGCTTACACAGAACATGCACCTTCCTGGACAGAAATTCTCTTTCCAGTTCAGAGCCCACAGTGCTTGATGGAACCTTTAATGGGGATGTTTCCTGTGTCATAAGGAGGCTGAGATGGGGCAGTGCAGCTTTGGGGTGTGAGAAGCTGGGAATCGTGGTCAGGGCGTGAGGCAGCACAGGTGGGTGACGTGTCCCTTTGTCCCTCCCCCAGGTGGTGGCAATTGTGATGGACATTTTCACGGATGTGGATCTGCTGTTTGAGGTGCTGGACGCTGCTTCTCGCCGAGTGCCTGTCTACATCCTGCTGGATGAAATGAACTCCCAGCTTTTCCTTGACACAGCTGCCAAGTGCAGAGTCAACCTGAACTATGTGGAGGTGAGCAAAGACCTGCCCTACCCGGTTCGTGTCCTGTGACACAGAGGGCCAGAATGGCAACAAACACCTGAGAAAGGGGAGAACGGGCTGCAGCCTGGGAAAGATGAGGGTGAACAAAGTGAGGAGAGCTGGCACAACATGGGGAGAAGGCTGAAGATATGCTGAGGAAGGGTTTGTACATCTGTGTCTGCAGGCAGAACCACTGGAACTGGACAATGCCAGTGGCAGGATGGGGTTAAAAGGAAACGGGGAAGGAGGGGCAGGGGAGGGAGTGAGGGTCCCGTCTGAGTCAGTGCCTTTCTGGTTTGCAGTTCCTGAGGGTGAGGACAGTGTCTGGCCCAACCTACTACTGCCGCACGGGGATGTCCTTCAAGGGGCACCTGAAGGAGAAGTTCCTGCTGGTGGACTGCATGGTGGTGCTGAGTGGCAACTACAGGTGAGGAGCCCTGGCCAGTCTGGGGAGACACAGGGGCTTTGTGCAGGGGCTTTGTGCAGGGGCTGGCTGCAGAGGAGCCCACAGGGGCTTTGTGCAGGGCTGGCTGCAGAGGAGCCCACAGGGGCTTGGGCTGGCTGCAGAGGAGCTCACAGGGGCTTTGTGCAGGGCTGGCTGCAGAGGAGCTCACAGGGGCTGGCTGCAGGGGCTTTGTGCAGGGCTGGCTGCAGAGGAGCCCACAGGGGCTTTGTGCAGGGGCTTTGTGCAGGGGCTTTGTGCAGGGCTGGCTGCAGGGGAGCTCACAGGGGCTTTGTGCAGGGCTGGCTGCAGAGGAGCTCAGCTCCCATCTGATCCATTCCAGGGAGAGTCTGCCATAGTGTGAGGAGTTTAAGGTTTGCATCTTAGTCTGGACCAAATGAACTTTGACCTCCACTCACAGAACCATAAAATCACAGCATGATTTGTGTGCAAAGGGACTTTAAAGCTCATCTTGTTCCACTCCCACAGCCCCCGTGGGCAGGGACACCTTCCACTGTCCCAGGCTGCTCCAAACCCCATCCAGCCTGGCCTGGGACACTTTCAGGGATGGGGCAGCCACAGCTTCTCTGGGCAACAGGGAAAGGGATGGTTTTGTGGTGGGTGGTTTCAGTTAGGCTTGAGATCAGCCATTAACACATTACCATCCTTTTGGGAATAACAATCTTACTGGCCAAGGCATTCATTTTTGGCAAAATAAATGTTTTCAGTGAGTTGCAGTAGAAGAATTTCTCCTTCTCATATTAAAAGGGTGATGGGATAAACGCCTGTCATGCTCTAAGAATGTAATCACAGAATCACAGAATGTGATTGGTTTGGGTTGGGCAGACCCTAAAGCAGGGAGACCTTCTAGGCCACACTGCTCAAAGCCTACCATGAGTTGCTTCTTGTGGTGGAAGATAAGCAAATGGAATTAAGGGTATTTTAAAACACAGTATATGAAGAAAAAATTACAAGAATCTGATTAAAGTGCAGATTCCTTGATAATAAGATTCCACTTTGGTTTTTTCTTTTTTCCTGATGTTTGAAAAGAATTATTCAGATTTGATGCTGTACCAAACAACTAACTGTTCCAACTGGATCATTTTTTGTTTATGAGAACATCAAGTTAATGGTTCAGGACACTTCTGCCACACTCCCATGTGCTTTGGGCTTTCAAATATTGTATCATTTCCGAAGTGGGAAGGTGTGGAAGTGTTCAAGATAAGGCTCAATGAGGCTTGGAGTAACCTGGACTAACGGAAGGTGTCCCTGTCATGGCAGAGAAGATGAAACAAGGTGTGCTGGTCCCTTCCAGCCCAAACCAGTCTGGGATTCTGAGAGAGAGGCTGGTGAATTGGTAATGCAGCATTCTGGCACTTCCACATGGATATCAGGGACAAGGGTTTTGCTCACTGAAGGACACTGAGTATAAATTTTTTGGGAAAAGTACTCCATTTTGTAGTTGAGGTAGATATACCAACTAAAGAAGTCCTTGAGCCCAGACAACCCCAAACCAAGCTTCTTTCACATTAAGAATTTAAAAATCTGTGGGGAAAAAGAAAACAACAGTAATTCTAAGGGGTTTGTCCAAGCCCAGCAGGAAGCCAAGCCTCACAAAGGTGTCCCTCACGATTCCCAGCAGCTGTGGTAGAAAACTGTAAAGGTTTTCAACTCTTGGGTTGATACAGTTTTAACAGCTACAGCAAACCTGCACACACAGGCAAGACAAAATAAGGGATCCCTTCCCTGCTGCCCATCAGGCAGCAGATGGGAAAAGAAAAGCAGAGCTTGATTTGGGAAGATGAACACCATAATCCTGAACATCTTCCTCCCTCATTTCCAGCCCATCTCCTTCTGTTCAGTCCCCCCCAGACTGCGTGGGTGGAAGGGTTGTGCCCCCAGGAGTGAGATCTTGGGTTTGTCTTTTTGGAGGTTCCTGTTGGGACATCTCCCCAGCCTTTGGGGTCCCTGACTGGTGTCACCTGCCGGGTGCTGAGGGTACACACTGACTGTCCAGGTCATTGCTGACAGGTGAAGACAGGAACATCTGCTTCACAGAAGGATTATCACCAGCTCACACCCTGGGTGACACGACTGACTGGCTTTTTGGAGCAGAAACAATTTATTGCCTTGTCAAATTCTCTGCAAAGATGTGATCCCAAATCAGTCAAGCTGTTAGTTTTGGGAACAGTCATGTGTAACAAGTAGCTGCAGAGGATTTTTCTGCTGTTATTTTGCCCTATTTCTGCCTGGCCAGAAAATTTAGAATTTGCTTCAGGTGAGCAAATGTTTTAATGAGAACAGGTACAGCTGAGTAACTCAGTGACTTCTGTTCTCTCTGCAGTTTCATGTGGTCGTTTGAGAAGATTCACAGGAGCATTGCACACATCTTCCAGGGGGAGCTGGTGGCCAGCTTTGACGAAGAATTCCGCATTTTGTTTGCACAGTCGGAACCTCTTGTTCCCCCAGCCAACCTCCTGGCAAAGCCAGAGAACACGTTCGCCATGGCTCCCTTTGGCAATAACATGCCTTTCTTTCCCAAAAAAGGCCCCCTGATGTTCCAGAGGGACGAGAGTCTCTTCCCCTCCTTCATGGACAGAGTGGATCCAGACAGGTACTTCCTCTCCAACTTCCGCCGGGACGACATGCTGCGGCACACCGTGGAGGGCTCGGCCATGCGCATGTACAAGAAGGTGGAAATGGAGAACTCCCAGATGGACCCTGTCAGGGGCTTTCTCCGCTCCAAGCAGCTGGAGCTGGACGCCTTCAAGAGACACAGTTTTGCAGAAGGAACGTTTGAAAATTTTGCTTCTGCCAAGCAGTACACACGGCAGATGTTCATGAACAACATGGACGAGTTCAAAATCCAATCCAGTCACTTCCAGAAGGACCAGTTCTACCAGTACCAGTTTGAACATCCCCATCTTTCTGGTAGACCTCAGGGATTCTTTGAGAGGATTCGAGGGGGGAGGCCAGGATTCAATGAACTGGAAGACTACGTAGAGGGACCCCGATACCCCGAACTGGAGCCCAGTTTCCAGCAAGAGGGTTTCCCCTTGCGACTGGATTACGTGCCTTCAAATTCTTCCCGGGAGGTGAGACATGGCTCTGACCAGCTGAACCCCGCGGGCAACGGCCCCATGGGAATGATGCTACGGAGGCAGAATATAGGACAGAAGTTCATTTGCCAGACTTCTCCCACGCAGAAGCAGAGCCTGGAGCAGCGCCTGTTCCTACAGGACAAGGAGGAAGACCAGGATGACGACAAGAACACGCAGGAGAACAGGACAGGGCTACGGAACTGGAGGATTTCTTCGTACCTCAGCGCGTACCAGTCTGAGCCAGAGGAAGGGCTCCCGATGCCGATGGAGTCCGAGGCGTACAACGACGCTCCTGGGGATCCCCTCACAAAGCACCCCACTGACCTTGTCCCAGCATTCAAACCCCCCACGCCTTTCCTTAGCAAGCCACTGGGAATCGACAGTGCCAAGGAATCTGCAGATCCTGACAGAGCAGGTGAAGAAACCTCCATAATGAAACCAGATGCCTTCAGGTCCAGAATAAATCCCTTGATCCAGAGGAGCTCCAGGCTCAGGTCCTCTCTGATTTTCAGTGCTGCCAAATTAGATCAGCCCAACACCACAATAGAGAAGGTGCAGATGATCCAAAAAGAGCAAATGTCCAGTGAGTTAACAAAGGACAATGAAACCATCAAGACGGCTGCCTCCTCCAAAGTGGCCGAGCTGCTGGAGAAGTACAAAGCTGTGGGCAAGGACATGGAACGGGTCACCCACACCAAAGCTGTTTCAGGCTACCTACAGGAGGAATCCCAGAATACAGAGAAGAAATGTACCAAATCTGTGCAGTATAAGATTCTGGAGAGCAGGGTGCTGGACTCCAAAGACTCCTGCAGTACTTACAAAATGCATGGAGAGCTGGACAGAGCGTTTGGAGTGGCCTCATCCACCCCCCAGCTTGGGGACGCCTTGAGTAAAGATCCCCTGGCACACCTTGGCACCAAGGTGGACAAGCTGTCATCCCGATTTTACCCCATCGAGAACAAACCTCCTCTTCCAGAGAAGGAGAGCCTGATATTTGTAGGAGACACTCAGAAATTGGCTCTTCCAGAGAAGAAGGACAGAGTGACCTTCAGAGAAGACTCTCCAAAATTAGTCAACACAGAAATGAAGAAACCACAGGTTAGGACAAGTACTACATCCTCAGTTCTAGAAAGCCTGTCTAGAAGTCCAGGGTCTGACAGCTCTCTCAACAAATCTGAGGAAGAGTGTTCAAAACAAGAACAAAATCCCATGGAGTTTTTAAGAAAAGGGTCACTACGGCTGAAGCAGTTTTTGAACCCAAAAGGTGAAAAGAAACTGGAGGAGGAACCTGCTTCTGAGAGTGGGAAATGTGACAAGCAGGCAGTGGTGCTCAAGCGATCATCCACAGGAGACTGCCAGGAAGCAATGGAGGAAGAAAAATCCCACAAATTCGCAGCACCGCTGCCCCCCAAGAGCAGCCAGACAACACAAGGGAGGTTCCCCTCCTCCACAGCCAACATCCTGTACAGCAGCAACCTGCGTGACGACACCAAGGTGATCCTGGAGCAGATCTCTGCCAACAGCCAGAAGAACAGGGCCGAGCTGGCCAAGCAGCTGCCCTCCACCAGCAACCCTGACCTCTCCAGGTCCACCACAAGCTTGGAGAGAAAAGGGGAGAAGGAGAAAAGCTGCAACATCCACAGGTCTGAGAGCTTTGGGAGCCAGAAACGGAACTTCCAGCGGCAGCCGTCCGAGGACAGAGACACCCTCCTGAAGAAAATGGAGAACATGCGGAAGGAGAAGCGAGTGTACAGCAGGTTTGAGGTGTTCTGCAAGAAGGACGAGCACACAAGTCCCAGTGAAGAGGAATATGACACAGATGCCAAAGACAAGAAAATGGGAAAATTCATGCCCAAAATCCTGGGGACCTTCAAGACCAAAAAATGATCCTAGAGATCCTATTTAATTCCATTTAATCACTGACTGTCACAGGGAAACGAGGAAGAAACTTGTCTATAATCCTGATGGCTATGATGGCTACAATGGCAATGCTCTTTTTGGTTAGTGAGCAGAAATATATCCAGCATGAGCCTCCCATGGCACAGTTTGCTCAATAAAGTCAGGTGGTATCAAACAACTTTAACACAATATGTTCCAAATAAAACAATTAAAATGACAACATGCTTAAAAAACAAGTCTCTGTTACTGTACAAAGCTAAGTGATAGTCTCTGTTAAACCCAAGGAATATTTTCAGCAGAAAAAAAGATTCAAATTTTAGAAAAAAAAATAGAATAATAGAAAATTCCATAGTTGCATTTGGGCCAGAAAAGATAATACACACATAGGTATTAACTGGAAAAAGTATTTCTCGGGTGAAGTTACTCTTTTTTTGTATCTCACAGTGAATCAGAGATAGGAGGCACCTTTTTGAAGGTTTACATACAAAAAAGAGTTGCAATCAACGTCTTGGCCTAATCTGGTTCTGATCTTCCCCAGCAGCACAAGCCCAGCTTTTGTCTTTAGCAGTTCCTGAGCCTGCAGGGTCTGGTTTGCCTGTGGTTTGTTCCTTTGTGTGCAGGGAATTACTTGCTTTAGGGGCTGAGCTGAAAGAAGCTGCTGAGATGCTGTTGATGGAGAAGGGCTTGGTTTCAGGAGGCCTTCTCAGGTCAGTCTGAGTTTAAAGAGGCTTCTAAAGTCAATCCTGCCTTGGCCAAGCAGTGACTTCCTCGAGAGTGAATCTGCAGTTCATGAGCTGACGGGTCTGGAGCACCATGAGCAGTTGAGAGAGCTGGGGGTAATAACAATCATTCATCACGGGTAGAGTGAAACCTCAAGAGCTTCAGGCTAATGGGGAAAATGTATCCAAAATCACTGAAACAGGAATTTAAAGTTTCCTGTAGTCCCACTGTAGGCAGGCAACACCTTTATGTCTCAGCAATAGTATCTCATGAAACTTTGCTTTCTGAAAGCAAAAACAATAAAAAGGACCAATTACTCATTGGAGAAGACACAGCAAATGCTGCTTGAAAGACAAAGATTTTCTGCAGTGCAATATAAAGGATTTATTATTACAATATTACACACTAGAGAAGCTGTTAAATATTGTAGAAGAACCCACCAGTATTTCAAATGCTTTTCTACTTGATTTTAACAAAACCAGACCATAATGAATTCTGTTCATCTAGCCTGGAAGAGTCACAGAAATGAGTGAAGGGCTGTAAGATTATCTATGAAGAGTTACATCTTCAAGGTCTTCAGAGAACAGTTACCTGTTCAGCTCAAAAAAATATCCACATTTAGGCAGACTGCTGAAGAATCCTAGAATGTGTTGGAAAGGAACTTTTAAAGTCACCCAGTCCCAACCCCAGCCTGCCATGGCAGGGACACCCTCCACTATCCCAGGTTGCTCCAAGCCCTGATGAACCTGGCCTGGAAAACCTCCAGGGATGGGGCAGCCACAGCCTCTCTGGACAGCCTGTGCCAGGGCCTGCCCACCCTCACAGGGAAGGATTCCTGCCCAGTGTCCCATCTAGCCCTGCCCTCTGGCAGTGGAAAGCCATCTCCCCTTGTGCTGGCACTCCACACCCACGTCCCAAATGCCTCTCCAGCTCTCCTAAAACCCCTTCAGGTATTACAAGGGGCTCAAACATCTTCTGGAGCCTTCTTTCCTCCAGGCTGGACACCTCCAGTTCTCCCAGCCTATCTCCAGGGCAGAGAGGCTCAAGCTCTCAGAGCGTTTTCCTGGCCTTGCACTTGGCCTTGTTGAACTGCAGGATGTTCCCCTGGACCCTGAGTATGTCTAAAAAACATTTAAGTATCAGAATAATGCAGTTTTCTGTGATTTTTTGCAGTAGTTCAAACAAGGAGTATGAACTGACAGCATTCACTGTTCTCAGGGTGTGAGAGCAAACAGGCTGTGCCCCTGAATGCTGAGACTGGAGGGCAGAGGGCTTGGACTCCCTTTCCTATTAGCCTGTCCAGAGGAAAGGAGGACGTTGCCCTAAGCACTGATTAAAGCATTTCCTCCTATTTTGCTCTCTCCCGCTGCCCTTGCTCAGTCAGAGGCTGAGGGAGGAGCTGTACTTCACCTGTCTGGAATTCTCCACAGTCACTGCTCAGGGGTTTTGGAGGCCTTTTCTATTGGGAGACTCTGCAGCGCAGATTCACTGATGGTTCCATAGGCCTGCGAGTAGCTGCCCATGGATGCCCTTGGATCACCTGCAGCTCCCACGTTGGCAGTGATCTGGAACATCTTTTTACTGGGCTTCAGGAGGGGACGAACATCTTTGCTGTGACACTGAGAGTTTCTGGGATTCTGTGTGAGAAGAAAGGCCAAGAAAAGTTAATAACCTGGAATGCAAATTGGCTTTGGTCAGCACTATCCTCTCAGGAAACAAACACAAACTCAGGGCACGTGTAGGCTGATCTTCTCCCTCTTCTGCTCTTCTTGTCACAGAAAATTGGTCACAATTCCCTAAAGATTTGTCCAAATGCATGGGTCGTGTGTACACCTGCACGTGCAGCAAGCTCCACAATCCCATCTTGGGACTAAATGGCTTCTCTTTCTCTCAAAACGTTTTGGGAGGGGTTCCAAAGCAGAGGGGCTAAAAGGTGGGTTGCAAGTGTGCTACTGGACATGCTTGAAAGTTTCTGACAACCTGGGCTAGTGGAAGGTGTCCCTGACCATGGCAGAGGGGTAGAACAAGATGAGTTTTTAGATCCCTTCAGCCCAAGCAGTCTGTGATTCTGTGAATCTGGGGTGCCTCCTTACATACTCTTCCTCTGTCATGAGCTTCCTCCAATGACCTCTGCAGTGCCAGCAGCAGAAGGCAGCAGGCAGACAGCTCAGGAAGAGAAAAAGCAGGAGCAAGAGGTCATTAAAGAGCCCAGTGAGGGTGAGGACTTTTGCAAGGAAGGATGGCCAAGCTCAGGGAAGAGGAGGAGCAGAGGACAGGACTGACATCCTGACAGCTCAGCAATCACAATCCATCAGAACCACAGAATCATGAAGTGGAAATCATTGAGGTGGAAAAGCCCTCTGAGCCTGTGGAGTCCAGGTGCTCCCCCAGCAATGCCAAGGCCACCACTAATCCATGTCCCCCAGTGCCACATCCATGCTAAATCTCCCCAGGGGTGGGGACTCCACACTGCCCTGAGGCAGTCTGTGCCAGGCCTGCACAGCCCTTTGCAGGTGGATTTTTTCGAATATCCAACCCAAACCTCTCCTGGCACAACCTGAGGTCACTTCCTCTCATCCTGTCACTTGTTTCCTGAGGGCAGATCCTGATCCCCACCCTGCTACACCTCCTGTCAGGGAGCTGCAGAGTGAGAAGCTCCTCCCTGAGCCTCCTTTTTCCACAGCTGCTTCTCCAGGCCCTCCCCCAGCTCTGTTCCCTTCTCTGGACACACTCCAGATCCTCAGTGGGGCCCCTCCTTTCTTGCTGTGAAGAGCCCAAACTTGCCCCAGGGCTGGAGGTCCCCAGCAGTGTCTAGCACAGGGCACAGGCACTGCTCTGGGCCTGTGGCCACACCGTGGCTGGCACAAGCCAGGGGCCATTGGCCTCTTGCCCACCTGGGCACACCTGGGCTCCTGTTCAGCTGCTGCCATCAGCACCAGCAGGGGACCCTTTCCAGCCACTCTGCCTGGAACACTACAGGGCCTTGCTGTGACCCAGGTCCCCACAACAAGGGCTGGAAGTGAAGCTGCTCACATTGTGAAGGTTCTGCACGCCTGTAGGAGAGAGCCGAGTGTGTGGCCATGTGATTTGTCTCCCCAGTTTCTCATTGTTGGAGATTGTGCATTGCTGAGGTGGTGCAGAACAGTTCCTGATCCCAGCACCAGGATTTGCATTTCCTGCAGAAGGAAAAACATGAGAGAAGGTAGGAAAATCAGAAGAACACGGAACACATTGACTGAGGCAGGGACAGTCCCATACACAACACTCATTCAAGAGTGTTCTGTTCTAATTTCCCTCCCACACTTTCAGCCCCTCATTTTACCATGCAAATTCCCTTCATTTCTTTTACAGCACTCGTCTCTTCCCCACAGCCATCCCCCAAGGTGGGTCACACCCCGGGGTAGGAGGGTGCCACCTACTCTGCACAGTGGTGTGAGTGATGGGATTGTAGATCACCACACTGATCTGTGACCTCTGGCACACAGGTCTGGCCAAGTCCTTGCTCTGGCTGGACCCTGCTGGCTGCACCCCAGCTGTGGCACCCGTGGGCTCATGAGGAGGCTTTAGAGGAGGGGGTGCTGGTTCTTGGTGGCCTTTTCTGGTGGGTTCAGTCACTGAGCTGAAACCTGGGAGAAGTGTGCTGGGTTCAGAGTGCTGAATGTCTTCTCTCCACTCTTGCTCCTTTGGAAGGCTCTTTGACTTCTTTTCAAGGATCAGCTGCAGAACAGAAAAGTTTGTTAGACTTAATACAGCAATGCAGCAGAAAAAAAAAACATCAAAATGAAAAGGAACACTTATAAATATCTGCAGTTTATTTTACAGGGTAAGTAACAAGTATAATTTTGGAACTAGACGATCTTTAAAGTACCTTTCAACCCAAACCATTCTGTGAATCTTTCTCAGACATCATGCTTCAGAGATTTTTCTTTGCCCTGGGGGAATCTGACACTCAAAGGTCTCTCAAAGATTATGACAGTATGGAATTGGCTGATCAAACACCAAGGTGTAACTGTGCCAGCAGGTACAGAGAGCCAGGGGAACACAAAGACAAGACGATGACAGAATTTGTTAAGTGTGTGCAAGAATGGCAGGCTACCTGGAGGATTAGGATTTGGGAAAATAGGATGAAAGTACCTCATATAATTTATTTCTATATTCTGCCACAGACAGCTGGACATCATCACCCAGAGGAAGGATCACATCAAAATCCAGAGAGGGTTCCTGGGAAGGACAGTGGAATCTGAGGAAATGAGAACACATCATGTAACTCACTGACTGGAGGCAGATTATTAAAATTTAAACAGGATTGTTAAACAATCTCATGTAAATAAGGCTGGAGAAAATAAAGAATTAGCTTTGCCATTTTTTCTGTAATACATTTAAAGAAAATTTGTGCCAAGAGCAGGTTTGTGATGTCTCAGAAGACATCAGGGGAAGCTGCACGCTGGTGTCACTCTCACCTGCTCACATAGGGATGCTGCAGAGCCTGCTCTGCTGTGAGCCGTTTGACAGGGTTAAACACCAGAAGTTTCTTCAGCAGATCCAGGGCAGGCAGTGGAGTACAGGGTGGGAAAATCTCCTCAAATGCTACTCGCCGCCTTGAAGTCAGAAAAAAATGATACAAACTCTCAGCATCTAATTCCCAGTGAAGGCAGGAGTGGCAGTTCCAGGATCAAGGTGACACCAGACACAAATTCACTCACAAAGTGTGTCATGATCACTGAATCCCAGAATGGTTTGGCTGGGAATGGACCTTAAAGCTCATCACCTTCCAGTCCCATGATCCCACAGATCTAGACCCGATATTATAGAAACACACTTCTCAGTAATTTACAGAGATAAATTTAAAAGATAACATTTAAAAATCTGGGTTTGCATTTTGAAATCCTAAATATAATTGTGAACATAATGAAGAAGAAAGTATCTTGAAAAAAATCAGTTTTAAGCACCAAATCTTACTCATATTTTAAATAATTTTTATTTAAGGAGACAACTTAGAGCCCCTTCCAGTGCCTTAAAAGGGAGATTCCAGTGCCCAAAAAGGGATTTTGGACAAGGGCCTGGAGTGACAGCACAAGTGGGAAGGGCTCCCCACTGCCAGAGGGCAGGGTTAGATGAGGTATTGGGAAGAAATTATTGATTGTGTGGGTGCTGAGGGACTGGAATGATTTCCTGGAGAAGCTGTGGCTGCCCCATCCCTGGAATGTTCAAGGCCAGGCTGGATGGAGCTTGGAGCAGCCTGGTCTAGTGAAAGGTGTCCCTGCCATGGCAGGGGTGTGGAATGAGATGATCTTTAAGGTCCCTTCCCACTCAAACTGTTCTGTTTGACTCCATGGTCCTACATTAGATGATCTGAGACACACTGACACCTCGAGCTTACCTTGAGCTCATGTGGTTAATAACCGAGGCCTTGTACTCTGACTGCAGAGCCAAAATATCTGCAATAATAAAAAGATACTGTTACTGCCAAGATGAGGACTAGCAGAGCTACACAGTTTCTGAAGGAAAGCCAATATTTGATATTAACACAGGAAATTATCCTCATAAAACTTGGTCAGAGATCTATGGGAGAGGGATGGAATACTTACTTACACATTTTCTAAGCTGATTTTTGAATTCCTGTTTATTAATCATACACTTCATAAACTTGCATTCTCATAGTAACAGATGCAGAAGTACCATGATATGTGAATTTCTTATTTTCCTCTAACACTAACATTCAAGATGAAGATTCTAATTTCTTTGGAAAAGTGCCAGAATGAATGAGAGATACCTTCTTCCCTGACCCAGCCAGGCTGATTTCTTCCACCCTTAACCCCTTCTTTGATACCTTTCCCCACAGCAGTCCTACCTTCTGGGGATGGAGCAGGGATGACCCTAAGGATCTGCTCTATTTGATTCATTGTTGATGTTCCAGGGAAAAGAGGCTTTCCAAGCAGCATCTCTCCCAGAATGCAGCCAATGCTCCACATGTCCACACCCTTAGTGTAACTACAAACAGGAATAGAACAGAGGTAGGATTAAATCAGGCAAATATTTTCCTGTACCTGGTATTCACATCACCTACATTGATTTATTTGCTAGAATGAATGCTTGGTGACTTCTCAAACATTATGTTTTTTATGTTTCATGGTTTGAACCATAAATTGAATAACATTTGGGAATCATGAGACTGGCAAGCATGAAACAGAAAGGAGATTTATCCTACTCAAAGTCTAGTCTAAGAAACCATAAAAAGAAATATATTACAGGGAAATGCCAGAACAAGGTAATATATTAAAGGTAATGCCAGAACAAGGTATTACATCCTTTTCATATGACCAAGAATGAAGATACATGTTGTTCTTTCCGAACAATTGACTTTGGTCATAATGCACGTACAAAGTAGTCACAATTACTTAAGAATTACATTTTTAAGCAAATAAATGCCAAACAGTGGGTATAGGATAGTTTGCAAAACATCCACATTTAAAATTTGGGAAACTACCCTGCTTCTATTTATTTACTTTTCTGGTTTTTCATATTTAATTAAAAAAAGGACTAGGCCTGACTAACAGGCAGGTGGTTTAACATTTGATTAGGGAATGATATTTCATGAAGGTACATCAAAAAACACTGCTTCAATTAGGAAAGAGGACTAATGTGTTCAAGCAGATTTTGTAAAGCTGTGGGTTTAGGGGAGAAGAAGTAAGTCTGGTGGGAGAAAGGGTGACAAACAGATGAGCTGCTCACGTATATACACTGACACGCTAAGAACACAGGAAGAACATGCACATGTTAAGAGGTGTTTATGTCGCAGAATAACAGTTAATTAACACAGTTAATTGTGTACTGGGAAAACAGACTGCTGACATGACACTGCATCTGCTGACAGTGAAAATTGAAAGACTGAGGACTTTCAGACAGGAGACTCTGCAGTGGTGGAGAAGGGCCAGGTGCCTCACCTGCGGGCGGCCAGCAGGATCTCGGGGGCGCGGTACCAGCGCGTGGCCACGTACTCGGTGAGGGCCGGGCCGCGCCGCTCGGCGCCGCGCCGGCACAGGGAGCGCGCCAGGCCGAAGTCGCACAGCTTCACACGGCAGCGCGCGTCCAGCAGCACGTTGGAGGGCTGCAGTGAACACAGCACAGGCAATCAGCCCTTGGCTCTCTGAACAGCACAACGCTACTGTCACGGTTCTTTTACTGATCTCGTATTTCTGTATTTCTTCATGCTTTTCCTGTGGAGACAGGCTGGGACAGCTCGGGGTATTCCTCCTGGAGAGGCTCCAGGGGAGAGCTCAGAGCCCTTCCAGTGCCTGAAAGGATTGCCAAGAGAGCCTGAGAGGGACTTTGAACACAGGCCTGGAGAACACAAGGGGAAATGGCTTCCCACTGCCAGAGGGCAGGGTTAGATGGAATCTTGGGAAGAAAATCCAGAGAAGCTGTGGCTGCCCCATCCCTGCAAGTTTTCCAGGCTGGGTTGGACAGGGCTTGGAGCAACCTGGGGTAGTGGAAATCCCCTGTCAATGGCAGGGGATGGGAATGGATGGGCTTTGAAAGTCCCTTCCATCCCAAATCAATCTGTGATTTTACGTAGTGTTCAACAAAAAACTGGAGTGAAGGATACAGACCATGATCAAAATGTACCTTCTGATCCCTGTGAATAACATTCCCTGAATGGATGAATTTAGTTGCCTTCAGGAGTTGGTAGAGAATATAACACTTGTGGATGTCTTTCAGCAAATTCCCCTTCTTAATCACAGCATGTAAATCTGTCTCTGTAATACACCAGTAATATATTTGCATCAGTAGGTATCAGCAGGATCACAAAGATTCATCTATATCACCCCACACCACTGTCACAGTGATAACAAGGATAACTCCCAAGGGAGGCTGGCTTTGAGTGGCTGCTGCAGTGCTGAGCTCACCCATGGACTCGAAGACGAGGTAGATGTCCTTGTCATTTTCTGCTTGGATAACATCGAGCAGCTTGATGATATTTGGATGTTCTCCAAACTCCTGCACAGGGAAGAGACCCAGCTGTCAAAATCGTGTTCTGCTTGTGAATCACAAAAAGGGACAATAACCTATTTCAGTTTGTATTACTGTCTAGAACAGACATGAACATGTTATCTCCTCTTTAGGGTTCTTCTGAAATAAACTTTAAAAAAAGGATTTAAGTTTGTTCCATAGTAGGAAACCAGTCAGTTAATCAAACAAATAATCTCTGTTGAATGAGACATCAGTTCCAACACTCCATCTGTAGCATTTATAATAAAATCCAGCCCCTTTATGCACCTCACATTTCCTACTGAACCCAAGAATTATTGTGGCATGAAAACAGATCACAGTTGCCATCAACATTCACAGTTAGAAACCCAAACAATCAGGACAAGCCACTCTGAGGGCTGGCTCAGACACTCACAGGCTGCCTTGAGGACCTGACTGCACACAGAGATCCCTGAACACAGGTATCACACTGCAGGGGAGGAGTCCACCCTCACATTTCTGCAGACTGACAATCCTCATGGGATCTTTAAGTTCATCCCCAGCTTTAACAGCTTTTTTTCCCACCTCTGCGCAGCCAGGGACACCGTAAACACTTTATAATGCTCTGAGATTTTATAATGTGTAACACCTAGGGAAGTTCACAAAACAACACACCCACAAAGCAATGATGCACAGCCAGGCCATCACACCTTCGTTTTCATTCTGAGATAGTCACAACAACCATCCCAATGATCTAAAGAAGGTTTCTACCCAAAAGGGGATATTGCTCTAGAGATGCAGCTGAATCGTGACAGTGTCACTCGAGTGCTACTTAAGAAGGAAAATTCCACTGTCTCACACTGCCTTGCCCTGGAACTGTTAACAGAAAGCCATGAAAAAAATTCAGCCTGTACTAAAAAAAACCCCATGTTACCTTGAAAGAAGTCTTGTCAGGGCCAGTTCTATTAATCTTTTCTTAAAGAACAATAATGCTACTAACATACTTACCAAAATGACATTCTAAAACTGGCCTAAAATACACCCATAGATCTACAACTATAGCAAACACAAAATCTGCAAGCAACAACCACAGCCTCAGAGAATCATTCACATCCCAGATTTTACAGCAACTTCTCAATTAGAATAATTGAGATATATAACATAAAACAATAACCTAGTCCATCAAATGACCTTGTGATAAACATCAAGATTCACAAAGCAATTATTATGCCCAAATTAAGACAAACATACAGTTATGAATAACAGCATATTTTTTACATCTTTTCCGTTCTGAGCCCTCAGTCTTGAATCTCAAGAAAGAGGTTTAAAATAGGAGGGAAAACTAAAATTCTTAAAGTCTATTGAGCACCAGAAGTTATGGAAGTATGGTCTGAACAGCACATTCCCTTCCCTCTCCCTGCCCTCCACTGCCAAGTGACTCCTTCTTTCCTTCAGAAGAAATATCCTTTTCTCCCCTGCTCCTCCACCATCCATCCATTCCAGAAGTGCTGCACTTTCAGAGATGATCTAACTTAGAGGTAATTCACTTCTAAGGAACTGTTTGTATTTTTACCTTTAAATTTTGCATCTTCTATTTCAGGCTTCAAGAATGACTAAAAAGTTTTAAAAATCATCTCTTTTGCACTTAAACTTGGCAGTCTTAGGAAATACCTCTTCTATGAGCCCTGCCTCACTTGCATCCTTAGAAAATCACAAGTTATTACAACATTATTCCAAAATATTGATGTTTCTACATGGTAAGTCTGAGGAGGAGTGGACAGATAACTGGAATGCCACTGTTAAGGTCAATTATAACAAAACAAGAGTAGTCTTAAAGTATTCCTTGCAGAACTTCCCTTTTTCATTTGGTTTGATTATTTTAAGTGATTAAATTGCTTATAGCATGATGGAGGAAAACAATTTTGGAGTGTAAATCCCTGTCCCAACTCAGCCTCTCCTCCAAGCATGGCAGTTAAAATGTAAGAGAAACAGTTTCCATCCACAAAGAAGCAAGAAGTGACAGAAGGTGCTGATGTGCTGATGCTGCAGCAGACATTGCTAAAATGGGGAAAGAGCAGGAAAGAGTAAAAACAAGCCCAAATGGAGAGTGTTTCATTCAGGTGGGTCACCCTGAAAGGCTCTTTGCCAAGATGGTGCAGAGAAGAAATTAAAGTTATCAACACTAATCAATGACTGCTACATTTTGGAAAACAATGGGAAGAATAGACTTAGACATCAGAGACAATAAAAAATCAGAGAAGAGGGGGAACATGGACATTACCTGCAGGAACATAATCTCTCGAAATGTTCTCTAGAAATAAAGAAAAAACAGACTATTATCACCTCAAGAGAACGGCAGAACAGAGATGCAGTCAAATGACAGGGTGAAATCCACTCCTCTTTTGTACATGCCATGATACACAAAGCCTGATATTTATCACTTGTTTTTATCCCAATGTAGTTTTTATCCCTGCAGACTGTACTGTTACATGCATGATCATCATCTTTCAGAGACAAAAGCCCTGAAAATATCCATGGGATCCCACCACGTCTCAGAATACATCAGGACAGTAATTTCTCACCTGAGCATCCGTTCTGTTCCTGAAAGCATCAAAAATCTTTTTAATGGCAACTGTTTCTCCCGTCCTGCGGTCGGTGGCTTTCCAGACGATGCCGTAGGCCTGCGGAGAGGCACAGGCAGGTGAGCAGTGCTGACACAGCTCAGGGCAACCACAGCGTGCTCAGCACGGACTGGAGGCAGAGCAGGAGACAGAGAGATCAGGCCAAGGAGCCACTGCACTCAGGAGACAAACTGAGGGAGCTGGGGTTGTTCAGCCTGGGGTAGAGAAGGCTGCAGGGAGATTTTAGAGCTTCTTCCAGTGCCTGAAAGGGCTCCAAGAGAGCTCCAGAGGGACTTTGGACAAGGGCCTGCAGTGACAACACAAGTTGGAAGGGCTTCCCACTGTCAGAGGGCAGGGTTTAAATGGGATTTGGGAATAAATCCCTCTCTGGGAGGGTGGTGAGGCCATGGCACTGGTTGCCCCAAGAAGCTGTGCCTGTCCCATCGCTGGAAGTGTCCAAGGCCAGCCTGGATTGGGCTTGGAGCAACCAGGTCTAGTGTAAGGTGTCCATGCCAGTGGCAGGGAGTAGAGCTGAGAGGGGTTTAAAGTCTCTTCCAACCCAGGACTCTGTATGGAGAGCAGCCCTGAGAAGGACCTGGAGTGCTGGTGGATGAGAACCTGGAAATGAGGGGACAACATGCACCAGCAACCCCGACAGCCAGCCATGTCCTGGGATGCACCAAAAGAACAACCACGGGATCAGCCCCAGCTGGTGCCAGGCTGAGACAGGCAAGTCCTGCCTGACCAAGCTGCTCTCCCTCTGTGACTGAGTGACCTGGAAGGGCTGCATGGATGGGATGGAACCGATGGGATGGGATCAGTGGGATGGAATCGATGGGATGGGATCCGTGGGATGGAATCGATGGGATGGGATCAGTGGGATGGAATTGATGGGATGGGATCAGTGGGCCAAGGCTGACGGTGCAGGGGTCAGCAAGGCCAAGGTCTCGCTCCTGGGTCACAACAACCCCACAGAACACGCCAGGCTTGGGACAGAGTGGCTGGAAAGCTGGAAAAGGACCTGGCAGTGCTGGTGACAGTGGCTGAACATGAGCCCAGGTGTGCCCACGTGGCAAGATGCCAATGGCACCTGGCTTTTACCAGCCTTGCTGTGGCTGGCAGGTCAAGAGATGATTTTTCCCCTGCACTTTGGTGAGATTCCGATATGGAGCACTGCATCCAGCTTGGAGCTACTCAGTACAAAAAAGACATGGACCAGTCTGAGCAGGAGCAGAGAAGGGAGATGCTCTGAACTCTGGAGCCAGGCTGAGACAGCTGGGGGTGTTCAGTCTGGAGAAGAGACAGCTCTCAGAAGAACAGTGGTCTTTCAAAACTGAAAGACGGTCAGTAAGAAGGATGGAGAGAGGGTTTTTACCAAAGTCTATAGTGACAGCATCCCAGAATTGCTGAGGTTGGAAAAGCCTTCCAAGACCACTGGGCCCAGCCACTGACACAGCACTGTCAGGTGCAACAATAAACCTTTTTTTTTGTTTTGTTTTCAATTAAAACTGTATTGTCTATTAAGGTAATGGGAAACTTCTACCCGAGTTTTCCCTACTCTGGATGACTGTGATAGCTGCAAATGATGATTATTCAGCCTCACTTGTGGTACAGATCCAGTTTATTTTAGACCACAGATTTGAAACTTGACTTTCCACAGTCTAGGAGCTGCTTTACCTTTGCACAAACAGATCACATCCCACTCAGAAATACCCATTTAATGTTTGAATACTTGTACAGAGCAATAGAGCTGCAATGTATTATTCTAGCAGTTAAACACTCATGTAAGGACATCAAGACAGGCTTCCCAGTAACATCTGTGGTCCTGGAGCAGGGGATCGTGACCTTTGCCACGCCTCAGGCAGCACAAACAGTCGTACAAGTACTGTTATTGTTGTTGTACAGTTGTACAAGGTAAGTGCTACAGTATTACCCTGCTGGCAATTGGGAAACAGCCTCAAGCTGTGCCAGGGGAGGTTTGGGTTGGATATTGGAAAAAATCCACCTGCAAAGGGCTGTGCAGGCCTGGCACAGACTGCCTCAGGGCAGGGTGGAGTCCCCATCCCAGAAGGATTTAACAGCCACATGGATGTGGCACTGGGGGACATGGATTAGTGGTGGCCTTGGCACTGCTGGGGGAGCACCTGGACTCCACAGGCTCAGGGGGCTTTTCCACCTCAATGATTCCTTGACTCTGTGAACATAATGAGGGAAATACTTAAATACTTGTACCAACGCAACTGAATGATAACAAAGAGCTGCCAGAATAGAAAAGCAGATAACTCGGGAGGGTTTAGAGACTGTCTGGGGAGACATATCTTAGAAATTACCACTGGCTCATGAATAAAAATACATTTTATGGGGAAGATATGACTTGATGCAGCACGATCTGAAGTGACGGGATTACAGTAAACATAGAAGGATTTGGCAGGCACAGAGAGAATGTACTTTGAGACTCAGATCCATTTTACTATTTACTTTTGATCTCTTACAATCCCCCCGGAGTTCCTCTGGGTCACCTGGAGCTTCCACCGGGCTCTGAGTGACAGACAAAGTTCCCACAAGTGCCCGAACTCCCGAACACCCCCTCAGCTCCCTCGGGCCGCCTGGGGCTCTCACGGTGCCTGAACTCCACACGGGGGCCCCGAGCTCTCACGGGCCCTCCCAGCTCCCACGACCAGCCCAGCTCCCACGACCACCCCGTGTAGCACAGGCCACCCCCGGCAGGCACTCACGCCCTTGCCCAGGCGCCTCTTGATCTCGTATTTGCGGCACACGAGCGGCTCCACCTCGGGCGGGCTCATGGCGGCGCCTCCCTGAGGGCTCCCGCTGCCATGGCAACGGCGCCGGCACCGCGCATGCGCACACACCGCGGAGGGCCCGCCAGGCGCCGAGGTTAAATTTTATTTCTTTGGGTTTTTTCCCCCTGTTCTTCATTCTTCCTCCCTACCCCCACCCAATTCCAACTTTTCTAATGAGACTAAAGTTTACTTAATGCGACACTTTTCAGTCTTGTTCTCTAGAGCTTTGCTTTTTTCCCTTGTGTTTTATAGCTGGTAGAGATGATTTCTGAAGCCTGATCCTTGTCCAAATTAGATGGTTGAAATCAAAATTGATAAGTCGAATGCATTCACTAGATACATTGTTGTGTTTTTCATGAGAATATTGTGAACGTGGATGTGAAATACAAAGTTATGTTTCGTGTCAGGGAAATGAAGAAAATCTGTGTGTGATAAATGCCAATAACTCGCTTTTTGAAATTAATGAAAATTTAATAAAGAATAAAAATTGGTTACAAAAAATATAATACAATAATAAAAGTTTAAAAAGTTTTCAGAGACAGGACAAATAATGAGGCAATAAGAGCAAAGTAGGTAGCCCGGGTCTACCGTCCCCCCTCCCTCCCAGACAAAGGCTGAGAAGGAGAAGGGCACTCTTTGGGAGGAATGTCCCCTTTTTGAAGACCAAAATTTCACGATTGTGCAATCTTTATCTTAAGACAGACCCGTTTGCCCAGAGTCCCCCTTCTAATCCTGGGCGTCCAGAAGTTGGGCTTGACCAAGTGGTTCGTGTGGATTCAGTCTGGGTTGACCAGGTGGCTTCTGTGGATGCAGGGAGATATGCCTCTTGTCTTCTGAAAGTCCTAAGGGGGGGTTCTCTTCTTCTTGTTGTAACTGTTATCTCTGTTGAGAAACACCTCTGGGCCTCTCCCTTTTTTTTTTTTTTTTCTTCTTGAGCTAAAGAAAATATCTTACACACAATTCTTTTATTACTAAAACTTAATGCTAAAAATTACATTTACTATATTATTCAAATGTCAATACAGCATAACTTTTCTACCTAGCATTATTGTATATAGTAAATATCTGCATAGAGCCACACACACAACAAGCCTTTTTCACATGTGTAATCATAGTGGTGGAACACAGCCATGGGACAGTTATAAAGATGAGTTCTAATAAACAGCTGAGGAAAGCATGGAAGGAAGTTTTTGAATAAATCTTTTGCTTGCAATTATCTATTATAAGTCTCAAGCTATTCTGCAATAAGTGTCCTTTAATTATAACTTTAGAAGCTTGCTTTGTATTAAAGAATTTTAAACTGTAGTTTTAGAGTGCAAAAAGGTTTTTTTAGACAAAAGAAGGAAATAAGGAGGGGGCTCAGGCCTCACACAAGGTGGGAAAACATCCTGGACATGAAGATATGACTTCAGCTCACTGATTTATGGCTCCTGGAGAGGGAAACTGGACATCAGCATTGGAGATTGATGGACTTGAAAATAGAGATGGGACCCCACATCTGGAAGCCAGATCCCACCACCTGGAAAAAACATAACCTGGAAGTACATCCTGGAGTATTGAAATATCAGAATAGATCACAATGGTCTATAGAATTATACAGGACAATCTATAGATTTATGGCTGTTAGGTATTGAATTGTGACGTTAAAACTAGAAATGGAAACTGCTGAGAAAGCTTATGAATATGTATAAAATACCATCAAATCCAGCAATGGGTGTGCAGTTGGAAGGGAAAACCCCTACCACTGTACCCAGCGCTGCCTTTTTGCTCACACTTTACCATGTTAATTAATTAATTATTAAATTGCTGCTTGATATATTGGCCGTGTCAAGTGTCTTATTTTTAACAGTGGATTTCGTGTAATGGA
Organism: Prinia subflava; assembly: GCF_021018805.1. Taxonomy (NCBI): domain Eukaryota; kingdom Metazoa; phylum Chordata; class Aves; order Passeriformes; family Cisticolidae; genus Prinia; species Prinia subflava. Next base: position 121,234 of record NC_086247.1, on the reverse strand, counting down.
TTTGTATGACTGTAAATGTTTCTTTATTACTTCAGTTTTATTAGTGAACTGGCATCTTTGGTCATGCAGGGATTTGGTTTGCTGATGTGTGCTTCCATCACTGACATCATTCATTTTGTGTGGAAGTTTCCTTTATATAATGCTGAATTCTGACTCTTACAAAGAGGCTTATTCCTCTCAGCCCATGATTTTTAAGAAATTGCATTCAGTGTAGTTTAAAATGTTCATTTAGGATTCCTCGAGGGACTCACTAATTACTTTAGGCTATTGTTTATGTCTAATGGGATACTTTTATCTGCCTTATCCTGCTCTTAGAGACATAAAGTTGTGTGTGTGCAGTTTGCAGCAGACGCCAGAGTTGAGGTCTTGGTTGTGACAATTTCTGCTGCTCCGTGTGGTTCATCAGCCTTTGGCAGGATGGTACCAGGTGGGAAAAGGCCTGGCTGCTGCTGAGACTGCTGGCTCAATTCTCACCTGCACCCAAGTCTTACCAGTGCCTTGAGCACTTAAATCTGATTAAAATGTGATTTAGACAACAGCTGCCAACTCTTGACTCTACCCTCTGCATACAGTGCTGTCCTGAGGATGGTGGTGATGAGAAGAACCCTTGTACTGCATGAGCTTATGCTAAAGCTTCTAATTCATTATTAATTAGAAGTTTGAATTTTATTTAGAGAAGATATTTTAGAGAAGTAACTTTAACCTATTGTAGTGAAACTTTCTGGGTTGTTCAAGTTTTTGGTTTTTCACTCTTGACTTAATACTGTTATGGTAGTGTTTTAAAATGGTCCTGAACTGGGGGGAGGTGAAATACTTCTTGAAACAGTATTTATAAACTGCATTTAGCATTACATATATGCAAGTAGTGCATCACAGGCTGTTTAAATAATCTTAGGGCTCTGAAATTTCTTACACTTTTTAAGTTTGAAGGCTGGAACACTGCTCTTACTTCACTTTGTGTGTACTTCGCTTTGTGTCAACTGTAATGTCACATTTTTCAGGAGATTGAGGTAAATGCCACTGGCTAGCTTTTTAGTATATAAAATGGCATAGAAAGTGTTTTGTAAAAGAATACCATTTTGTATTGCAAGATAAGCAGCAAAACTCTGGATACCAACCTCAATATACTGCTTTTATAAGTTGCTGATGCCAAATTTTACTCTAGTAGGGGAAAAAACCCACCAAATTTCTTCATCTAGTCTATATTTCTGTTAACTGTCAGTTTATACAAACCAGCATTTTTTCTTTTCTCATTTACTCAGGATGTATGACTCAAACCCTGAAAAAGCATCTGAAATATCTAAAGAATTTCCAGAGTTGAAAAGCTGTTTCCCCAACAGTTAGTCACTTAAATCCATATCTCTATGTAAATGTCATAGTTACATAGTTGCCTGGAAGGGAAAGCTGTAGATAACTTGAAGAGTGTTCAAATGCAAAATAATTAATTCTAGGCAGAATGTTGGTTTCTATCTGCTTAATTTCACTATTTGAACAGTTTTTTCTGTGCCTTCAGGTTTGTTTTATTAAGACCCTGAATATCAATAACTATGTTCCTGACAGGCCTTATTAAAGTTTCAATCAATGTTAAAATATTCAGCCATTGATACTTATTGTTCCAAAATACACTATACAGTTTTAACTGTTTCCTATAATAGAGTCTCAAATCTTGAAAAATTGTCACTTATGTTTTTAAAAATAAAATAATTTAAACAGTTTCAGAAGTAGAAGATCAAAACCTAAATTGTAGGGAAATTACAGTTCAAAAAGCTCCAAAAGTGTTTTGACTTTTATTTTTCTTACAGGCTGACAAGCTGTAGGATTTATCTGAAAACAAGAAATGATGACAGTGATTGCAAGATACATAAAAGTAGATCTGGCCTGAATGATTGGAGCCTCATAAATTTGTGTTTGCACTGTCAGATGCACCTCTACCAAGGTTTGTGCCACTTTAGAATATTTATATATTTTGAAGTAAACCGCAGTGCATATAAGCTCGTGTTTCACAACACTTTGCTGGCCAAGCAGGCTGGTGCCAGTGTTCTCTCATTTGTCAGTGGCCTGTGTGCAGCACTGAGGGTGAGCTACAAGGATGATGTTTTTTTCAATAATCTCACATAGGCCTGCTGAACTTTAGGAATGGTGCTAATAATTTTTAGAGAATTACAGAGACACCTTCAGTTGCTGAGAATCTTTTTTGCACAGTGGCCTTAATAAACAACGTATGTGCCATACAAAAACTCCACAAAATGCATGCTTAAGCTTTTAAACATGAAATGCAGGTGTTTGCTGAGGTCCTTGCACCTTTACAATGCTGTTTATGTGTGAACAGTGCAAGAACCAACTCCAGAACTTTATTTTCTTTGCCTCAAGTTGTAAACCTATTGTTTGCAAACATTTGAAGAAAAGGCTGTAACATACACGATTTGTCTTAGTTACATAATGCAAGCTCCTAGCTTTTCTTTTTTGCAAGATTTTTCTTTCTTTCCTTGGAGGAAGAATCACTACTGTACTGAATTCAGATCCTCGGTACTCTGCTGGCTGGTATCTGTCTTGTGTAATTTACTACAGAGTGAATTTAGAGCTCTGAATAGATCTTTTTGCTGTCCTTTTTCCTCTGAAGTTGCAGGTCATGCAAAAACAAGGGCTGGAACTTCCTACCAAAGTGTTTGTATAGAATAACAATAAAAGGGGTTTTTTTTTCGCTTCTAAATTTACAATGAAAACAATCGTGTGTATTATAATGTATGTATCTGTATTATTTATATACTCACTGCACATGACTAATTGTACAGAGGATAAAGCCATTGCAAGTGCCTGAGCCCTTGCAATGAACAGTTGGTGACAATTATCTTGTGCATTTGCGTATGGAAAATGCGTTTGTCCTGCACCAACAGCGCGTACCGCTTGGGGTAGCCGGAGGCTAAATAAAAGAAAACAGGAAACAATAGAAAAACCAGGCGCTTTTAAAAGCCGTTCCCGGCGCCCGGGCCTCCGCTCCGGGGCCCCGCCCCGAGGAGGCCTCGCCGCACCGGCCCCGCCTCGGGAAGATGTCTCCGGCGGAGCCCGGGCGGTTCTTCTGCACCGCGGGCCGCGGCATGGAGCCGTTCCTGGCGCGGGAGGTGCGGGAGCGGCTCGGCGCCACCGAGGTGAGCGGGGCGCCGGTGTCCATCTGGGCGGTCCGGTCCGGGTGAGCGGGGAGCCGGAGCCCACCCGAGCGGTCCGGTCCGGTCCGGGTGAGCGGGGAGCCGGAGCCCGCTGGGCGGTCCGGGTGAGCGGGGAGCCGGAGCCCGCTGGGCGCTCCGGTCCGGGTGAGGGGGAGCCGGAGCCCGCTGGGCGGTCCGGGTGAGGGGGAGCCGGAGCCCGCTGGGCGGTCCGGGTGAGCGGGGAGCCGGAGCCCGCTGGGCGCTCCGGGTGAGGGGGAGCCGGAGCCCGCTGGGCGGTTCGGGTGAGGGGGAGCCGGAGTCCGCTGGGCGGTCCGGTCCGGTCCGGTCCGGGTGAGCGGGGAGCCGGAGCCCGCTGGGCGGTCCGGTCCGGTCTGGGTGAGCGGGGAGCCGGAGCCGGAGCCCACCCGAGCGCTCCGGTCCGGGTGAGGGGGAGCCGGAGCCCGCTGGGCGGTCCGGGTGAGGGGGAGCCGGAGCCCGCTGGGCGGTCCGGTCCGGGTGAGCGGGGAGCCGGAGCCGGTGCCCGCCCACACGCTCCGGCCGCTCCGGCTCGGCCCGGCGAGCACGGCCCGGGCTGCGCCGCCTCCCGCGCGGGGCCGGTCGGGCCGGAGGAGCCTCCGTGACCCGTACGGGGCTGGGGCCGCGGGAGGGGCTCACCGAAGCCCGGCCGGGTCCGATGGGTGTTCTCCCCGGAGGTGGACTGCGTCTCGGGAAAGGTGTTCTTCAGGGCGGCGGCGGGGCCGGGCGAGCTGCGGAGGCTGCGGTCGGGGGAGCGCCTGTTCCTGCTGCTGAGGAGGCGCGGGCCGCTGCCGGTGTCCGGGAGCAGAGGTAGGGCCCGGGTCCGGGCTGCGCGGGGACGGGGAGCCTGGTTTGAGTCGTAGTTACCAAATTTGCGGTGTTTGTTTTTTAACTAGTGGGTGTAGTTCTAACTGACAGTAATCGATTCTCAAGTGTCTTTCACCCACGTGTGTTTTCAACATTTTTTAACCCGAAAAGGGCTATTAAATTGTTTACAATAGCTACCTTCCAGCCTGTATTCTGCCGGCACTGAATTTATATGTGTATTTTTGAGACTCTCTCCCCCTGCCCGGTTCCAAAAAAAAGAATACTCCACCCAAAAACCAGAGTTCACTTGTGGATTTCTTGTGTTTGTTTTAGCAATAAGTCTTATTTTCTGTTAAACAAAGTGAATCCCAACCTATATCTTACGTCAATTTACTGTTACGCAGCTTCTTTCTAAGTCTCAGCTGCTTGGGTCATCCTCTCTGTCGATGTCGGAATGAGAATTTCAAGTTAGATGGACTGATGTCTGCCTGCTGGTGGGTTTTTATTTGGGAGATTACCTTCAGCTTTGAGGATGAAATTTGGTCATGATTCTAAAATTTTACGTGATAACTAGAAAGACCTTTAATTTTTGCTTGACCAGCTTTGAGATATTTTAAGTGAATTGGCCTCTCTGTTCCTCATGCCTCTCTTGTAGCTAGGACTGCCCACACATGTAAGTGTGTGTTGCAGGGTTGAAGGCAGAGGGAGGAATGGGAAACAGAAATTTTCTTTCTGAAAGAATAAACTTGTCTTTGCCTGAGATGACTCAAAGTAATTCATGTTTGTATCTGTCTTTCAATTCTGGAAAGTGTCCTGCATCTTTTAATCCTAGGCCAAGTGCTTTCTGGGGAGGGTGGCATGGCAGGCTGCTCCTCTGTCCTGGGAATGGCTCTCACAGGTGGTCTGGTTTTCTACAGCTGCTGCATTCTTGTGCAGAATTCAACCCTTGCATGATTTAATCTTGGTTGTGCAGAGCTTGTAATCAGAGGGATGCCTGTGTGGCTTCTGGTGGGTGTGTGGGTGCTGAGAGCTCAGCTGTGCCTGTGGTGTCAGCTCCTGGTTTCTGGATTCACACATAAGAAATCTGAACACAGTTTAATCTGTTAACAGCTGTTCTCAGTCGTTAGGGAAATGGAATGCCAAGGCTGAAGTACTATACCAAAAATTGTTCTTGTCTTTCAGGGAAAATGCTTCATGAGATTAAAAGCTTTGTCATTGAGGAACCAAAATACTGGCTGGATATTATCTCTGTTTGGAGAAAGCTTCATGGACACAAGGGGAAGACAGATGATGTCTCTCAAGAAAACACATTGGCTCTGAAGAGAAAGTCAGAAGAAGAGACAAATACTGCAAGTAAAAGACAGAAAACAGAACAAGTAAGAGCAGTTGTGTCTGAGCTATGTCAGGTGGAAGCTGGAGAGACCTGTGTGGCACTAGAGAGAATGAGCAGTGAGGAGTGCTGGACTGAGAGCAAGACTTCCTCAGAATTCTCTTCCAAAGGCAGTGGAGAGGATCCTGCTGCGAATGAGCAGCTTGGCTTCAGTTTCAGAGTGTCTTGTCGTTGCAGTGGAGCGATTGCCAAAATACTCACTTCACAGGTATGCTGAAGTATCTGTGTTTTAAAAATTCAACAAAGGTGAACAGAGATGTGTAGTTTGTCATTTCAGTTGTGTTATGTGTTCTGGAATAATAAACTAATGTAAGCTTTTTCTGTATTTTTTCAAAATGCCCTTAACCTGTGTTCACCTTTAACAAGCAGAAATACAAATGCTGTTTTTAATTTCTGTGCAATATTACCCTTAATGTTTTTCTAATCAATACCTTTTATTGAGGATTAGCAAAGGTAAAAGTTTGAGGTTTCTGGGCCTGTGGAGGCTGAGGAGTGATTAAGTTTACAGCTATTTAAAGGGCCATTGCAAGGACATGGAGCCAGGCTCCTCTCAGCTGTGGCAGGCAGTCTAGAGGAAGGGGTAAAAGCCAGAACTTGCAGCTTCAGTTGCCTCTGGTTGGGTATTGGGGAGAACTTGTTCTTCAGAAGTGCAGCCCTAGGACAAGTCTTGGGAGAAGTGGAGCTTGGTCCTTGGAAAAGAATAGTGGCATGCAGACCTCCAAGGGTCTGTTCCATCCAGCTCTCTTCCCACCTGTGCAAGTTTCTCTGATTTGAAAGTAACATTAATTTAGATTTTTTTTTCCTACTAAAGCTAGTACCTTGGTGAGATGAGACACATGAGCCTCCCTACAAGGCTGTTTGCCTAAATTTGTGCTATGTTTTAACTTATACTCTGAAGGTAACCAGAGCTTTCTGTATGTAATGAAGGCATTAAAATTGTGAGTTGTAGTTGTGCATTTTCAGGTTTTCTGTTGGGTAATTGGCCATAGAGCCACTGGAAGTATTTTGTGCGTGTGATTAAGAATTCCAAAATTCTGGCAATCACAGAATATTTTGAGTTGGAAGGGACCCACAAGGATCAGATCCAACTCAAGTGAATATTTTGTTGTCACTTGGTCAGGACTTTAGCCTCTCTTGCTCCAGGTGAGCATTGGTTGTTTGCTGTGTGTCGTGTTTGCTTTGCCCCTCGCTCACCCGCTCTGCCCTATTGTAGCTCTTCTGGTATGAACTGTGTGAGCTGTTCTCTTAGGCACAGAGCCTTTCCTTTCCCAGGCAGTTCTGAGAGTAGCGCCTCCAAGGCTGTGATCTGCAGTTTCCCAAATTCTGTGGTTTTTTATTGCCTGTGACTGTACCTCCACCTGTAGGAGATCGGGAGAGCCATTGGTGTCACGCTTGTGAAGCAGTGCGGGTGGCGTGCTGATCTGCGGGACCCCGACCTGGAGGTACTGGAATTGTCTCCTGTTGGTGCTTCCAGAATCACCCCTGGCACCTTTTGTTCTGTTCTCTGCTCCCTTCACAAATGGGACCGTGGCCTCTCCCTGCTGGTCTTTCTGCTGCTGAATTTAGCTGCAAATCAGCTGGAAGCACTGAGCAAAGCATGCACGTGGCCCTTTGTGCTTTCTAGAGCTGGGGAATAACCACTAGGCTGCCTGCATGGCAGGGGAAGGATCCATGGAGGAGGTGTTTCAGGATCCAGCACCCTTACAGACTGCTGGACTCTGTGTGGAAATGGAAATCACCTGAGCCATGGGGCATCTGTGGCCTCTGCAGGGAAAATGAACAAGCAGCAAGGGCGTGTTCTCAAGGAGCTGGGCTTGAGATTGCTGTTTGTGTAAGAGCCTCCTCCAGGCTCTGTCTGTGACAAACAGCTCACTTAGTGCACCCTTGCTGGTGCAGCTGCCTGGAGATCTTCCAGAGGACTCCTTGCTCTGGGCACGCTGCTTCTCCATCCCTGCTCCCAGCACTGCTGCTGAGAGATCTGAGACCAGCAGAAACTCTTGAGTTCATTACTGGCACTGCTTTTCCCACACCGAGCATTTCTCACACTGAGCTGTGTTGGGGCTCATATGGACCTCCTGTTCTTGCCCTGATTTTTTGCTCTGAAACTATTCAAGTGCTGAGGACTGGGATTTTTTCAATAGCATCATATTTCCCTTTGTGCTTTCTGGGGGCAGGGATTGCAGTCATGCAAGACCTGCTGGGGAGCTCAGTCTTCTTTTGGGATGCTTTCCATGGGACAGCAGAACAATTTCTTTTAGCTGCCTACATTTCTGGAAGGATTACTTATACATAACTTCTACATTATACATTATACATTACTTATACATAATTCAATTCAAATTGAATTGCCCCTTTGTGGTACTAGTGGGGGTAATGGTGGGGTTGTTTGTTGTTATTGTTGGGGTTTTTTTGTGGTTGGTTGGTGGGGTTTGGGTTTTTGTGTCATTGTTTGACTTTTTGTTTGGGGTTTTTTGTTTGGTTAACATTTTTATATTTATTTTGTTGCTAGTATACAGTGAATAATATTTTCCCGCTTGTAGTAAATGGATTTATAAGTAAAAATTCCCATGCTGTGTTAAGGAAAAATAGACCCCCTTATAAATTCAAGTGCTTGCTGGTGGATTCCTGGCTGACAAAATCCCCTTCAGCTTGCTTAAGCATGAAATCATCTTTTAAGTGGCATTCAGATTATCTAGTTTGATTTCGTCCAATGAATTGTTATTGTTTATAGTATGCATTTTTGTTCTTGAAAAAGGAGATCAGAACTTTCTAGAAGCATCTGTGTCTGGTTTAAATGAGTTAAAGCTATTGTCATGTCAGTTTGAGACTTTAAAATGTTTTGGTTGGGTTTTTTCCCTCTTTTAGATCTTTGTACATCTTAATGACATTCAGACTGTGGTGGGGATTCCTCTTTTCAGGTAAGCATCCTCCCTACCAGATTTCTCATGGCACTATCAGAACAGGCAAGATTTGTAAATCCTGCTGTCCACCATGAGTATTTTATCTTTTGGTTTGGTAATCACTGGTTGTCAAATCAGTCTTGTGATCTGCCTGCATTTTAAATGGACACACGGACCAGACTTTGCAGTGAGTTATGGTTAAAAGCAGACTTCTCTGTTTCTCAGTAGATCTGTCCAGTTCATTTGTTCTTTGGCATTACATGGCCTTTTCTGGGTGGTTCTGTTGTTTTAGGTAATTTTTTTGTTTCGTTCTTTGCTATCTGCAGGCTTCCACTGGCAAACAGAGAGTATATCAAAACAGCAGGACTGCGGTCAACAGTCGCGTGGGCCATGGCATCTCTGGCTGAAATCAGTGTCAGTGGATGTTCCTTGCACAGAAATGGAGCCCTGAATGAAGGGGAGGGGGTGCTGCCCATCGGGACTGGGGCTGGGTGCTGTGAAGGAGTGTGGTGATTTTAAATTCCCATTTTCCAGTGCATGTGGGCAGTGTCTGCCATGCCTGTGATGGGAGTGTGCTGTCACTGCTGTTCAGCCAGGTATCTGCTGTAATTCCAGGTGCTTCTCAGCAGAGCTGTTAATCCTTCTACAGATACATGTCTAAGTGGCAAGGTTTTTTCACTGTCCAGTGACAGTGGAAAAAATGAAACTTTGGTGTTGTTTTCCAGGGAAATGTGATACCTTTTCACAGAATAATTTGGTACCAATATCTGTCTGCAGTCCACTTGTACCTCAGGGCTGTCTGTAGTGAAGCTGTTGGTGCTTTTTACCATATTGCCTTACAAGCGAGTTTGGCCTGGGATTACCACTGATTATTGTTAACCTGTGCTGGATTCAGAGGGAGGATGTACATCCCTTTGTAAGCTTTGTCCTGGGTAAGGAATCTGTCCTGTTTGGGATGCAGTAACGCCTCTGTTTCCCTAGGCTGGTGCCCTTGTGCTGGATCCCATGTGTGGACTGGGAACGATACTACTGGAGGCTGCCAAAGAGTGGCCTGTGAGTATCCCAGGCACAGCTGGCTGCACCCGTGCTGGGAAATCCGTGGTTGTGACACAGGATTGTCTCTCATCTAGTCCAAAGGGCATTGCTGTAAAGGTGAAAACAAACCAATCTTCCTAGGCAGCTGCTAAAAGTGTTTTAGTACATGTTCTCCCAAATGAGTGAGTCCTGCTAGGCCCTATTGATTCACACTGCAGGGTTTGTGTGAGGCAGCCACGGACTTGTAAAACTTCCTGGGCTTATCCTGGGATCAGAGGAGTCGGTGTGATGGGACAGTCTCAGCGTTAGAGGCAGTGGGGCTGGCTGTAGCTAGCTGGAGGCTTGCTGTTAGGACATGCTCGTGATGTTTCTGTAATTTTAAGTGTCTTGAGCAGACCAGAACATTATAGGAGTGAAGACAGCACACACTTCCTCCATTCCTCCATCCTCTGGATTGTGAATTGCTCTGTTTAACAATAGCAGATGTCCCAGAAAGGGGGTTGTCTTGCAAGAGCTGTGCAACAAGGCAGTTCTGAGAAGGGTTTATAAAATAAATAATCTGAGTGTTAACAAAAATAATTTTCTCTTTCTCTCTGAACAGGAAGCCTGTTACTGGGGTGCTGATATAAGTGATTCACAGTTAGAGGGTGCAGATGAGAATACTAGAACTGCAGGCTTAATGGATAAGATTGAGCTGCTTAAAGCTTCTGCGAAAGGTATGTCTGTGGGCTTTCCAAGTGATTTTTTTTGTGTTTCTAGGATTGTGCAGGAAATGTAGATTCTCTTGAGGTGGTATGTTGTAGTGCTAACTCCCAAGAAATAGCCGGGTGGTGCCTCTCCCATGTGGGTGAAGGGATCATGATTTCTTCTTCCTCCCTGCTGCCTGCACCTGGGAACTTTGGTGAGAGTGAAGTCAGCAGAAGACAATAAAAACTGTCATTGTCTGGCGTGGACAGTAGTTGTCTCTCTTAATGGTAAATGTGTGAATACCACAAAGAGTATGTACCATGTCAGAGATCTTTGTATCTTAATGGAACACAGCCAGGACAAATCCACATAAAATGCAGCCTGCAACTTAAATTTGAATAATGGTGAGGACGCATTTAGTTGAGCTGAATTGTTCATGTTTTGCAGTGGGAGTGTTTTGAATGATGATGCCTTTCTCCTGTAGGAGAGAATCTGTTTGCTCTTAATTCACAAGCTAGTCTGCAGAGTTGGAATCATTTCATGACCTTATTCTGGACCTCAAAGTCTGAGGCCAAATTATCCCTATATGAAATACATGAGAGGCAAACTGGCTGTTTTTCCTTGTGCATGAGTGATGAAGTGTGCATGTTTTTATACCTTGCAGAATTTATTTCTTACCAGAATGGTAAGAAATATTATTTATTTTTTTTATAAAAATGTAGGTTTATTCCTCACTTAAAAGCTGGGTTTGACTTTGGTTTCTAGGATAATGGAAGGTACTTGGGTGTCAGGTTTTCTAAACTGAGCAAATAGTTGGTGTCTTGATCACTGCTCAAAAGCTGTTATTTCTGCATGTCTTGAGCAGGACTGTAGGTGGTGTGTCCTTTCATTTGCAGATAAAATTGATATCCAGTTGTTGTGCTGCAAATGTTGACCCAAGGATGGTCCGGGAAACATCTTCAGCTAGTTCTAGAAAATTTGGCATAGAATTTCAGCAGAGTTTATGTGAGGAGGGACTACTGGAGGTCTTTAGTCCTGTTGTCTGCTCAGGGCCATGTCCAGTCAGTTTTGAGCTGAGGGATGGGGAACCCACAGAGTCTCAGGAGGGATCTCAGCCTGGCATGTGGCTGACCTTCATCACCACAGGCACAGTGCTGTATCTTCCTCTGGGGAGCTGACCTTTGCTGGGGTGCAGAAATTCTAAGGTGACACTTCAAAAACACTAGCTCTTATGGAATCCAAGTGATCCTGGCTGTAACCAGATTCCTGGAAGGAGAAAAGGGGGATGGAGAGGAATTTGATGTGATTCCTTGCCATTCATACATGTGCACTTGAACATTTGCATTTAGTGCTCACAAACTTAGTTCTTCTTTTATATTTTGCTAAATTATTTTCATGTTTAAGATGTGCTTTGTGCTGAGACACAGCAGTTAATTTGGACCCATGTAGTGCCCTATAGTGAAGCTGGGAGCAGATAAAGATCGGGGACTAAAGAATGTGATATACCCACAATGGGTTAGACCCCATTCTTTAGTCCTTTGAGATCCACCTGTCTGATCCTCCTGTAGGTATCAGCAACAGAGGGACTCTAGGGTCTCTCGAAGGGCGGGTGCCCAGCCAGCAGCTCGTAGCACAGCACCCCCAGGCACCACAGGTCCCCTTCTCGTCATGGCCGCTGTTCTCCACCATCTCGGGGGCCAGGTAATCCAGGCTGCCGCAGAGCGTCCGGCGCCTGAGTGACAGCGCATGCACGGACCAGCCGAAGTCAGCGATCTTGATCTCCCCCTTGGAGCTGAGCAGGAGGTTCTCGGGTTTGATGTCCTGGTGGATCACCTTGTGCCTGTGCCAGTACAGCAGCGTGTCTGCCAGCTCCTCCATCACCGTGGCGGTCCTGGTGACATCCAGGTGCTTGCAGCGCTGCAGCTCCTTGTAGAGCCCTGTCTGATCCTCCTGTAGGTATCGGCAACAGAGTCTCGAAGGGCGGGTGCCCAGCCAGCAGCTCGTAGCACAGCACCCCCAGGCACCACAGGTCCACCTTCTCCTCGTGGCCGCTGTTCTCCACCATCTCGGGGGCCAGGTAATCCATGGTGCCCATAGCGTCCAGCACCTGAGCGATGGCGCATGCACGGACCAGGCGAAGTCAGCAATCTTGATCTCCCCCTTGGAGCCGAGCAGGCGGTTCTCGGGTTTGATGTCCCGGTGGATCACCTTGTGCCTGTGCCAGTACAGCAGCGTGTCTGCCAGCTCCTCCATCACCGTGGCGGTCCTGGTGACATCCAGGTGCTTGCAGCGCTGCAGCTCCTTGTAGAGCTCCCCGCCGGACGCGAACTCGAGGATGAGGAAGACGTGGCGCTCGTCGTGGAAGTAATTGTACATGCGGAGCACGTTGGGGTGCCTGAGATGTGTCAGCATGCCTTTTGTGTTCTGCACATTCACAGTCACCAGTGCAACAGTGGAGAGGGCAACGCACAAGCAGATGCTGCAGTCAGTTGCATTGCTCATGTCCCTCCTGAAAATAATTTTGTGCGAGCTCGTGAGAGCCATGACAATTTTCATCAGAATGCTAGAGCCTTGCGTCTCTATGAACGATGCACAGGGGATCGTGCGTGCTTGCCCTCAATGCAGTCATCATGGGCCAGGCCTTGGTCTAGGCGCAAACCCAAGGGGAATGAAAGCTTTAGAATTGTGGCAAATGGATGTAACTCATGTTCCAGAATTTGGAAGGCTGAAATATGTCCATGTCACTGTTGATACCTATTCTAAATTCATCTGGGCCACAGCACAGCTGGGAGAAAGAGCTTTGCATGTTGAAAGACACTTGACTGTTTGTTTTGCAGTGATGGGAGTGCCTGCAGAAATTAAGACCGACAATGGTCCAGCCTATGCTGGTCAGCGAGTTGCTAGATTTCTGCAGAAGTGGGGAGTCAAGCATACCACCAGAATTCCTCACTCTCCCACTGGTCAAGCCATTGTAGAAAGAGCTAATCGGACGCTGAAAGAATATTTAGCAAGGCAGAAGCAGAACGACGAAACAGACATAACTAGCCGACTATCAAAAGTCTTGTTTACATTAAATTATTTGTGCTTAGCAGAAGGAAGAGAAGAGCCTGCAGTTGTTATCCACCACCATGCAGTGAAAGAAGGAAGACCACAAGCAATTCCAGGGCTTTATGTATATCATAAAAATATGCGAACGGGTGAATGGCAGGGACCAAGTCCTGTGCTGTTTAATGGTCGTGGATATATGTGTGTTTCTGCAGGAGAAGCAGGACTGGTTTGGGTGCCAGATACCAACTAACAGTGGTAACCACGGTGGCAGCAGTGATTTGCCTGAAGCACCTCAAGAAGACTCAAAGACTGTTGAAGATTAATCACTATAGCAAAAATAAATAGTTGTATTATTAGTTATATGATTAGAGTTGTGATAAGCTATTGTTAAGATTTAATTTTAAGCAATAGACGAGTGTTATTTATCTAGTTTTTATAAGAGACAACTAAAACAATGAGCAGAATGTTAGGTGTCAGAATGTCTGTTTTAATTGGTGTATTAATAGAAATGGGATCAGGAATGCTTGACATCGACCCAAGGCAAAATATGTGGGTCACATGGGCCAACCAGAACAAACAAGATTCCTTTTGTTTGTCTTTGGCCACACCATCTAATCCTTTTTGAACTTGTTTGATTGGGGTCCCAGTGAGCTCCATGACAGAGTTCAGAATCTGGTCTCGAAGTCAAATTAATTCAGAAGGTGTTTTAGGAGCACAAGCTGCTGTCATTGCACAAAATCTTAAAGTCACTAGTGCAGAGCCTCAGGAGCTTGATCTTCTGGGCTCTGTGCCAGGAACTTGCTGTTTGATTTTTGGACATTTTATGATAAATTCCAGTTTGTTAATCATAAACAAGCAACAGCTAAAAGATGACAGCACTTGGTTATCTCCCCATTCCTCATTGTACTACAATTACACTGAATATTGCAGCAATTGGACTAAGGCTGTGACACCGTTAACAGGTGTTGCTAAGAAACTGCCACCAGGAATCTTTCTCATCTGTGGAGACAGAGCCTGGTCTGCAATGCCCCAAAAAGGTACAGGGGGACCATGTTATTTCGGTAAATTGACATTATTTGCTCCTACCATTCATCAGGTTTTAGGATTGTCTCAACCGACCTGACGAGTCAAACGAAGTCTGTCTCAGCTAAGTCCTGATTGTAAAGATCGAGTTACCCTATGGCAGCCTGCAGCTGTAATCTCAGCATCCGTTTTTGCCCCAGGAGTTGCTCCGGCTCAAGCTCTCACACAATTGAAACATTTAGCCTGCTGGACAGGAAAACAGATTAATATAACATCCAATTTGTTAAGTGAGCTTGCCAAAGATGTTAATGACATTCGTCATGCTGTGCTCCAAAACAGAGCCGCTATAGACTTCCTTCTTTTATCTCAGGGACATGGATGTGAAGAATTTGAAGGCATGTGCTGCATGAATTTGTCAGATCATTCGTGATCAATTTACAAGCAGTTATCGCAGTTGAAAGAAAACATGAAAAATCTTATAGTTGTAGACACTCGTTTGACAAATGGCTTGGATCTTGGGGTTTTACTGGGTGGATCAAAGATTTAATTCATTTTAGCATAATAGTACTTATTGTTATCGTTATTATCTTAATTATCGTGCCTTGTTTAATACGATGCATGCAGAAGTTAGCCAGCCATGCCTTGACGTCAGTTTGGATAGCTCAAAAAGAAAAAGCGGGAACTGTAGCCAAATTTCTTAGAGATCGCGGGCATAATGTGCTGTGGAGTGAGATGTGAGCTACCCCAAACTAGGCCTCAGACTAGGCCTCAGACCTGGGCCTGCTAGGCCTCAAACGTTTGCCCGACGTAGAAAAAGATAAGCTTGTTTTGCACTGGGAATCGTGTTAAGGTATGGGTGTTAATACCATAGCACAATTACTGAGAAAATACCGTAGCTGCCTTAAGTTGTGAATGTTTACATAGTTGCTCACGTTCCTCTGCCAATGGAAAAGCACCTGTTACTGTAAACTATTCCTCTGTATTTAACCAGCCATCTCGGGAATAAAGAGAGAAACGTATGATATGATCATAGTGGTCTGACCTACGTTTGCTTGGTCTCCGATACCACAAATAGTCCCAACTTCCCTACAGGAGAGTCTTGCTGCAGGGGCAAACATCATCAGGAGCAGGGAATCTGCAAACTAAGCAATGCTGTCATGTTTGTCTCTTCCCAGTCTCCAGAGGGGTGGTGGCTCCATAGTGGTGTTTGTGAGGGCAATGCAAAAGGAGCTGTGAATCCGTGTACATAACCCCAAAAGAGCTGGCAGACAGTGTTGAAAGGGGAGTGGGGGCATAGCTGCTGTGCTTTTTCAGACAGTCAGAGATAAAGACCTGCCTTTGTTCTGCAGCATTGCCATTGCCTTCAGAAAGCTTTGACAGTGTTATTTCGGATATTCCATTTGGGAAGAAATTCAAGACCACAAATGATGCCCAGCTCCTACCAGATATTCTCCAGGAAATGGAGAGGTATGTGTAGCCTTTGGCAGGCTTGGGGTTTGATGTAAGTGCCATGGGTTTGTGATCTGAGTATTCAGTCAGCTTCAGATTTGCTTTATTCCAAAGGTTCTCCAGCTCTGTAGTCTGACCCCGTGCAGGCTGTGGAAGTCTCAGCCCTTTACTTGTCCCTTAGAGACTGTTGTGTTGTGTTTTAGAGCTGTGAGTGCCAATGGCAGCGCGGGCTGACAAGGAATGATCCTGTGTGAGCCACGCTCACAAATGCTCTTTGCAAGGCACAATGGTGAAATATTTCTGAGCCACACTCAGAAGTGTGGCAGAAAGGAGAAAGAGGAGAGGCTTACCTGGGCAAAGTTAAAGTGTGGCCAGGCAAATAAAGCTATACTCCTTTTTCACTTGAGGCCCACTTGTATAAAATCATAGGCTTTCCTTTTTGAGGTCACAGCCAAGCTTTGAGCAGCCTGCCTTGACAGGAAGGATCTCAGACTAGAAACACTGGCATGCATTTTCCTTACTGTCCAGGAATACCTCACTAGCAACCCGGTCTGATTTTAGGTGTGTCCTTTGATCTCTCACCGTGTCATTTTGTGGCAGAGCTGAGCCCAGCTAATAGGTGGGCTGCTTCTAACAGACAGTTCAAGCCATCTTCCCCTCTCCTTTTTGCCTGAAAACAAACCCCTTCCCTAGGCCTGGTCTTCAGTGGGTGTTGATCTCACTCACCCAATGCAGGAATGTGGTGAGAAGGTGGAGTGGCTCCACAGAATGGTGTGGCAGTCATACTGTGCTTGTCTCCTGGCCTTATTTGCTCTATTGGTCCATCCTAAGCAAAATACTCCCTTGGGAAGGTGGAGATGAGGAAGGGACCATTTCCATGAGAACCCCACCAGTAAAACTGGTCAAACTACCTGCTGTAAATTTGAGACAATTTTTTTTCTCTCTCTTTCAAAGCCAAGTGTAATGTCTGGACATATTCCTAGAAAAATTAATTACAAACAACGGTTAATTTTCTTCTGCTTCCTGAGTTTGAAAACCATTAAGGATCAGTGGAACAGGGAAAGGCCAGACCTTGTAAAGTTTCCAAAAGGAAGGGCCACTTTCAGAATTACCCTACTAACCTGAGAAGCCCTTGCTGCACTGAGAGGCTGTTCCTTTGCAATATTCAAAAACCCCAGGTTTTCTGGTGGTAAAAAATGAGTCCTTCTTCCCTGCTTACCCAATAGAAAGAACTGCTAACATCAGAAATGGTTTCAGAGTGAGGATAGGGCCCTGTTCTCCCATTAGAAAGAGGTAAGAAGATCTGGGATTTAAATTCCTCCTGGAGATGCAGCTCACTGAGTTGAGCCATGGCCCACTCGGGTGTTTTAGGGCATGCAGATGCCACCTGAAGTGCCGGCAGAGGGATGCCGGGAAGGATCAACACCTAACCTTGATTTCTCCTGTGACTGCCAGAGTGCTTCGTGTTGGAGGGACCCTCGTGTTGCTGCTGAGCCGGGAGCTCCGCAGACGCGTGGATGGCCTGACCGGGTGTGCTGCAGGTGACTGTGCCGAGGCCTCTGCTGATGGTGACCCCGGAGCAGCCCCTGCACCGGCCCTGAGCGGGGATGGGAATTCCTCCTCCGTGGCACAGGGCAATGGAGAATCCCTTCTCAGCAGCCATTTCGGGTCCCTGGTGCCAGAGGGTGTCTTTGCCGTCAGTCTGGGGAAGACTGATGCCTTCATACACAAATACAGGAAGGTTTCTGCTCCTGGGCTGAGGGAACCTGAATCCTGAGGCGCTTCGGGAGCAGCAGGCAGGACTCGGTGGGGCCCTGCAGACACAAAGCCAGCGCCATCCACTGGATTGCCTCACACCCCTCGGGTGTCCTGAGGCACTGTGCTTTGTCTCCTCGGTTTTTAGGAGAGATGGAAGATGCCTACCAGTGTTTCAGCCAGTTCTACTGTACTGTACACAGTGAAACAGGATGTACTATATTGTAATGAGGCAGAGGCCTCAAATTCTTGTTTAGGCAAAGCTGCTCAGTATTGGGAAGGGTTTCTGTGGGAGAGAAGGTCTTTATTTGCAGAACTGCAAACCCAGATGTGGTAGTCCACGATCTTTGGGCTGTGCACTCCAGCTATTAATTTTAAAGTAATATTTAAGCTACAGCTTTGTCTGTTCTAACTGTTCCTAATGTTCAGATTGTTCTTGGGTGGAGGATAGGCAAGCCACGTGAGCTGCTGAGAAGGAAGGGAGCACAGAAGGAGAAAGAAGCAGCACAGACAGCCAGAGTTTCAACAAGCCCCAGGCCCTGACTCTGTTTTGTGTGTCCTGGGTCCTCCCTGCCCCTGCCTCTCGCCCTCTCTCCCACACTGTTGTGACACATTTTTTTCACATTTTTTTCTTCCCTGTACCTTTTCTCCTGATTCTTCTGTCCTGTCAAAATAGGGCCTCTAGGACTGTATCAGTGTTAAGTAAGGGGCCCAAGGCAATACTGAAATCACTCTCTCCCTTGGCTTTTAGCACCCTTTGTACAAAGGCTGACAAGCAAAAACCAAAAATTGCACATTTTCTCTGAGTACTAAACATAAAGGCTTCTCACTGCTTTCCTAAGCCACGCCAATCTGCAGGAACACTGGAGACCTTTTGAGAAGAGAAGGTTAGGGTAGAATGCTAAATACATTTCTCTGTGCTTGTGTCAAGTTTTTGACTGAAGATCACCTTAAAGAGTAGAGTTGGGTTTAATAATGTTATTTTGTTGACTTCAACAGAGTTTCTCTCAAACTTTTTTACTGAGGAAAGTATAAAATGGGAATAAATTTGCATTTTCAAACACTTTTCTGTCCTACAGTATCTTGTAGTTATTAATGTATATTTTTGCAGCTGTGCAATCTGCAATAAACACTTTCTTTTGAAACTCCACCAGCATTTTGTACTAAAGCAAACTTTGTTATGTAAGGGAAGGGTTGGGGGGGTTGTTTTGGTTGTGTATTCTGGTTTTGGTTTTGTTTCATTTGGCTTGCCTTTTTTTTTTTTACATTGAGTGTATCAAAGAATAATGTAAATATATTTTGAAAATGTTACCTTTTTTTTTAAACTATTATTTTGGACTCGGGTTAGCTATATTTTTCTAGTGTGGTTCAGCATTCTTCAGCCATTGCTGCCCACATGCAGCTGAGAGACGTTTGTTACCTTACCCATGAGATATGGGAACATGGTTTTGTGATGTTTTATCAAGTTCTTTGTGTGTATTGTAGTGCATTTACCTGTGTTCTAGAGCTATTTTGGGCCCTTTTTGTTGGTTTTTTTTGTTTGTATGAAAGCTGATTTTTCTAGGCTTGCAACACCCACAAAAAAGGAATATAAGTGGTTCTTGCAGTGCTGATCCTTACATTGACCCTCACTGTTTATGTGTGCTGCAGTTTTAGGGGCAATGAACTGATGTCTTCAGCCCCTTGCACTTTGAAGTTGTTTGATGTTTTGTGGTTGTGATGAAACCTGAAAATAATAGTGCCCTGCAGTCATACCAACACTGAAAATTTTGCAGCTGTTCTCTCTAAGTTTCTTCAGTGCTGAACTACAGACATGTTTAAAAAGTACCCAAAAAAACCCATTCTGTGGAAAAACACCTACCAAAGAAACATCTATGTGTGAAATTCTGAGACTTACTGTAAGTATAGATGAATTCTTTTGTAATCACTTGGGCCATACATTATATATCACAGTAATACAAAAATAAGAGCTGTTCTTCACAAAACTCCTTTTCTGAGGAATGACAAGCAAAGTTTTCTATATTTTATCAATGAAACTCAACTACAAATAAAAATAAATATGCACTTTTACATCAGTACTTCAAAATACTAAAATATATCCAGCTGATTAGAGACAACTTTGGAAGAAAGAAATTGGAAATGAACCCAGACCTTTGCAATTATTTGTTCTTGTACTATATACACCCTCTAGAAACTGGATACATTAAAATTATATTTTAGCAACAGTACAGTTAGTAATTGTACTGTTGTACAATTTTTAATTCGCTGTATTCACAGAATATATAAAAACTAATTAGATTCTCAATACATTTAGATATTGGATAAAGTTCTGTGTTATATATGCAAAAATATTACTTTAATTGTTAATGCCATTATGTTGTCACAATTATTTTAGTTTGAGGAGTACTAAATTAAAACTGACTTATCAGGGATTTTATAGTCAAGAGCTGCAACTTAACCAGAAGTGAGGTAATTACAGATAGATCCCAAGCTGCGTGCTACCAGCTTATAATTAGTGTTCTTTGAACAGCAGATTATGAGACATACTAGGTTTGTTACATATGGCCATTCAGAATATCCTAGTATTAAATATAGAAGGGAATGTTATTGCTGGCACACCATGCCTGGGGGTAACTGTAGACATCATCAGATCTGAAATAAATACAGAATTTCTGCTCGTACTCATTTTTATGTATTAAAACCTGTAAAGTTTCTCATTTTTATATACAGAAAAAATACTAATTTGAATATAAATAGATTTCCAAATAAAAATATTCTATACATGGCTTTAGAATATAAGAAATTATATGGAGGCTCCTTTTGCAGGCAGGCTGTACACACGTAAACAGCATTATTAAAGCAACATGCTGCTGTCTGGACTACTGATTCATCTTGTGCCGCCTTTGGGGGTGAGAAAAATTTAATAAATAGCGGTATTTATTTGGACCCTCAGGGTCCTTCTTCTTGCTGAGCCTTTTCTCTCCCTGTTTCATCCCTCTCGTTTGTGGTGTCCTGTGTCACGGGTGTTGGTGTGCGTTTGGCCCTGCGCTGCTCTGCCCTGCTGCGTAGCCTGGGTGTAGGGGTAATAGGGCATGTCCCGGGGACTTGAAATTTGCAGTGTAGGGTGTAGTGGGAGTGTAGAGGGTATTTCTAGATGGGCACGAGATGCCTGGAGCTTTGAAGTTATCCTGCAGCCCTCTGACTTTTGTCCTAACTCTCTTTCAGGTGCAGATGGATTAAATCCATGGCAGAGCGCCCATCCTGGGTGAGGGGCGAGAATTTTGTAACTCTCCAAACCTCATTGTTTAGTAACAATGAAATCAAAAACAAAGGAAAAAAAAAACCAAAAGCAAAAGAACAACAACAACAAAAAAACCCCACAAACAAATCCCCACAACACAGAAAGGGAAAATATACCAATATTATTTTCATAAAAATAAATTCTTTCCCCCTTAGAAAACCAAGCTAATTTAATTCTGATTAATTGTGGTTCTGATGTCTTAGGTTAATGAATATAGTTTAAAATATAAACAAATAAACCCAAATTTTAAAAAACTATAAAAATAATAAAAATATAAAAAATAGAATCAAGAATATAAATAAAGACTATTTATAATAATGCATATATTATTATATTCTATATTTAATACACATAGATATTAATAGAAAGTATAAATTGTTATGATAAATATAAAAACAATAAATGTAAAGAAATAATGGAATATAGCTTAAAACAGAGGGGTTTTTTGGTTTGAATTTGGTTAGTGGCAGGGTTCCTGTAGTTGTGGTTGGGGTCTTTCGGGACGTTTATTTTAGAGGATTTTTGTTCTTTTTCGCCTCCGCTCTCTGCCTGTTGCTGCTGTGTCAGCCCCGGGCTGGGCCCCGGCGCTGCCGCCCTGCGGACACAGACCGGTACTGCAGAGGTTGAGTCGTGATCATTTAATATTTCTTGAAGGACCTGGTTGATTTCACGATACTAAAACCAGTAGGAATAGAAGACTGAGCTTGGGAATCGTGATGGTCTTCTTGGGTTTAAAAAGATCTCATGGCGTTTAAAGACATTTCTATCAGACCTGGTTTATTTTTATTACACTTTTTTAATTTAAAAAAATGCTCTGATCCATCACTGCTGCTGTGATGTGCGACAAAAGCCCATCTTCCCTCCCCTTGGAACGGGTGAGAGACGGAACTAAACCCCAGAGCATTTTCTGCTCATTGATTATACCAGAGTTTTACGGGAATTGTCTGTGAAATCTGATAAATTGTACTTGAATGTGGCCGTGAGGGTAGCTGAGCATGCCAGTCCAGATCCACAAACACACAGTGCCAGAACGAGAACCTTTGAAATGTAAACCAGAATTTATTCAATTGACTCACAACTGCGTGCTGTGCCCAGGTCCTCTGTACAAATACTGCACAGGGAAAAAACAGAACTGCACATTCCTTGTGATACGTATTGAATTTTGGGAGTGGGGTAAATAAAAATGAGATGCAAGTGAGGGAATTGCTTCTGCATGTAAATATTCTTGTCCTAAAGGAGCCATCGGCTCTGTACCAAGATTGGGATAACAATTATATTCCTTTAAAAAACCCCAAGCCCTTTAGAGGGTACATTTTGTGTCATGTAGAATTACTAGCAGGTAATAGCCGTCAGGAAATCCGTGAGCCACGCCTAGCTGAGCTGAGGCGAACCAAACCGAGCTGGGCCGAGCGCAGTCACTGCCCTGAGCTCCTGCGCGGCCCCGCGCTCCCGCCCGTGTCCGTGCACGGCCGCACCGGCAGCAGGAGAACACCGAGCGTTTAACGGGGCGGCCCCGCCCGCCCGGCGCCTCGGCCCGAGCTCAGCCGAACCGGCCCAATGGTACCGAGTTCTGGCGAGCGGCACCGAGGTCAGCCGAGCCCAACCCACTTCTGCCGAA
The DNA here is from genome assembly GCF_021018805.1 of Prinia subflava. Taxonomy (NCBI): domain Eukaryota; kingdom Metazoa; phylum Chordata; class Aves; order Passeriformes; family Cisticolidae; genus Prinia; species Prinia subflava. The sequence goes on along the minus strand of NC_086247.1, from coordinate 99,042 downwards.
TCCAGCCCAGATGAGCCGAACCGGGGCAATTCCAGGCGTACCGAACTCAGCTCAGGCGAACCGATCGAACCCAGCCGAACCTGGACGAACCTGGACGAGCACAGCCGAACCGACCCTAGCCGAGTCCACAGCCGAATGTAGAGATTAGAAGATCCGAAATTCTGCTGAACTTGTGTTTCCTGATGTGTAAAGTGACAAAGACTCTGCTGAATTCCAGTACATGAGCAACAACAGCAGCAAAAGCTCCGCGGGAAGTTAATTTACCTCCTTGGAAGCGGCCAACATTACAAAAGACAAAGCCACTGACAGTAGGTAGGCAATATTATTTATTGTTTCCTTCCACCACTCCTTGGGGGCTTTCTTTCAAAAACATTACTGACACCTTGAACATGTCCCACAGCATTCCCAAACTTCAAACCGCTGGGATCGCACAGGATTCCAGCACATTCCGGTGGCAAGCGCTCCGTCCCGGGAGCTGCTCTGGGCGCTCTCGGGCCCGTTAATTAGCGCGCGTGCAGTCACTGCCTAATGAGCTCCTGCCAGACCTTGCGCTCCCGTTCGTGTCCGCGCTGAAAGAATGAGAAGAAGTTCTTTAGAAACAAACTGTGGGCCTGCTGATAGATAAACCCAGATAGTGAAGGTGAAAGAAGTAATGAATGGAACCATAAATTCCAGAGGAATTCCACTAATTAACACAAACTGTTACTCACTCAAGGCCGTGCTAAATTCCTGGATTTACAGAAAAAGAACAGAGACACAAAAAACAGAAGGGCTCAGGGTGGGGGGAAATGGGGGAAATGTCCATGGCCTCTCCCTTTATTCAAATAATAAAGGAATAATAAATAATAATACAATAATAAATACAGGATTCATCTGTCTCCTTTTTGGACATAGACATCTGGTGTTTGTGGTTAATTTTCCTGTCCGTGCCATGGCCGGGCCGCCCGCGGGACTCGGCAGCAGGAAAACACCGAGCGCTGCGTGTTTAACGGGAGCCGGCCCCGCCCGCCCGTGCGGCGCCTCGGCCCGGCCCGCGCCGCCCCCAGGGAGCCGAGCGGAGCTGCGGGAGCGCGGGGAGCGGCACCGAGTGCGGCCGAACCGAGCCGAACCGAGCCGAGCGGAGCTGCGGGGAGCGCAGCGAGCGGTGCCGAGTGCGGCCGAACCGAGCCGAGCTGCGGCGAGGGGCGCCGAGTGCGGCCGAGCCGAGCCGAGCCGAGCTGCGGCGAGGGGCGCCGAGTGCGGCCGAGCCGAGCCGAGCCGAGCTGCGGCGAGGGGCGCCGAGTGCGGCCGAATCGAGCCGAGCTGCGGCGAGGGGCGCCGAGTGCGGCCGAACCGAGCCGAGCCGAGCTGCGGGGAGCGCAGCGAGCGGTGCCGAGTGCGGCCGAACCGAGCCGAGTAAAAAAGCAGAAATAAACCCCCAACGTTTCATCAGGAGGCCCAGCACAGGTAGGCAGGTTTGGAATTTTCGTTGCTATGCTGCAGGTGTATTCAAGACATGTTTCCTCTTTGTTTGACAGAAGCAAGATTTAAAAAAAAAAAAATCTTACCAGAAGAGGACTTTTCTTTCCAGTCTATCAAGTAGCTAAATACCACCAGCTAGCTATCCATATTTTAATATCAGCTGTAGAACTTGCATCCCAGAGACCCAGGGCCTGTCTGACAAGAACTCTGGCCAGCTCTGTTGATTGTTAGGCACCCCTGGAACAGCAGAGAGGTTGCTGTGGAAGCGTTCCAGTGTCCCAGTACCCAAACGGACCGACCTGGTCAAGCCAGGTCACTCTTGGGTGGTGCTGCGACTGACCTTGGCCCAGCCAAAATCACACAACTAAAGCTAAGATACAACTGAAAAAGTCTTTCAAAGGACAGGGAAGCTGATTCCAGACTATGTGGGTTTGGACAAAGACAAGTACAGTGACAATGTCTGATGTCATTTTTTGAGGGAAGTGTGATTTGAAGGATAAAGGCAGCTGCATATCTATGGTTCACCATGAGGGTGGTCATGCCCCACATCCAAATACTGAATGGAGTTCCTTACTGTGAGAGATCTTTCTGGAGCCAGCAGGGGGGTCCGGAGTGCTAGATGGAGCCTCTCCAAGAGCAAGAAACATGGATGAGGAGTGAGACACATGCAGATCTTCCAGCTCTCTGGGCATCCAGCTTGGGTTTCTCTCCAACACTACACTGCCTAGTTGGAAAGTGATAGCTGGAAGATTTGTGTTGTGCATGGCTATTGGGAATGCACAGCCTCCACTGAAATGCATGAGACACCTGCAAGGAGCTTGCTCTGTCCTCGTTCCACTGTGCAAAATTCCAGCCTTGGCCAGGAACCATCTCCAGCCACAAACCCTTATTTTCCTGTATCATTTTGGATGTTAATACACATTGCTGAAGCAAATGTTAATGCTCTGCATTCCAGCAGTGTGATCATCAGCTGCCTTGGCAGGCAGATGGGTTTGAAATCATTGGTCCCATGCTGCAGACCTTTTGTCTTATTTCTGTAGGATAGTGCAGTGCTGTCAAAAGGGACTGGGACATGGATACCTCACTGCAGGGCTTGGACAGGCATCAGCCTTCCCCCTCTCCCAAACTCACCCATCAACACTGGCACCAAACCATCTGGTATTGCAGAGAAGTGTGTGGTGCAATCAGATCATGGATTCGGGTCCAGGACCTCTCCGTGTCTAAGGATTAAACTGTGGCACAAGTAAACAGAGCTTTTTTGGCCTTTTGGAAGACACTTTGACAGCGACTTGTTTCTGTGCAGATGTGCAGGTAAGAACAAGGGACTCTGCTGTGGAGGGTGGAGTGCCCTTGCCAAGAGAGTTAACCCTTGGTGTTACACAGTGCGGGGAGAGATGGGTGTGATGCACAGCCAAAATGGCATCAACACGGCATCAGAAGAGGTGGGGATTCTTCCAGGGCAGGGGGGACTTTGGCCCTCTCCCCTGCTCAGGTGAGACCCTACCTGCAGAGCTGCTGCAGTCCAGTACAAGAAATACATGGAGCTGTTGGAAGAAGCACAGAGGCCATGGAGATGCTCCCAGGGCTGGAGACCCTCAGCTCTGGAGCCAGGCTGGGAGAGCTGGCTGTGTTCACCTGGAGAAGAGAAGGCTCCGGGAGAGCTCGGAGCCCCTGCCAGGGCCTAAAAGGACTCCAGGAGAGCTGGGGAGAACTTGGGACAAGGGATGGAGGGACAGGACAGGGGGAATGGCTCCCACTGCCAGAAGGCAGGGATGGATGGGATACTGGGGAGGAATTCTTGGCTCTGAGGGTGGAGAGGCCCTGGCACAGACTGCCCAGAGAAGCTGCCTCCTCTCACCACGATGGGGGCGAGCTGGGAGAGCACATGGGGTCCTGCATGTCCCTCGGCTTGACAGAGATGGATGAGCACGAAGCGAGGAAGGTAAAAGTTCTCCAGCCTTGACCGGTGACGTGAGCGTGCATTCGTTGGGTGAGTGAATCAGGATTATAAAAGAGACACAAGGTTTCCATACAGATACTGGATGATTGTCCTGCCAAGGGCAGGGGGTGACACAGCAGAGAGGATGCCAATGCAGGGGTGCAAATTTACACTGGTGGCTTCTTTCAGGCACATCACGGGGTTTCGGGGCTGGAATTGGGAGAAGGGGAATTGAAGTGGGGCTTGAAAAACAAACAGAACTCAAGCAAAAAGGACAGGTTTTGTGTGTGACTGGGTTTAATAGTTTCTTCAGTCCTAAAATTGTTTTCTTACAGCATGCTTCAAGCTTAGAAAAATGATAAGATAGGATGGTTTCAAAGCCTAAACAAATCTCATTGAATGCTGTTCTTCATTAATAATTTCTGGGCACTTCAGGAAACATTTCTAGACTTGCCCTGTTTAGAATGGCTCCTTTGATGGGCAAAATTGAATACATGAGGGATAAATATGTGTATTATTAAGCCAAGTATTTTGCTCAGTAAGATGATGAAAAAGTGAAAAAACTTAAAAATTAATACTTTGTTTAAGTCTTCCAAACACTCTGAGATTTTCATGGACACAGACTTGTGCCAGTTTTTTAGGAACAGTAAAGTTTTGGTAACATGCCTCTGTTACCCTGCAACCTCATATCTATTTCCATGTGTGTTGTGTTGTTAGTCCGCCTCCTGCTTTGTGGGTTTTTTGGATAAACTGCCTTTTTTTATTGTTTTTGTTACCTTTTGTGAGCATGCCAGAGGCCCTAGGGTGCCAATAAAGGAGTATGAGTGCTCCTTTTGACTGCTGTTTCCCTCTGCTTGTTTGTGACCTAATCCCGAATCTCTGCCTGAGCAGAATTTTCTGCGTCCTGACCAGATAAGGAGGAGCAGTGGCCAAATGCATTCGGAGGAGCAGTGTGTCAAGGGACACTCCAACCAAATACTGATGGGAAAAGTTGCACCTCTGTGCAGTAATAAATGTCTGTCATTGCTGGATCACTTGAGGCAGTGAATGTTTCCTGCAGGTTATTTTTTCTCACCAGTATCTGCTTCCTTTCTCTCTGGTTATACTTACTTTGCTGGCGTTGATCCAGAGCAGGACATACACAGTAAAATAAGGAAAAGAAAGGTCACAAAGGCAGCCAGGCCGACCCAAAAGGCAATGACGATGGAGTCTGTGGACACAGCACAGTAATTCTGTCAAATGCATTTTGCATGGCAAAAATAAAACACACAGTAAGATGATTTATCATCTCTAGTAAAGGTGTGGCATTTGATTCATTGAGTTTCTCCTTTTAGAGAGAGGAATCTAATTGCTGATTTGTTAAAGGTCTTGGGAGCCTCCTAACAGTGTCTGGTAACAGGGATGAGGGAGGGAGTGGGAAAAGCCTCCAGACAGTGTTCTGGTGACTAGAACTGTGCAGATATTTGAATTTACACAACCACAGTGCAAGAAGCCTGCGTGGTTACTGCTCAGTCCTGCAGGATCTTTAAGGAGGGGCACTCAGGAAGGGAATTCCAGCCTTGAAAACATTTTATACCACAAAAAATAGCCAGGGAAGTTTATGGCAAAGTGCCTGTGACCCTCCCAGGACATCATCAGTGCAATGGAAGAGAATGTGCCCCTTGCCCTGTCCAGCTGCAGTGCCCCCACAACCACCATCAAACAGTGCAAGATGTTGCCTGCTTTGCCAGAAGCAAATGCTTTATTTAAGGAAGAAGAGGATTGCCAGTGCCAAGGTGTGTTCACAGCTGGTTTAGTGGGAGTGTGGGGTGGCTGAGGGAGCAGAGAGCTGCTCTTTCATGAAGGCTACAGTGCTGTGCCAATTATTGCCTGAGCCTTGGGCTCACTGAGGGAGGGGAGCAGTCCACTCCCGCCCCCACAGCACATTTCACCACTGTTTCAAAAATGCTCCTTCCTGGGATCACTGTGGTGGTGGTGGCCTTGGGAAGTTTGGGTGCTCTGCCCTGGATTCGTAGCCAATGACTCATTTTAGATGAGGTGGAAAAAGAAGGGTCACTGACTCCAGAGACAAATATTGACCAAGATAAATCTTCCCTCTGAAAGTACAGAAAACATTGTGTTCTTTGAAACAGATCCAGTATGTTTGATTGAGTGTTTCTTTGTGAAAAACTTCAGTATGTGCTGGCATCAGATTCACAAAGAGATTAAGGGAATTAGCCCAGCTCCTTTTAAACCCAAAACAGAGCTGGCCTAGCTGTACCCTTATCAGAAACCTGAGTTTCAGCTGGGCTACTGAGAAATACCAGTTGGGAGGGGCACCTGATTTTATTCTTCCTTTGCCCAGGGACATTTTGAAAAGCCCAAAGTTCTGAAATGTTCCACGCCATTGGGGTAGAAATTAAAAGTTTGGATTTACAGAATTCCCTATCAGAGGTGTTTTGGCTTAATCTTTTAAAAACAGTTTTAATACATTTCATGGAATTCACTGAATCTAAATAAATTTGCTCCAAGGCTCAGGTGGAGCTTGAACCAAAATCTCCTGGGTTTAAATTCTGCAATTAGTATTTTTTTTACCTAGAATAACATATTTTCATATTTTACCAATCTATGTAAAGTTTTCCTATTGCTAAATTTTATCATCAGCTTTTGTGCACGTGTATGTGAGTGTTTTCAAATAGCCTATTAGTTCCCGGGCCAATTAAGACTTTTCATTATTTTCATACAGAGTGGAGAGAGATGCACAACATTACAAATAGAAAGCAAGGCCATGGCTTTTAACTGGGTCTAGATTCATTTTCATGAGACAAATTCAGTCTCATAAAGTTTCAGGGACCAGCCACGTAACAGGAAAAGAAGTACAGAGATTTAGGTCTGTGTTTCACATTAAAAAAATTTTAAAAACCCAGCAGGCAAACTGAATTAGGGAACTGCAATCCCACCCCAGGGTTATGGTGACTGTACACTTCCCTTGGGCTGCCCCAGCAATGGCCCTGAGCACATGAAGCCAATAATCCCAGCAGCGGCTTCTCGGGGTGTAAGAATGGAAATATTATGCAAAGACAGGAAAACCTGCAGAGTATATTCATTGCTTGAGTGGTGCTTGTACTCAAAACAAAAAAAAAAAACTGTAACGAGCTGTGGAATTGTTTCCCCTGGTGTTTTCTTTAGAATTTGTAACTCACTGTTCTCCCACTGGTATTTGGAGAAGGAAGAATAACAGTACCAAGAGGATGCAGTTTCTATTTCTCCTAGGCTGCTGACATGGGAAAATGTCTATTTTCATGATAACATAAAAACACCTGAAAGGTGGCAGACTTCTCTACTTCTTTAGGGGGAGAGAACAAGTGGGACAAAAAAGTCAAGACAAGATCCTACCCTGCTTTTTTAATGGAAATAAGGCTGATGAGATCACTCATCAGCACATATGGGGTAATTTCCTCTGCAAAACTGTCGACAAATTAAAATTAAACTTAACAGAGGGTGGGCATTTTGTCTCGGAAGCACAGTTTCCACAAATTTCAAGAAAACAGGCAGCTGAAGAAAGAGAAATACCCTATCAATTGCCAGGGAGGGAATTGCTGTAACACCAGTGCCACCTCTGTAATGCACCAGGTAGAAATGGTAGAAAAATGTTATTAAGGAGAAAACAGAGGAAAGGTTTATTCCTGATTTTTGGGTTTTGCGATGCAAGACACATGCTAGAGACTTACATTCAGCTTAGCTAAGCAGTTTGAGGTTTCCCTGGTGGAATTTGGGGGTAATAATCTGCCCTAAGTTCAAACTTGAGAGAATCAAAGGAGCTGCTCATAACTTGCCTGGTCCCAGCAGCACCAAATGTTGCTGTACAGCATTAGAGAGATGGATTTTCTGTATGGAATGATGTGGATCTTCACACCACTTTTTTTAAGGTGTGGTGCTCTAAGTTTGGAGGCAATAAACCCTCAGCTAATCTGAATGCACAGAAAAGCTTTTCTAGAGGTGGTGCAGAGTAAGTTTCTGCTCCTTTTTCCTACTGCTGCCCAAGCAAGCGAAGGACAAGCAGCTCCTGACACTGGCTAATTCAACCTTCACCATCAGAAAGGCAGTTTCTTGCATTGCTAGTGAGAGACATGAAGATATTCTGAAGGGCCATCACATTTTCCTGGAATATGTAATAATTTCACTGTAAGAACCTTGGGAAAACAATTTTAGTCTCTGAAACCACATCTGAACAGCTGCAGCCATCTTCAGCAAACTAAACAGCAATGAGTAAAGCCTGTCACTTTGTTAATTAACTGAAGATACAACCACAGGCAGAGGCTTGACAGAAATCAAGGGGAAGCACTGCCTGCAGCATAAGTGACTCCAACACACCCTATCTGCTCTCCCCTGGTCTTTGTCAGTCCATCCACCACCCTCAGTTGATCCACGGTGATGTAGCTTGTCATTTTATCTTAGCAAAACCTAACTAGTGCAGTTACATTAGAAAAACCTTTTTTTTTTCATAAGCAGACATTAAAAGACATTGCTGTTTCACTGTGCAAAGCCAGGTGTGAAATGGAACAAGCTATTGCAAGGTGAGTTGGGTGAATGCTACTTCATATCCTTTGGAAATAAACTGCCAAGCCCAGCAGAATCAGTTTCCACAGCAGCAAAGCATTTTCACAATAATGAAAATTATTACGTTATTAGTTCAGCAGCACTAAATCAAAGGAGGAAAGGTAAAACAATGTTTGCAGCTTACTGTTCCTGGCTAGTGGCAACATACATTTCCTTTACTAAAAGTCTGAATGTTTACCAGCTGCAGTGTTAGCCTTGTCCCAAGATGAAAACACAATATTTTTATGAAAACCTCTGCTCTTTCAGTGAACTTTGGTGACAGTAGCACACAGGCAACCAGCACTCCACGCCACAGATTTGCAACTCATCAAATTTTCCCAAATGACTCAAAAAAAATCTGTCCTTGTAAACAAGAATTAGTGTCAGCAGTCTTATAGCTTCAAATACTGTAAGATAAAGCCCAGAGTGTGTGTTAGTAACTTGCCAGCCTGAAGGCAAACACCCAATTCACACAAACCATGGCATGGAATCTATTGCACGGAAACAAAACCAGGTCAGCAAGACAAGCTATGCAACATTTTCCCTATGCTAGATTAGCAACTACTATTCCACAATACTTACACTTATTAACCTTCAACTTGCTTCCATCCACCGAGATTGGATCTATGTAATCCCAGTAATATTCGTAAGACCAGAAATACTCAGAGGAGTTTGTTCTGTTAGCCATGTCAGTGGTGCCTTTTAAGCCAGCTCAGAACTCCGACCCACTGCTTTGCTTCATTGTACTTCAGTGCCCTCAGAAAGAGAATTGCACAACTGATGCCTGTGCCAATCACTCCGGGGTCCCGCAGCTCAAGGACTGCCTTGGGACTGAAAACATCTCGTGGCAACGAGTATTAATGTACAGCACAGATGTAAGAGCAGCCCTGAAAATGCAATCCTCGCCTCTTGCTGGACACTCATGTCATTTCTCGGCATGTTTTACAGAGATGGATGTCCCGTAACCTAGGGACAGGGTGGACAAGGGCCAGCTGGCTCACAACCCCTTCTCTTAGAGCAGGGCACTGTTTCTGGGAGCTCCTGAACACGGCTGGGCTGAAAAACATTGCTGAACGTGTCTGGATGGAAGGGCTGGGATCTGGGGGCCACACCAGGAGCGGCTGAGGGCACTTGGCCGATTCAGCCTGGAGGAGTCTGAGGGCAGAGCTCCCCGGGGGCTGCAGCTCCTGCCGGAGGCAGCTCCGCTCTCTGCTCCCTGGGACAGGGACAGGGCCCGGGGAACGGCTGGAGCCCTGTCTGGAGGGGTTTATGTGGGATAGCAGGGAAAGGTTCTTTCACCAGAGCGTGCTGGGCAAGGCCCGAGGCTGCCCGAGCTCCAGGAGCGTTTGGACACCGCTCCCAGGGGTGCACAGGCTGGGATTGTTGGGGGCTCTGTGCAGGGCCGGGGCTGGACTGGATGATCCTTGTGGGACCCTTCCAGCGCAGGAGGTTCTCTGAATTAGGTGTGACTTGATAAAACACTTCATATAAACAGGATGTTCTGAAATACCCAGACCCTTTGCTTTGAGTCCACGACCAAACCCGCCAGGGGCGGGGGCGGCCCTCAGCGGGGCGGGCGGGCCGCGGCCGGGACCGGAGCAGTTCCGGGGCGGGCCCGGGGCGGTGTCCGCCGTCACTGCCGCTTCCTCGGCGGGCGATTCCAAGGCGCTGTCGGGTTCGCTGCCGGCCCCTCGCGGGACGCGATGGCGCTGTGCCCGGAGCTGGAGCGCTCGCTGTCGCTGCTGGAGCCGGGCGCCGGCCGGGCCCAGCAGCAGCAGGAGCAGGAGCGGGGGGCGGACGCGGCCCCCATGCCCATGGTGTTCATGTGCGCCGGCTGCGGGCGCCCCGTGGGCGACACCTCGAGCTGGGTTTTCAATGACGAGGAGAGCGGCTGCATCCTGCTGCGCAGTGAGTACCAGCGCTGCCACCCCGCGTCCCCGCGGTCACTGCCGCCATCCCTTCTTCCTTCCTTCCCTCCCTCCCTCCCTCCCGCTGCAGGTGCGGCCGCCAGCGTCGCCGTGGACCCGGAGCGGAAGGTTTCCCAGCTCCCCGGAGAGTACGGATGGTGAGGGCCGGGCCTGGCTGGACACAGTCCCGGGGGAGTCGGGGGTTCCCGGGGAAAGCGCTGGGGACAAGCCCGGCAAAGGGCCCGGAGCGCTCGTGTGGCCCGAGAGCCCCTGGAGCACTTATCTGGGGTGGGCTGTACAAGCCGCGTATGGCCTAAGGGAGAGGGATTTCTCACAAGGACATGTAGTGATGGACAAGGGAGGCAGCTTTAGATTAAATGTCGGAAAGAAATATTCCCCTGCGAGGGTGGTAAGGCCGTGGCACAGGTTCCCCAGAGAAGCTGTGGCTGCCCCTGTGTCCCTGGAAGTGCCCAAGGCCAGGTTGGACGGGGCTTGGAACACCCTGGGATAGTGGAAGCTGTCCCTGCCCAGGGCTGGGGGTGGAATGGGGTGAGCTTGAAGGTCCGTTCCACAATTTAATGATTTTCCTGGTCTTGCTGATGTCAGTCAGCGTGAGGAGCTGATGGAAATTCAGGCTAAAAGATGAGTGCTCATAGTTTACACTGTGTGAAGCATGAATGAATGTGTAAAAAATTCTAATGCATGATTTTTTTATTTTTTTAGAAAAGGGATGGGGAGAGGTGCCTCCTTTTATTTTCTTCTGAATAAATGTTATTCCTTGCTTGCAGCATGGTACAAACCCTATTCTGCTCTGGCTGCTCCAGGACCCTTGGCAGCATATACAGGTGCACTTCAAGGCATCTCGACTACAAGAGAGATTTGTTCTGTTTCAGTGTTGACTCTGTTGAAAGGTAAGTGCAGAATGTTTATGGGTCAGCCTGCCAGCTCCACTGCACTCACCAGGCATGGCACTGAGGGTGCTCCTGTTACATCTCTGGCAAGGCTGGAGGGAGCTTCTTCTGCTGCTCTGTCCCACGGTGGTTTTCTGTATTGGTGCTGTTGGCATCCCAGTGCTCAGCTGTAGGGAACATCACCTGTGTAAGGCACATCCTAGAAAATGAACCAAAACAAAACAACCTGGCCTGCCTTTTGTGTGGGAAGTTGCATTCCAGCCCAGAAAATATCACCAGGTCCAGGGCACTGGAGGGTTCCTTCCCATTTGATCCGAAGAGTTCACAAACCAAGCACCAAAGAGGCCTGGCTGGAGCCTGTTAGGGGTCCGCATGATCAGCAGGGAGTGTGGCCAGAGGGGCTCGGGCAGGACTTGGGGTGGCTCTGCCCTGTGCTGGCCACATCTGCTCTGTCCTTGCTAAGATGGGCAAAGGCAACTCTGACAACTGAGTACGTGCTTGAGACTCTCACTCAGCTGTCTTAAAATCTGTCTAGAAAATGAAAGTGTGCTTGGGTTTAGTCGGTTTATAGCACTTCAAAGTGGTTATTAAAAACTGTATCCTCAATTAAGGCTCTGCACCAGAGTCCTTTTGTGCAGGCATTGTCCTAATAGACAGTGTTTGTTCATCTGGGCTGGTTTTAATGTCTCTGGTTTTTTCTGAAGTTCCCATTTATTTTGCTGTATTGCTGTGGATATTCCCCCTGGTACTCTGGACAGGGTTTGGAGATTTTTTTCTTCATTCCACCGCTAGAGTACTTTTTTTATTGCATGGCAGTAAAATTCTCTAAAGCACTAACCTGGCTGCAGAATGGGATTTTATTGGAGAGTGATGCTGCTTCTCCCAGCCAGCACTTCACTGGTGTTCTTGCACTGTTCTTGGTGTCTTGGTGCCATTTTTCACTGTATCCCGTATCCCCAGAATCCACGGCTGTCTCTCAGGGTTCTAAAGGAGTGCTGTGTTTGGATTTTTGGCTTCAGAGTGGGAATTGCATGATGTAACCTGTGGCATCTCAGCTATATTCTAGGCACCCTGGAAAAGCAAGCTCTCATTCATGAGGAGCCACTTACTCTTGAAAGTCGAGCTGTCTTGGAAGAGGTGCTGGGAAGGGTGAGATTTAACCTTACATCATTCTTTGTTTAAATCACTTCTGAGAAATCTTAATATGCTTCAATAGTTTCTGCAGAACAGCTTATTTCACCCAGAGCAATTCTGCAGGTGGATACGATACTCAAGGCTCTGGAGACAAGACTGACCGCTCTGGAGTCGCGGGTGGCTGCTCTGCAGAGCCAGGTGTGAGAGGAATCCGTGGGGAACTGCAGGAGAATGGGAAGGTGAAGCTTGGCCCTGTCATCCTCTGGGATCTGCGGGGACGTTGCACAGGCTGTGAAAGAGCTGAAAGCCGTGGGTGGCCTGTGCTGGGGGGAGCAGGGCTGAGCCAGGCTGTGTCCCAGCCAAGGAGCTCCTCTTATGTCCCCTCAGAGGAGACCCCCAGGGTTTTCTTTTCTTAATAAAGCCTTCTGAGCAGTCAAGCTGAAGACTTCTGGTTTAATGTAAATACTGATTTAAATTTTTATCTCTGAAAGCAACTCCTTCATCTCCTGACTTCCCTGCTATTGAGTATCTACTGAACTGGGAGTGCATTTTCCTAAGCTAATGAGAAACCTCCCCATGATTCTGTCATTTCCAAAGGAACAGCATTAATCCCTTTTCTTTTTCTTGTCTCCATAGCTTTAGCCTGACTTGTGCTCAAAGTCAGGAATGACTCAATAACTGTATGCGGTGACATGTTTGTTTGGTGGGGTTTTTTGCATGTTCAGGGCTAAAATATGATGTAAGAAAAGGCTTTTTTGGCAGCATTAGATAACTGCTTTTCCACAGTGTTGAGGATCAGTTGTTTTACAACTTCAAATGGAGGGAAACCACTCCAGGCTGATGGTGACACTCCTTTAAGCAAGACTTGGTATATGTTTGAGCAATAAATTCAGCAGGTTGTGTTAATGCTGCTCTTTTGGTTGTGTTTTGTTTTCTGTGCATTTGACTAGTTGTCTGTGTTTCTCATACAGTACATGTGTTCCACCCAGTGTTTTTCAATAAAAGTGAGCAGTTGTGGTGTAAAGCAAGAATAATCACAAATTTGGTTTGGGTTTTTTTGTTACCCAACAGTACTTAGCTTTACTACTGTGAGTTTTAAAATTTTCTCCATCAACTCGGAATGAATTTCCCTCTCTGTCATGCTGCCCATCCCCAGTTTTGGTGGTTTTTATTTTTTCTATTTCATCCTGCACCCCTCTTCCATTTCTTCCTGTGTCCTCTCTGCTGCCACTCCCTCTTTCTCCCCTGTGACAGCAGGTCTGGGGAGGGACTGCAACCCTTCTGGGGGCTGCCCCCCTTTCTTATTGCAGCAGAGTCTCTTTTTGGGGGGATCTGCACTTGGAAAGGGCTGGAATAAAGTGCCGTGCTGCTGTCCAGGGCAGCTGGACTCGTCCTGTGCCGCCTTTGGGGGTGAGGAAAAAAGGCTGAGGGGAGGGGGTGGAGACTCTGGTGTCATTTGGGGCTCTATTTGGGGCTCCCCAGGAGAGGGAGCCACGCTGCCCTGGAGGAGCGGGTGAGTGGGGAATGAGGAGGGGTCGTGCTGGGTCCCCTCCCCCAGAGCATCCCAAGACTGCCAGGAAATTCACACAGAGGGGTGAGTGTAGAATACTAAAACTTGTCAAGTTTTTTCTTTTTATAGGTATTGCCCAAGAATAGGAATAGAGTTCATCTCTAAAATAATTTGGAAAGAAACCCTCTCTCTATCCATTCTATTGGATACAGGAACATAGGAAACTCTGACCAGAGATGGGGAGTAGTTTTGACAATAATGCCATAACACTTTTATCTAGGAGTGAAACCATCACGTGCCTGGAACCATAAGAACAGATGCTGGGGCTGAGGGCAATAGAAAGGCTCTCTGGCAACTTTTGCCTCTGTTCTCTGCCTGCCCCCGAAGCGCATCGCAGCCCTGGAAGAGACATTTGTCATCCAGGTTGCCAAAATGAAGACCTGTCAAATCCCAGCTCTGCCTTGTGTTTAATGTTTCTGCTTTGTATTTATGTTATCACTAAATCAAGGAAAGGGTAAATGTGATTGGATCCCGCTATTGCAATTTGAAGGTTTTTTATAGGCTGGTGTGTTTATGTTGTCTGTTTCCACTCCAAGCTTGACTTTCCCCTCCTTTTTCGATGTCTGCTGCATTGGGAGTCCCAAGGAGGGCTGGGTTCCTCAGCAGGGGCTTTAGGAGTTCCCGGCACATTCATTCCCTGGGAATTGCCCAGCTGGAACGGGAATGTGGTGTTATCTATGTGGTTTTAATAGAATATTACATTCTTTGGTGTTGTATGGTGTTTTATGTTTTGGTATTTATTTTATGTCATTTGGGTTTAGAGTGAAGATAACTTAATGGATTGATTTGTTTGTATTTGAGGTAGAATTAAGTAGCTTTTTTAAACAGACTTCTGAAACGTATTATTGGGGGTTTGTTTTTGTTTATTGTATGGAAGGGTTCAGATTGGTAAGGCCAGCTTGCCTGGTGGAGCTTTGGGTGTTTTGTTAAATGCAGTTTTTCATTTTTAAAATTTTTCTCTGTTCAGTGGTTTTAAGGTGGGGTTTGATCTTTCACTGGGTAGTTTTACTCTGTTTGGACATGAGATGTGACAAGGGATGTGGTCTATTGATTTCATGTTATGCTTCTTAATGGAGGTGTTGATCAGGTTGTGTTTGATTGGAGTTTTGTTGATTTTTTTTTTGGTGGGCTGTTCTGTATTTCAAGGAAATGTTTTCTAAGATTTACATTGGTGTCATGGGCTGTAGCCTGAGGTAGAGGGCAGGTTTTTATTGATTTAGTGGTGGCTTTTATTATGGTGAGTATGTAGTGTTGGTTTTGGTGGGTCTGAGGTAGTTCATTTGTTAGGATTTATTAATATTTTTAATGGTTTCTTGTATTATAGGGGTTTATTTATTTAGCTTGATTGCAGTATGTTCTATAGTTATAGATAATGTGGGAGGTATTGTTTATGGTTCAATTGATCTTTTAATTTGGGTGTATTTAGAGGTGGCATTTTTTGTTTGGATGGTTTGAGGCATTATGGGGTTATTGAGTTAGGAATTTATTTTTTGGTGTTGTTATTTAAAGTTTATTTCTGTTATTTTTATTTTTGTAGTTTGAATTGTTTGTTGTTTGGGTGGTTTATATTACTTTTATTTTTGGGAACGTGGGTATTGATATGGTGGATTTTTTAGGTATTTTTTTGGGGGTAGCGATGCTTCTTTTTTAGTAGTCTAGATTTTTTCATGTTGTTCATTAGTTTGGCTA
Source organism: Prinia subflava (assembly GCF_021018805.1). Lineage (NCBI taxonomy): Eukaryota > Metazoa > Chordata > Aves > Passeriformes > Cisticolidae > Prinia > Prinia subflava. Next base: position 83,853 of record NC_086247.1, on the reverse strand, counting down.
ATTTTATAGAGTATTGGTTATTATTTTTTCACTCAGTGTAGGGATAGAGGGTTTTTTTAGTCACGTTTAGGGTCAGTTGTACAGTTTTGAGTTTAGTAAGTTGGTTCATGTTTTTTACTATTTTTATGATTGGTTATGTGGGGTTCTCTATGGTTGTTTTTCATTTTTGTTTCATTTTTAGGAGAGGAGTTGTCAGCGAAAAGAGTGCAGTGGGATTTGTTTGCTGGCATTTGGTTGTATGGTGGAGTTTTTTAGTTTGCATTTGTTTTAAGGTTTTTCGTAATGAGATTGAAGTTTTTAATTTTTGGCTGATTTGTGATTGTTTTAAAGATTTTAGGGAGATGTCGATTTTTCCTCCGAAAGCGCTGTATGGAGAGGGTAATTTATTTGTTTTATGTGATATTGGTGGCAACAAAGAAGTTAACAAATTACATCCATGTCCACTGTATGTTAGAAAAGCCTCTGTATTTTCTGCTACATTAAAAAAACTGAACAGAAAAAGCTGTAAACATTCTGGGGCCAATTTTTGCCTTTTTTTCCCCGGACAGGACTCAACCTACCCATTTACAGGATCAGCAGCTTATCAGGTGAAGTCAGGTGTATTTCAGAGATAACAGTAAAACAAAGTAGTTGTTTAATTTTGTAACTCTCCAAACCTCACTGTTTAGTAACAAAGAAATCAAAAACAAAGCAAACAAATAAACAAACAAAACAAATCCCCCAAACACCCTTGCCCAAAAGAACACAGAAAGAGAAAATATACCGATATTATTTCAATAAATATAAATTCTTTCCCCCTAAGAAAACCAGGCAAATTTAATTCTGGTTAATTGTGGTTCTGATGTGTTAGGTTAATGAAGTCCAATAGTTTAAAATATAAATTAAGAAACATGAATTGAAAAAAATAAATACATAAAAACATAATTAAAGAGAAATATAAAATATGAAAAATAATATCAAGAATATATATACTATATAAATATTGTGTGTATTGCTGTGATTTACTATGTATTATATAGATAGATATGACTAGAAAAAATAAATGTAATAATAAATATTACATAAATGTAAAGAAATCATGGAATAGAGCATAAAACAGAGGGGTTTTTTGGTTTGAATTTGCCTGGTGGCAGGGGTTGTGTTTGAAGCGGTGGCCGGGTGTCTTTCGGGGCGTTTCTTTCGGGGGTTTCTGTGCCCGTTCTCTCCGGGGGTCCCTGTCTGCGGGTCCCGACACAGCGCGGGGCTGCAGCTCTGCCCTGCAAACCAGGGGCGGCCACACGGGAGATGCTCCGGGAGGAGGAACAAAACCTCCTCAGGCTTCACACCCGGCTCTGCCAGGCCAGCAGCGCCTCGGCTGCGCTCTCCAGGCTGGCTTTCCCTGACTCCCCCTCCCCACCAATATTACATTGTCCCATCCCTGTTCTTGTGAGATGCATCAGCACCAATGCTGGTGACGATGGCTTTTGGATTTCGAACCTGACTGGAGAAAGGTGACCTCTATCCTCTCAACCCCTACACCGGGAGAAGGGATACTTTGGGTCACCCCCCTCCCACTCCTGTCACCTCCAGCTCAGGCTGCTCCTGCATCGCTTACCTAATTCTGGGCATGGGGCTCCCCAGAGGAGCTGACAAGCTGTTCCACCTAGTCCCAAGCTGTAGGACACTGCTGGGGAGCCCCAACTCTGCCCTAAACACCTGGGGTGGGCCTGGCAACTCCCCTTTCCTTCCCACCAGGTTTGGTGAGGAATCCAGTCCCCCTCCCCAGGAGGCCCCTGTGCATGGGAACAGCAATGGTGGGAGCCCTGCCCCGGCTCTGTCCCCACGGGCACCAGTGTCCAGTGCTGGAGGGATCACGGCGTGACCAGAGTCACCCTGTCCTACACACTGTCCCCACTGGACTGCTCCTCCTGGCTCCTCCACTCAACCTGCAGTTTCTGTTTGCCTTTTTTGGGTGGTTCCTGCACAGGGGGTGAAGGCTGAACCAAAACCACAGCCAAGGGCGAGTGTGAGGGGTGCACCTTGCTACCATCCAAACACTGAATACTTTTACTTCCATGGAGCTGTCCCAGAGAGAAGTAGTGATGCTGTGGTGGCCTGGCAGGCCCAGAAATGACACCAACTTCCCCAGCAGCATGACACAGGGGATGTCCAGCTATGCCACCACAAGGTCGACGTCCCTCCCTCTAGTCCTAGACCCGGAGGAGAGTGTTTGGCTGTCAGGATGGCAAAGCGCAGCCATGGGGCAGCCAGGGAGGGAAGAGACAAGGGGGCTTTTGTCTCTGCAGTCCTGTGAGGTGATCACTTGTCCCCATGGTCTCCCCGGAGACGACTGCTGGTCACTTTGTGCTGAGCAGCAGAGAGGCCACTCACAGCCCTCTGTCCGATGTAGCTGCATACGACACTACCGGTGCCTGAGTCGCTCATAGGACAGGACCAGGCACCTGGCTTGTGTGGGTGGTCACAATGTGTTCAGCCCCCTTGGAAATTCCTTCAGTTGTCTCCCACTGATGCAGTGGATCTGCTTTAAAGTTCTGCTTCAGCCCTTCTACTTCTCTGTTGAATGTGCTTCTCAAGTTTGGAGTTCTTTTCACTTCCTTTTTTTGGTCACAACCTCTTCCTCCTTCATATTATCAGTTCTCTGACCTGAAAATGACCCAAGGGGACAGGGGCCTGTCGGTCCACGCAGACCATTGGTCCTCAGAGTCCTCTCAAATCACCATGGTCCTCAGAGTCACCCCCAGATTACCACTGGTCCCCACAGTTCCCTCAGATGACCTTGGTCCTTACAGTCCTCTCGAGTGATTACTGATCCTCACTTTGCCCCGCCCTAGAGGACTATCGGAATTTGAAATGCTCATGTGACCCCACAGGTGACATTGGTCCTTGCAGTCTCCCTGAGGTGAAGGCTGCAACCCCCCAGGCTGTGTCTGGGTGAGTTGGGGTGGGGTGGCCGGGGATGCAGTGCCTCGGGGGGCTGTACTGGGTGGGTGGGTGAGCAGCAGCATCCGCCGCACTGGGCTGTGGTGAGGTGCCCTAGGAACCCTCTAAAAATGCCTGGGTGGGGTGTGTTATTGTAAATACCTTAGGGGACATGAGCAAACACTTGCAGACCCCCCCTGGTACCAGGTGTTTGTGGGTGTGCTGCTGTAGGGTCTCTTGGGAGATCATTTCACATGAACAGCTTTCCTCAACATGTTTCCTCAGTGGTGGCACCTGCTCTCAGGTCTGCCTGGTCCCGTGGCTGCTGCAGGATGTCCCACTCTGCCTGGGGGAGGAATTGCCCCGTTTGCCCTGTGGGTGCTGAGCCTGCAGAGAGGCACGGCCACGCCTGAGAGTTTCATCTGTCTGTCCCCATTCGGCAGGGGCCGGGAGAAGCTTGGGGTCACTCCTCTTGCAGCGAAGTCCTTGAGTCCTGTGATGCCCGCAGGTGACTCTGGCTGCTAGGGAATTGCAGTCCCCCCCCAGCATTGGGGTTTCCAGGTTCTGGCCAGGGGAGAACGAGCACTGTTGGATTTGTGGTGGATATGGCCACAAGCCAGCCAGGTTTTCTGGCTCGCACTTGGCTGCCAGACTTATCCTGGGAAACTTTCTCGGAAGTTGTCAGTGAAACCAAACCTTTTGAAGCAACATGTTCAAGTTGATTGGGAGCATGAACTACATGCTTTCCTCTGTGTGTGTGAACTCTGCTATCTTTGATGGAACGGGCTTCTTTTTTCTCCTTTATTAGGAGCCTTGGGGTCACTTTACCCCCATGTGCACAGTTGCTTGTTTCCATGCAATATGTGAGAACATGTTCATATATGCACAGGCACACATGTACTGTTTTTTCCCCATGCCTTGGTGCTTTCTGCAATTAGTGCCAATAATTTGGCGGTGTTTCAGCTTCCATATAGGGCTGATCAAAACCCCTCCAAGTCCAATCAGCTGCTAAGGAAAGGCACATGACCTTAGTAAAAATATGAATGGTTTATTTCCATTTCATACTCATCTGCAGCTCCCACACATTTCACCAGAGTTTCAGTGTTACTCAGCACTTTTTAAAGCCATTCCTGGCCAGGTTCTGTTAGTCTGTGTGGAACTGTTCAGTCTCAGCACAATTATTTCTGCAATATGGTTAATAAAGGCAATTTTTAGGAAAAAATATACCAGTTGAAGGAGACAGCTTTCCAGCTTCTGACAAAACCGTTACTGAAGTAGAACCAGAAGAATTTGCCACTGGGCATTGAGGTGCCCTAGAGCATCAGTAGGTGGACTGGCCAGTGCCACAAGCTAAGAGATGATCATGTGTAACAAATGAGAAGGTCTCAGAATGAATTTGTGTCTGTTTAGAAAGTTCAAGTGCATCAACAGCTCAGGTTTCTCTTGCCAGGTTTCTCTTGTGCATCTCTGAATCGAGTTAAGTCTTGCAACTGGCAACACCTAAAACTTAGTTGAAGCAGAAAAAGTTGCTGTGAAGGCAGTGGGAGGGAATTGGGACTGTTGGCTCCCTGCTGAACTAAGCTCCTTTGCTCAGGATGGAGTTCCTGGACTTTGATTCCTCCATTGCCTGGTGCTTCTGAAATGAGAGAAGGACAGCTGGATGCTCCATGGCAGAGACCTTGTGGGAGTGCAGACAGAATCTGTCAAGGCCAAAGCCGGATCTTTGCTGCTCGGTGCAGAAATCCCCTGGGTGTTTCCTCCCCTCCTCTCTCACTGCCGCTCCATGGGGCAGGGAGGGACTCACCTTTGTCTCCACACCCAAAGCACCACCACGGCAGCCATGGCCACGGCTGCAAGCAGCCCGGCCACGAGCCCTGTGATCAGCACCACTTCGGAGTTCCCTGGGAAACATAAGGAGGAGCTGCCATGAACTTTCTGGGTTTTGCTCCATCGTGTGGGGCAGGGTGGCTCAGGACCCCCATCTCCTCCCCGAGGGTGACACCTACCCCATGGGATGAGGAGGCTGCGGGTGCCCAGGCTGTGGTGGCGCACACGGCAGACGTAGCTGTGCCCGTCCCGGGGGGCCACGGCCAGGACGCTGCGGAGCTGGTAGGTGAGGTCAGCGTTGGGCAGGATGGGGCTGGTGTTGAGCGCCGGCCCCGGAGGCACCTCCTGGCCATCCCGCAGCCAGGCCACGCTGATGGGACGCGGGTAGAAGCCAGTGACGTGGCAAACGAGCAGCAGCTGGCCTAGGCTGGGGCCGCGGGCGAAGACCGTGGCCACAGGCAGCTCTGGGGAATGGGAGCAGAGGGGTGGGGCAGGCCCCGGTGGGGCACGGCTGGGCCCTGGTGTGGGGGTGGCTGTTGCAGGGTCAGGGTGGTCTCACCTTGTCTCTCCACAGCTGCCCTCCCATACTGCAGGAGCATCTTCATCTCATCGACACAAGTATCATTGAGGATCATTTCCACCATGTCGATAAAGGCAGTGTAGTTCTGAAGAAGTGCCTTGACATACCGTGACAACGTGGTGTCCTGGGAGAAGGTCCAGGTGGGATTCTTTGTGTCGAAGCTGAGGAAATCCTGACCATTGTAACCCATGTAGGCAAAGGCCTGGGAGGTTCTGTTGGGGTGCAGTATGCAGCCTCCCATGGCCTGAAACACAAAGGGGTCTGGTGGAGCAGAGAGGAGACAGAGGTTGCATGAGGGGCTGGGATTGCCTTCCTGCAGCCATGGTCAGTGTCTCCTATACAGCACCAGCACTGTCAGATCCTTCCCCACCTCCCAGCTGCTTTTCAGAAAGGGGATGCAGTGAAGACTGGGTACTCACAGGGGACATCCATTTGCATGGCCCCTTCATTGACCATATGGTTGAACTCTTGCGAACAGACCTTAACCATGTTCTCAATGGTGTCCCAGTGAGGTTGGGGCAGGGCTGAGAGCAACCAGGGCTGGCAGAAGTGGATGGACCATGTGCGTTTATCAAGAGAACCAAGTTTGATGTCTTCCAGCAGGCCCAGCCCCTCCGTGTCCACAAACGAGGTGTTCTGGAAGGTGGAGGTCTGGAGCAGCCGGAGAGTGAAGGTCCCTGCATGAGACAAGGCTTGACAGGGAGGAGATGGGACTGGGAGAAGAGGGCTGAGGAAAGTGGAGGAGCTGAGGGATGGGTCCTTGAGGTTGCAGGGATCCCTGGGCCCCCCATAAGCCCCTTTCAGCCTTTGCAGCCCCAGTTCCCATCCCCTGCCCCCACCTGGGGTGGCTGCATCCCTGCTGAGGAGGAGGTGTGGAGCCAGGGGACAAGGAGGAGGGAGGAAGCAGTGCCCAGGGTGGGTGGGGAGCAGGAAGCCTCTCTCCTATGGAGTCCCATGGAGGTAGATGTGTATGAGCCAGGGGTCCAACTTACCCTCCAGGTCTGCCCATGTCCCAGAGAGGAGGAAGAGGTAGAGGAGGAGGGAGAGCAGGCAACAGCAAGGGGACTGCATAGTTCCAGCAGGGAGGCCCCGAGTGTGCAGCAGTGGGTGCAGCAGCAGCAAGAACAGACTGTTGGGAGATGTGGCCGCAGTTGTCTCCTCAGGCTGGCTCTGCCTGGGCAGCACTGCTGGTGCCAATGGCCCTGGCAGCCAATGGGGCTGGCACTGAGGTTTAGGGGAGGGCTCTGAGGTTCCCACATGGAGTGAGCTGTGGCATCCTGAGTTTCCCTGTGAGTGCTGGGGAATTTGATTGTGAGCAAGGTCATTTCATTGCACGCAGGAGCAGTCCCTCATGGCTGCAGCAGCAGCACCTTGACAATCAGGGTGATGTGGGTGAGCTGAGTCCTCTGTTCTACCCCGTCAGGTGGACGTGTCACTTGGCCATGTGCTGCATCCATTGCCCTGGCAGGAATGTCCCTTGCTTGTGCCTGGCATACCTGGCCCTACGTAGAACACACATTGCCACCTGCTCTGAGCTGCCAGCTGGGTTCATAACAACACGGCTGTTTTTCCCCCAGGGCAGGCAAGCCCTATTCCCACCACAGGGCCTCATGCCTGGCCTCTCTGTGCCCCCAGGCTGTGCACTGGTCCCATGCCTCTTTCTCACCTCCCAGCCATCCCACAGCCAGGCCACTCTGATGGGCCACAGGTACATGAGCCAGTGATGTGGCAAGCCTGCAGGAGAGCTGGGCCATGGCCTTGGAAAGTTCTGAGAGGTAAGAGAGTGAAGGAGAAAAGCTGATGGTAATATCCCTTGACCCCTCAGCACTGCTGGTATCATCCTGAGGAAGGGACTTCCCAGAGTTGAGGTGATGAGCACTTCCAGCCCAGACCACAGCTGTGGGGTCAGGGATGGCTGCAGGAACAGCTGGAGGGAGCAGTCCTCCAGGAGCTCTTCTTGGGGTGCAAGAAGTGAAGGGACTAGAGCAGCTATAGCATGGTGGTCCCCAAGGGGAAAGATGGGCTGCAGGGCCTGGAAAGGGCTATTTCCCTCTGACAGTCATCAGACTCCTGGGGCAGTGGCAGTTGGCTGGACAGGATCTTCAAGCTGGGAAGGGACCCCACCATCAAGCCCATTCCAGGGAGCTGCACTGGATATGCAGCTTTCCCCTTTCCACAGAGCTGTATCCATGCCATGGGGCCTGCAAGCTGCCTCTCTGCTTACCTGCACCCCACCGTTTAGGGGAGCCTGAACTCTGCCCTAAACACCCCCACAGGGGAGGGCCTGAGGATCGGCTGCAGCCTGGCACCTCCCCTTTCCTTCCCACCAGCTTTGGTGATGAACCCAGTCCTCCTCTCCAAGAGGCCCCTGTGCATGGAGCAGAAATGGTGGGAGTCATCCCCCTGCCCTGTTCAAACTGGCAGCAATGTCCAGTGCTGGAGGGACAATGTGGGGACCAGAGCCAGCCTCACCCCACAATGTCCTGTATCCACTGCTCCTCCCTCCTGCAGTTTCTCTCCCCTTTTCCTGGCAGTGCCCATGTTGAGGGCAAAGGCAGAGCTGAAACCACAGCCTTGGGCAGGCCTGAGGTGGGGTGCCCTGGTAACAACCAAACACAGCAGGGGCAGAGCTATCCATGTATCAAGGTATGTGACCCTTCCAAGCACAGCTGGGACCAGGTGTCACCGCTCCATGTCACCATTTCTGGTGTCTCCAGCTGTAGGGACATGGGGAAGGCCCACATGGAGCTGCTGCAGGCTGAGCTCCAGTACCCCATGACAGTGAGTCACATGTGGGACAAAGGGACACCAAACCCCTTCCTTTCCATGGAGCTGTCCCAGAGAGAAGTAGGGTTGCTGTGGTGGCCTGGCAGGCCCAGAAATGACACCAACTTCCCCAGCAGCATGACACAGGGGATGTCCAGCTATGCCACCACAAGGTCGACGTCCCTCCCTCTAGTCCTAGACCCGGAGGAGAGTGTTTGGCTGTCAGGATGGCAAAGCGCAGCCATGGGGCAGCCAGGGAGGGAAGAGACAAGGGGGCTTTTGTCTCTGCAGTCTTGTGAGGTGATCACTTGTCCCCATGGCGTCCCTGGAGATGACTGCTGGTCACTTTGTGCTGAGCAGCTGAGAGGCCACTCACAGCCCTCTGTCCGATGAAGCTGCATACGACACTACCGGTGCCTGAGTTGCTCATAGGACAGGACCAGGCACCTGGCTTGTGTGGGTGGTCACAATGTGTTCAGCCCCCTCGGAAATTCCTTCAGTTGTCTCCCACTGATGCAGTGGATCTGCTTTAAAGTTCTGCTTCAGCCCTTCCACTTTTCTGTTGAATGTGCTTCTCATGTTTGGAGTTCTTTTCACTTCCTTTTTTTGCTCACAACCTCTTCCTCCTTCATATTATCAGTTCTCTGACCTGAAAATGACCCAAGGGGACAGGGGCCTGTCGGTCCACGCAGACCATTGGTCTTCAGAGTCCTCTCAAATCACCATGGTCCTCAGAGTCACCCCCAGATTATCACTGGTCCCCACAGTTCCCTCAGATGACCTTGGTCCTTACAGTCCTCTCGAGTGATTACTGATCCTCACTTTGCCCCGCCCTAGAGGACTATCGGAATTTGAAATGCTCATGTGACCCCACAGGTGACATTGGTCCTTGCAGTCTCCCTGAGGTGAAGGCTGCAACCCCCCAGGCTGTGTCTGGGTGAGTTGGGGTGGGGTGGCCGGGGATGCAGTGCCTCTGGGGCTGTACTGGGTGGGTGGGTGAGCAGCAGCATCCGCCGCACTGGGCTGTGGTGAGGTGCCCTAGGAACCCTCTAAAAATGCCTGGGTGGGGCATGTTATTGTAAATACCTTAGGGGACGTGAGCAAACACTTGCAGACCCCCCCTGGTACCAGGTGTTTGTGGGTGTGCTGCCGTAGGGTCTCTTGGGAGATCATTTCACATGAACAGCTTTCCTCAACATGTTTCCTCAGTGGTGGCACCTGCTCTCAGGTCTGCCTGGTCCCGTGGCTGCTGCAGGATGTCCCACTCCGCCTGGGGGAGGAATTGCCCCGTTTGCCCTGTGGGTGCTGAGCCTGCAGAGAGGCACGGCCACGCCTGAGAGTTTCATCTGTCTGTCCCCATTCGGCAGGGGCTGGGAGAAGCTTGGGGTCACTCCTCTTGCAGCGAAGTCCTTGAGTCCTGTGATGCCCGCAGGTGACTCTGGCTGCTAGGGAATTGCAGTCCTCCCCCCAGCATTGTGGTTTCCAGGTTCTGGCCAGGGGAGAACGAGCACTGTTGGATTTGTGGTGGATATGGCCACAAGCCAGCCAGGTTTTCTGGCTCGCACTTGGCTGCCAGACTTATCCTGGGAAACTTTCTCGGAAGTTGTCCAGTGAAACCAAACCTTTTGAAGCAACATGTTCAAGTTGATTGGGAGCATGAACTACATGCCTTCCTCTGTGTGTGTGAACTCTGCTATCTTTGATGGAATGGGCTTCTTTTTTCTCCTTTATTAGAAGCCTTGGGGTCACTTTACCCCCATGTGCACAGTTGCTTGTTTCCATGCAATATGTGAGAACATGTTCATATATGCACAGGCACACATGTACTGTTTTTTCCCCATGCCTTGGTGCTTTCTGCAATTAGTGCCAATAATTTGGCAGTCTTTCAGCTTCCGTATAGGGCTGATCAAAACCCCTCCAAGTCCAATCAGCTGCTAAGGAAAGGCACATGACCTTAGTAAAAATATGAATGGTTTATTTCCATTTCATACTCATCTGCAGCTCCCACACATTTCACCAGAGTTTCAGTGTTACTCAGCACTTTTTAAAGCCATTCCTGGCCAGGTTCTGTTAGTCTGTGTGGAACTGTTCAGTCTCAGCACAATTATTTCTGCAATATGGTTAATAAAGGCAATTTTTAGGAAAAAATATACCAGTTGAAGGAGACAGCTTTCCAGCTTCTGACAAAACCGTTACTGAAGTAGAACCAGAAGAATTTGCCACTGGGCATTGAGGTGCCCTAGAGCATCAGTAGGTGGACTGGCCAGTGCCACAAGCTAAGAGATGATCATGTGTAACAAATGAGAAGGTCTCAGAATGAATTTGTGTCTGTTTAGAAAGTTCAAGTGCATCAACAGCTCAGGTTTCTCTTGCCAGGTTTCTCTTGTGCATCTCTGAATCAAGTTAAGTCTTGCAACTGGCAACACCTAAAACTTAGTTGAAGCAGAAAAAGTTGCTGTGAAGGCAGTGGGAGGGAATGGGGACTGTTGGCTCCCTGCTGAACTAAGCTCCTTTGCTCAGGATGGAGTTCCTGGACTTTGATTCCTCCATTGCCTGGTGCTTCTGAAATGAGAGAAGGACAGCTGGATGCTCCATGGCAGAGACCTTGTGGGAGTGCAGACAGCATCTGTCAAGGCCAAAGCCAGAGCTTTGCTGCTCGGTGCAGAAATCCCCTGGGTGTTTCCTCCCCTCCTCTCTCACTGCTGCTCCATGGGGCAGGGAGGGACTCACCTTTGTCTCCACACCCAAAGCACCACCACGGCAGCCATGGCCACGGCTGCAAGCAGCCCGGCCACGAGCCCTGTGATCAGCACCACTTCGGAGTTCCCTGGGAAACATAAGGAGGAGCTGCCATGAACTTTCTGGGTTTTGCTCCATCGTGTGGGGCAGGGTGGCTCAGGACCCCCATCTCCTCCCCGAGGGTGACACCTACCCCATGGGATGAGGAGGCTGCGGGTGCCCAGGCTGTGGTGGCGCACACGGCAGACGTAGCTGTGCCCGTCCCGGGGGGCCACGGCCAGGATGCTGCGGAGCTGGTAGGTGAGGTCAGCGTTGGGCAGGATGGGGCTGGTGTTGAGCGCCGGCCCCGGAGGCACCTCCTGGCCATCCCGCAGCCAGGCCACGCTGATGGGACGCGGGTAGAAGCCAGTGACGTGGCAAACGAGCAGCAGCTGGCCTAGGCTGGGGCCGCGGGCGAAGACCGTGGCCACAGGCAGCTCTGGGGAATGGGAGCAGAGGGGTGGGGCAGGCCCCAGGGGGGCACGGCTGGGCCCCGGTGTGGGGGTGGCTGTTGCAGGGTCAGGGTGGTCTCACCTTGTCTCTCCAGAGCTGCCCTCCCATACTGCAGGAACATCTTCATGTCATCGACACAAGTATCATTGAGGATCATTTCCACTATGTCCCTCACAGCAGTGTAGTTCTGAAGAAATGCCTTGACATGCTGTGACAACGTGGTGTTCTGGGAGAAAGTCCAGGTGGGATTATTTGTGTCAAAGCTGAGGAAATCCTGACCATTGTATCCCACGTAGGCAAAGGCCTGGGAGGTTCTGTTGGGGTACAGTATGCAGCCTCCCATGCACTGAATCACAAAGGGGTCTGGTGGAGCAGAGAGGAGACAGAGGTTGCATGAGGGGCTGGGACTGCCTTCCTGCAGCCATGGTCAGTGTCTCCTATACAGCACCAGCACTGTCAGATCCTTCCCCACCTCCCAGCTGCTTTTCAGAAAGGGGATGCAGTGAAGACTGGGTACTCACAGGGGACATCCCTTTGCATGGCCCTTTCATTGACCAAATGCTTGAACTCCTGCAAATAGACCTTAACCAGGTTTTCAGTGGTGTCCCAGTGAGCTCGTGGCAGGGCTGAGTGCACCCAGGGCTGGCAGAAGTGGATGGACCATGTGCGTTTATCAAGAGAACCAAGTTTGATGTCTTCTAGCAGAGCCAGCCCCTCCATGTCCACAAATGAGGTGTTCTGGAAGGTGGAGGTCTGGAGCAGCCGGAGAGTGAAGGTCCCTACATGAGACAAGGCTTGACAGGGAGGAGATGGGACTGGGAGAAGAGGGCTGAGGAAAGTGGAGGAGCTGAGGGATGGGTCCTTGAGGTTGCAGGGATCCCTGGGCCCCCCATAAGCCCCTTTCAGCCTTTGCAGCCCCAGTTCCCATCCCCTGCTCCCACCTGGGGTGGCTGCATCCCTGCTGAGGAGGAGGTGTGGAGCCAGGGGACAAGGAGGAGTGAGGAAGCAGTGCCCAGGGTGGGTGGGGAGCAGGAAGCCTCTCTCCTATGGAGTCCCATGGAGGTAGATGTGTATGAGCCAGGGGTCCCACTTACCCTCCAGGTCTGCCCATGTCCCAGAGAGGAGGACGAGGTAGAGGAGGAGGGAGAGCAAGCAGCAGCAAGGGGACTGCATAGTTCCAGCAGGGAGGCCCCGAGTGTGCAGCAGTGGGTGCAGCAGCAGCAAGAACAGACTGCTGGGAGATGTGGCTGCAGTTGTCTCCTCAGGCTGGCTCTGCCTGGGCAGCACTGCTGGTGCCAATGGCCCTGGCAGCCAATGGGGCTGGCACTGAGGTTTAGGGGAGGGCTCTGAGGTTCCCACAAGGAGTGAGCTGTGGCATCCTGAGTTTCCCTGTGAGTGCTGGGGAATTTGATTGTGAGCAAGGTCATTTCATTGCATGCAGGAGCGGTCCCTCATGGCTGCAGCAGCAGCACCTTGACAATCAGGGTGATGTGGGTGAACTGAGTCCTCTGTTCTACCCCGTCAGGTGGACGTGTCACTTGGCCATGTGCTGCATCCATTGCCCTGGCAGGAATGTCGCTTGCTTGTGCCTGGCATACCTGGCCCTACGTAGAACACACATTGCCACCTGCTCTGAGCTGCCAGCTGGGTTCATAACAACACGGCTGTTTTTCCCCCAGGGCAGGAAAGCCCTATTCCCACCACAGGGCCTCATGCCTGGCCTCTCTGTGCCCCCAGGCTGTGCACTGGTCCCATGCCTCTTTCTCACCTCCCAGCCATCCCACAGCCAGGCCACTCTGATGGGCCACAGGTACATGAGCCAGTGATGTGGCAAGCCTGCAGGAGAGCTGGGCCATGGCCTTGGAAAGTTCTGAGGGGCAAGACAGTGAAGGAGAAAAGCTGATGGTAATATCCCTTGACCCCTCAGCACTGCTGGTATCATCCTGGGGAAGGGACTTCCCAGAGCTGAGGTGATGAGCACTTCCAGCCCAGACCACAGCTGTGGGGTCAGGGATGGCTGCAGGAACAGCTGGAGGGAGCAGTCCTCCAGGAGCTCTTCTTGGGGTGCAAGAAGTGAAGGGACTAGAGCAGCTATAGCATGGTGGTCCCCAAGAGGAAAGATGGGCTGCAGGGCCTGGAAAGGGCTGTTTCCCTCTGACAGTCATCAGACTCCTGGAGCAGTGGCAGTTGGCTGGACAGGATCTTCAAGCTGGGATGGGACCCCACCATCAAGCCCATTCCAGGGAGCTGCACTGGAATATGCAGCTTTCCCCTTTCCACAAAGCTCTATCCATGCCATGGGGCCTGGGAGCTGCCTCTCTGCTTACCTGCACCCCACCGTGTAGGGGAGCCTGAACTCTGCCCTAAACACCCCCACAGGGGAGGGCCTGGGGATCAGCTGCAGCCTGGCACCTCCCCTTTCCTTCCCACCAGCTTTGGTGATGAACCCAGTCCCCCTCTCCAAGAGGCCCCTGTGCATGGAGCAGAAATGGTGGGAGCCATCCCCCTGCTCTGTTCAAACTGGCAGCAGTGTCCAGTGCTGGAGGGACAATGTGGGGACCAGAGCCAGCCTCACCCCACAATGTCCTGTATCCACTGCTCCTCCCTCCTGCAGTTTCTCTCCCCTTTTCCTGGCAGTGCCCATGTTGAGGGCAAAGGCAGAGCTGAAACCACAGCCTTGGGCAAGCCTGAGGTGGGGTGCCCTGGTAACAACCAAACACAACAGGGGCAGAGCTATCCATGTATCAAGGTACGTGACCCTTCCAAGCACAGCTGGGACCAGGTGTCACCGCTCCATGTCACCATTTCTGGTGTCTCCAGCTGTAGGGACATGGGGAAGGCCCACATGGAGCTGCTGCAGGCTGAGCTCCAGTACCCCATGACACTGAGTCACACATGGGACAAAGGGACACCAAACCCCTTCCTTTCCATGGAGCTGTCCCAGAGAGAAGTAGGGTTGCTGTGGTGGCCTGGCAGGCCCAGAAATGACATCAGCTTCCCCAGCAGCATGACACAGGGGATGTCCAGCTATGCCACCACAAGGTCCACATCCCTCCCTCTAGTCCTAGACCCGGAGGAGAGTGTTTGGCTGTCAGGATGGCAAAGCGCAGCCATGGGGCAGCCAGGGAGGGAAGAGACAAGGGGGCTTTTGGCTCTGCAGTCCTGTGAGGTGATCACTTGTCCCCATGGCCTCCCCGGAGACGACTGCTGGTCACTTTGTGCTGAGCAGCTGAGAGGCCATTCACAGCCCTCTGTCCTGTGCAGGTGCATGTGACGAAACTCAACATGCAGTCCCCTGGAGGTCAAGATGAGGTTCAGGGTTCACAATCCTCTTATATCTACTCTCATGTCATTACTGGTGGAAATAAGTAAGCAGAATAGATACAGAATTGCTAAATCCCACAAACTCCACAGGAACAAAGACAAACCCTAGGTGGTACTCCCCCCTTTCAAGATGGCATCTGCCATGGGCAGCCCTGTTTAGGGAGACAAAGGGAAAACAGAGTCAGCCTTCCTCCCTACTCCTCTCTGCATCAGCAAAGGCAGCAAAGGCAGCAAAGGCAGCTGGCCCATTCCGGCAGGTGATACTCAGCTAACAGCTAGAACCCATGGAGGGATTCTGCCTTCATTGTGGCAGAGAACAGCAAGGCAAGGCAAAGCAGAGCAGCTGGGCTGGGGTGATTTGATGCCTTCTTGCCTCAGCTGGGCACTGCTGGCAAGCTGTGGGCAACTCAGACTGGAGCAAGGCCACTCTTCTTTCTGGCACACTGCTGCTGGCAGGCACTCCTGGAATTTGCATTGAGGCAGAGCAAGATGCAAAAGAGGAACAAAACTGGGGGCAGGACGGGAACCAACAGAAAAACCCAAAGCAAAGCTTCTGCCTTGAGCAAAGACCACAAGGTAAGAGGGGTCTGCCTGAGAGACCCCTGACTTTGCAAAGGAACCCCAGAAACCCCTGTCCCTTGAGTGTCAACTTCCAGCCATGGCACTGGATCTTAAAAAGATAATAACAGTTTTGGGCACAGATAGATATGGACTATGTTGTAAATGAAAAGGTCCCCAAAACATCCAAGTTAAATCTAGCAGCAACTTTTAATTGAAATGAATATACTTAAATAAAAGGTTACATTTAAATAAAAATGTATTCCATTCTTTATAAAAGTAATTTGGCAGTGAATGGGTCCAATCCGATAAAGCACGAGCAAAAGGCAGGCGCCCGGGTACATGTGCAGGGTTTAAGACCCTACTCCATGTACGAATCAAAGCTTATTCCATCTATAGTTTTATACTATAGTTAACACCCCATCTCCTCTCATCTTCAAGGGTTTCCTCTCAGTTTCAATTCTTGAAGTCTGCGTCACTTTCTTCATCGCGCATGCTCCAGGTGTTTCATGAGGGTCGTCTGACTCCTTGTGGTGGTCGCAGGTGATGAAGACTACTCCTCTTCCTCGTGTGTCCTTTGTATGACCTTGCAAGTTATATATGTGTACCTAAATAGTTAATTTCCATTATAACAAAAAAAGAAATGAAAATCTGGACATCTGGGCTTATCTCAGTTTTCGTGGACTCTTCTCAATCTCTTTTTAGCATCTTCAAGGACACTACTCCCTAACTGTCCTTGGTCTTATGTCCTGTTTTCTCATGGTATTTTGCCAAGGAAAAAGGGGGGCTCTTCTAACACTACGTCTTTATCTGAAGTTAGTTTTACTAATTTTGCTAATATTGATTAAATATAAAATTACAATTCTATTGATTATATATATAAAGTTACAATTTAGCATGAACCATACTCATTTATTACAACTACAATAACATCCTGGGTTACCCAGGACACTTGCTCATTGGAAGTAGACCAATTTGGCTTTCTTCTTGCCTTTTCCCAGGCTCAGCATCCCCTCAGACTTCTCTCCTCCTGCTCATTACAGCTGCAAGGCACACTTGATGCCACTAGCCAAGTGCAGGGTACAGGGCACAGTGTGGCCTCTTGCTTTGCCTGTGCTCCCACCCAGCTTCTCTGCAGATTGCAGCCCCTTCAGGGGTGGGAGGGGGTGGCCCTGCTGGCAGGTGACCCCTCATCCTGCTGCCCACTCCCACTCCCTCAGGGGGACAGGGGAGAAAGTCACAAAGGCAAATGTGAGAAAACACTCATGGGTCAAGATACACGCGGTTTAACAAGGGAAAGAAACTCTCTCAGGAAACACTTCACCACATCACACGGTGGCCAAGGCTGGCAGGGAACTCTGGAGGCCACTGGGCTCAAGCCCTTGCTCCAGCAGAATCACCTACAGCCAGCTGCCCAGCTCAGGGGGTGGTTCAAGAATGATAGGTCATTAAAAAAGGATAAGAATGGCAGCAAAAAGCTCCCTGAGTGTAGCCTTGGCATGTCTGAAATCTTCAATTCCAACCTCATCCCATTACATATTGAATATATAAATAATTGCCCAAATTGTAGTGTAGTGGTAATATGGAATGCAAAATATTTATCCATAATTTTGACCTTTTTAATGCTGTGAAGCATAGTACTGGAGTCTAATTCTAGAAACCGCTGCTTCTTTTTCATCTTTGATATAGTTGCAACATTTTATACAGTACATCTCTTTAAGAAAGACCAGAGTTGAAAGATCTTCCCTTTTCCCACAGTGTTAATATGCAGGGACTGATCCTTCGCCATTCACTCAGTGAGATGAAGTCCAGTTCCTATAAGCAGCTGCATGATGGTGCCCCTCAGCATTGGTAAAGACATGATGTAGAGAATAATTCAGCAGCTGCAGAACAATTTTGAATTGATTTGCACTCTCCTTTGGCTTAAATAAAAAGCAAAATAAGCTTAGTGGGTCAGGAAGTAAATTGATGCATTGATTTCATGCACAAGCAGGAAATTAGTAACCACGGGGAAATGACGTTCAAGCAAGCAGATAACACCGTGGAAAACACAGCTTCACTAACAGCTCTAACCTTCACTAACAACACAGCCCAGCATTCTGGGTGCATCTCAGCAACAAGGGCTGCATCCTGTTTGAACTGCTCTTGCAGAATAGCAAATGGGAGCTCTAAGTTGGTTCTACAGTAGAACAGCATCCTCGGGAATCCTACTGCACTACTGCCAGATAAAGTGACCTCAAAAGCTGAAATCCAATTTATTTTTTTGTTTAAATTAAGTGTCTTAGCACTGCTGTGCTTCCTGATATCCCCTGGTCATACCTGGAGCACTGTATGTAGCTCCCCGTCTTAACCATACTAGAGAAAATGCTGAGGGGGAAGGCTGGCAGGTGTTCATCAAGTCTAACCCACAGCCACCTTTAAGGTGTATGCCTGTCTTTCCAATATTTTCATGTCCAAGAACACCAATACATTTTATACACTATGTTCTTGTGCTCAATATTCCATTGATAGGAATAAACAAGGAAAAAATTGGTTCCATTCTCCTTCTCTAAGAAAATTATCATGTGGTTTCTTGCAGCTGTACTATGTAGAACTGAGATATTTCATATGTGCCATACAAAACTATTCAAATTAATGCTTAAGATGCTTAAGCACTTAGACATTTTATTCTGTTTTGTATTTCAAAACAATTCCAGTAAATAACTTACATTTTTGGTTTATATAAAACACACGGTAAACCCTTAAGGTGAGTCTGGGGCACAGGAAGTTGGCCGAGATTGCTTTTTTTGTGACAGTGACATGGCAATGCTCTCTGGTGAGCAATTACAATATCTCTGAGTCCTGGCTGCTTCTGAGGAGAATCTGTGCCAAGGCAGGGAAGGTACTTAGGCATTCTGAATATTTGTTTGTGTATGCTGTGAAAAATGTATTAAATCAACCTGAACGTAATACCTGAAAAACAGTGAATATTGCCAATGTGATAATTTAACGGTGTGATCATATTTTTAATTTAAAAAAAAATGGTTTTCTGTATTTTTAGGGGATTATTATGAATTTCTTCTGGACAGGTAGTAACACCTTGCTCTGCCTCAGTAAGAAAACCCTGTGTTCTTCAGTCAGTTTTGCTTTCATGGGCCTACTGTGTTAGAAAAATAATTTGTTTCAGCTTATTATTAGTTTTCTTTGAATAGCAGATTATGACACATACTTGGTTTGCTGTATATTGCCATTCAAAATATCCTAGTATTAAATATAGATGGTAATATTATTACTGTCACACTATGCTTGTGCAACTGTGGACATCATCAGACCTAAAATAAATACAGAATTTCTGCTCATATTCATTTATGCACTAAAAACTGTAAAGTTTCTCATTTTTGTATGTACAATATTGATTTGTATAGAACTTGATTTTCAAATAAAAATGGATCTATTATATACAAGATTTTAGAATATAAGAAATTTTACAGGAATTGGAACTACAAATGTAACTTTTCTATATATAAATTTTAAAAATAAAAGGCTTGAAAAATGTAAGAAAATAAGATCTATATGAAAGAAATAAAAATAGTGTGTGTTTACTGCTCAGCTCTGCTCACTGCCCCTCATTTTCTCATTCTGGCCCAGGTCCTCCCTGATATTCCTTCCGTGTTACTCTGTCCTTTTATCTGTTTGTGCTTCTTATCTGTTCTGTCCTACTCTCTGTCCTCCATGCCTCTCTCAGGATCCCTCTTCCTTTTTTATTCCGTCGCTCTTTCGTGCTCTGTGGGCCATTGTTTCTCACTGTATCTTTCTGTCCTGTTCCCTATTATATTTTAATAGCAGTGTCGTGCTGCCCGTCCCATTTCTTTTCTTGGTCTCCACTAGGGTGGAGTGGCAGCAGCCCCAGGGAGAGCTGGAAAGATGACGAGGGGCAGCTCCTGCCGAGGCTGCTTTAGGAGGGGTTCCCTCAGCTCCCTTTGGGCTGGAGCTGCCGGAGGAGAGGGGCTTGTGCTCCCTTTGGGCTGGAGCTGCCGGAGGAGAGGGGCTTGTGCTCCCTTTGGGCTGGAGCTGCCGGAGGAGAGGGGCTTGTGCTGGGCTCCGGGGGTGTCTCATGATGGTCAGAGCCTCTCCTTGGCTCTGGGGGAGCACTGGGTGCACTTGGGTGTGGGGCATTGCTTGAAGGAGGTGCTGGGGGCAAACCTTTGTGCTAGACGGGGCAGCAGCAGCTGAGCCAGGGTGGGTTTGTACAGGGAATTTCCTCCTTTCCCTTTTCAATTTTATCTTGCCAATCCCTCCCTGGTGGCCCCAGAAAAAAATGGGGGCTTATGAGGAGAAAGGGAGTTTAAATTAAGGGAATAAGCTCCTCTTTTGTTATTGTGTGTTTAAACTGGGGGGAATTCCCCTTCACCTGGGATTTTAGGGGTATTGATTGAAGGAAAACTTAGCTTTTTCAGGGTGTTAAGGGTATCAGTTGACAGGGAATCCCTGTGTTCTATTTTAAATAGAAGGGAGGAAATGTTGTATTTGGGGTTTGAATTGAGGGTAACTCCCCCATTTTTATCATGCTATGGTTTAAAGTGGCTGCGAAGCCTCGTTGTTGCTCTTTTAAAAGGGTTTGAATTGAGATAAAAATCTCCCTTTTCCCATCATTGGAGAGCTTTATTTGAGGAAACAAGCTCCTTTTCTGTTCTTGTCGGGGATTAACTTGAAGAGGAGAATACATTTATTTGCCGTTCTGTTGGTTTAGGGTGAGGTGAGCGCTCGCTGTTGCCTCAGTTTCAGGGCTTGAACTGAAGCAAAGCTCAGCTTTGGCAGCATTGGAGGGGTTTAAATTGGGCTGTGCTGCTGCGTTTGAGGCGCCTCTGCCCCGGCCCCGAACGCCTCGAGGGGAGCGCTCCCGGCACATTCATTCCCTGGAACGGGAATGTCGCGTTGTGTATGTGGTTTTTATACGACATTACATTATTCGGTGATATGTGGTGTTTTGGTTTATTTTTTGGTATTTATTTCGTGTAACTTGGGTTTGAAGTGAAGATAACTTAATGGATGGATTTGTTTGTATTTGAGGTAGAATTAATTTAATTAGCTTTTTAAAACAGACTTCTGAAACGTATTATTGGGGTTTTGGTTTTGTTTATTGTATGTAAGGGCTCAGATTGGTAAGGCCAGCTGGCATTATGGGCATTATGGGGTTGTTGAGATGGAGGTTTGTTTTTTTGTTGGTTTGTTTTTTTGGTTTTTTTGTGTTTTTGTTTTGTTTTGTTTTGTTTTGTTTTGTTTTGGTTTGGTTTGGTTTGGTTTGGTTTTTGTTTTTGGGGGTTTTTTTTGGTTTTTTTTCCCTCTCTCTACTCTTTTATAGCCCGAGTAGGTGGAAGTTTGGCTGTTGGCAACAAAGAAGTTAACAAATGAAATCTTTTAACAAATGAAAGCTATTTTAACAAATGAAAGCTATTAAGAGGGACAGTAAATAGTAAGTGTCTTCTTTGTGAAGGAAAATTAACTAATTTATGATATACTGCCTTGCTTGCTTCCACAAGAGAAGGCAAAATCAGGGTGCCAGCTCAGCCCATTAAAAATACCACTTAAATCCTAAAGAAAGATTTACTGGAAGAGTTTGTGTATTATAGAAATTGCTAGGTAAATAAAGACAGGCTCCTGTGTCTGTACAACAAGGATTTCTAAGTGGCTTAAACCTGACAGGCTGGACCTTCAGGAGCAACAAAATTCAGCGTATTTCTAAAAAGAGAGCAGAGAATTTCTTGTCTCTTTCTCTTTATTTCACTGAGCCATGCTACTAGTGTATCTTGCAGTCATTTAATTAGTTTGATTAACTAGTCTGATTCTGCAGCATCTCTGAAGCCTTTTCATTTAAGGCTTTCATGAGGTTATTCCTCCTCAGTCTTTCTTTAAACCTCCCTCTTTTTTGTCCAGATCTCTAAATTTCCTTAGTATTAACTGTGCTGGTATAGGAAAGGTAAAAAAAAATTCTTAGCTTATTTTCATGGTGGGTTTTTTTTGTAATTTCCTGATTTTCCTCTTCTGAAAACCTCAAATGCAGGCTACAAGCTGAATGCCCATCCAGCTGGGACATGAGGAGAATGCTAGAGCATCTCAGTGCCACTGGCCATGACAGAATCTATTCTGGCCTGAGGAGGGCAAGGAATGGAGAGGGGATAGGGAGACAGGATGAAGTCCCCACGGCCTCCTTGCTTCTCTGGCCCCAAGCATGGCAGCAGGGATGCACCCCAGGGACGTGGCCAAGGAGCCATGTGCCACTGACAGTGTGTGGGGTGGCTTTCTCTCTGTAGCAGCTTTATTGGCTTTTAAGAGATATAAGCAGTGAGTCAGTGACAGATCCTGCTGTTAGCATCCCACCCAGGCTGCCAAATTTCCCCAGAGAGGGGAAGGGAGGGAGCTACATCCGTGCTGCCTTTATACAGCCAGTACACATGAAGGACGATTTTGCTCACCAGACACAGCTCCCCATATCCATTTGAAACAAGAAATCAAGTAGAAAATGCACAGGGATCTTGCAAAAAGACATGTCCCATCAGTAATATCCTTGTTCAACCAGAGAATCCCAGATGGGTTTGGGTTGGAAGGGGCAACAAAGTCCATCTTGTTCCAACCCTCCTGCCTTGGGATCTTCCACTGTCCCAGGGTGCTCCGAGCCCAGTCCAACCTGGCCTTGCACACTTCCAGACATGGGCCAGACAGGTGCTCAGGGCAACCTGCATTGGGCCCCTCCACCCTCACAGGGAGGAATTTCTTCCCAATGTCACATCTAACCGTGCCCTCTGGCAGTCAGAAGCCACTCCCCTTTGTCCTGTCACTCCATGCCCTTGTCCAAAGTCCTTCTCCATCTCTCTTGGAGTACAGTTAGGCACTGGAAAGTGCTAAAAGGTTTCACTGGATCCTTCTCTATGTCTAAGCAGGATGCACGAAGGATGATGCCAAAGATGATTTCATTCCTGTCCGTTTCACTCTGCACCCCAATTCCATTCTTTTGCCATGGCATTATGAGACCTTCATTTATTCTGATTTATGGGCTGCTGGCTCCATCCTTGAGCCAGGTGCTGCTGTCACATCATCAACACCTCTTAGTGTAGCACCTGTGATCCTCATGCGACCATGATCCAACCAGAGCAATCCATTGGGAAGAAGAACAAGCTGTCACAGATATGAGACACCTTCTAATAAAATACAGCCAAACCTGACATATTTTTGTTTTAAATACATGGGTTAAAAAGTACCCAAGTATCCAAGAGGAACAAAACCCAGGTGGACAACTAATGTGTATTGAATTTATTGTTCTGCTCATTCAGCATTGTGGAGATATGGAGGATAAAGCTGAAATCCTGAGAAACCTTTATTCTGTCCTAATTGAGAGCCATCACTTTGCTGAATTGAAGACATGAATCTCTTTTTTTCCATCTCATTTTTTCATGTCCCAAACAAATTCTACTGTCTTAGAGACTGGTGAAGTGGTAATTGCTCCAGCTGCACCGTGCAGCCTACTCCAGAGAAAGCTCCATGTCCTCAACTTAGGCACTGATTAGGTGCACCTATATGTTATTGTATTCAACCTTCTCTTGCACAGGAGACAAAATAGCTGGTAGAGAACTGTAGGAGCAAAAGAAATTTCATTTTCATGGATTTGGGAAGGCAAAATATTTTGCAGGATAAGACAAAGGAGGTTATTATTGCTTTTTGCTCCTTTTTCTTTAATGAACAAGAATGTGAAGAAGAGATAAAACATGCAATTACTTGGTTCAGATTCCATTTCAGTCTGTTTTTTCTCACCTAGAAAGAGTCTGATGGACAGACGGTGATTGTTGCTGTGATTTTCACCCAAATATAGCACCCAGCTCATAGCTTTTTGCTTTTTTGTTTTTCTGATATTTCTTTCTTATCTGTTTATTTGTTTCTTTGTTATCTGATATTTCTTTCACATCTTACACAACCAAAACTTTCAGCACTCATTCTTTGCCACCTGCCACTCCTCAGGTCATTCCTGTTCCAGTCTTCATTGATGTGAATATTGGTTGTGCCATCTAAGGGCTCTCCTCCACATTAAATCTAATCCAAGCAGTCATGCCCATGGCCGAAATCCTCCTGATGGTACTGATGAAGAGGCAAGAGGCTTAAAGATTCTCATGTCTTTTTACTGCCCCTGCTGAATGCTGTGCCCATCAAAGTAACTGAATCTTAATTCACATTGGCTGTAACCAGCTCCCTAGGAAAATTCCACAGGTAGATTTCAACCCAGCTCTTCTTTCTTGAGTGATCAAGAAGAGGAGGTTGGAAAAATGCTCACTTGCTGTCCTTCAGTTTTTTCCTTCCCTGCCCTCCTGTACTTCACATCCCCCAGGTTTGTGGATTCTTTGTGGCACCCCACAATTTGGAAAGACCATTTTCCTGGTGAGCAGGAGGCACAGAGCTGGAGCAGGAATGATGAAGGTGCCTATTCGCATCTATAAGTATTTGTCCCTGCAAGTGTGAAGCAGAATCCTTCACTATCTCCTTTATCCACTCAGGAGGAAACAGCATCAAGTTGCTCCAGAGAAGGTTCAGGTTGGGTATTAGGGAAAATTTCTTCCTGGAAAGGTTTGTCCAGCCCTGGCACAGCTGTCCAGGGCAATGGTGGAGTCCCCTACCCTGGAGAGATTTAAAAGCTGTGTTGGTTGTGGCACTTGGGAGATGTGAGTTAGTGGTGGCCTTGGCAATGCTGAGATAGCAACTGGACTTGCTTACCTCAGACAGCTTTTACAACCTAAAAAATTCTGTGATTCTCTCCAAAGTTCCTTTGATATCCCTGTTTTCTTCACCTACTGCTGTTCTCTCTGCCTCTTTTTCTCCTTAACAGCAACACAGAGGTCCCAACCGCCTTTCTCGTGACCTTCATGTATTTTATATTCACACATCAAATGCTTGAGGAGGGAGGGAGGTAAATGTGTTTTGTGGCTTATATCTTATTGATGGGATTCTCTCCAGTGCTTTTGATACACAGACTTGAGTCAATCAATTTCTGGCTCTGTTTCCCCCCTGAGCCTCCCCTCTGTCTGTTCTGAATTGGTTTTCATGTGCAGATTGCAATGATACCGATTCTGTGTGCGAACACACATCCACGAGATTAACTTGCAGAGCTGCAATGCAGGTAGCATCAAGATTGTTCAAAAGAAAAAAAAAATCAGGCCTGTTGAATTGCTTTTCTTTTTTGCTCAGTCTTAATGGAAGAAAATACATGAGGACCACATCATGGCCAAGATCCTGAGAAGCAGGTGAGTGGAACAAAGAGGGGAGGAAATTTGTTGCCCCATGAACTAAGTCTGGGAGACCAAATTTTTTAAACTGTATCCCCTGAGCTTGTACAGGTCCATTGCTTTAGCATTTTGTTAGGGAGCATTGTGGGCTGCACTGCTTCTGCCTGAAGCTCAGGGCTCTGTTTAAACTTTCAGTTTAAAGCTCGATTTAAAGTGAGAGAGGGCAAGATTAGATTGAATATTGGGAAGAGATTATTCCCTGTGAGGGTGGTGAGACCCTGGCACAGGTTGCCCAGAGCAGCTGTGCCTGCCCTATCCCTGAAAGTGTCAAGGACCAAAGTGGACTTTGGGGCTTGGAGAAACCTGGTCTACTGGAAGCTGTCTCTGCCCAAGGCAGGGGGTGTAATGAGATGATTTTTAAGGTCCGTTCTAACTCTAACCATTGCTTGATTTTATGATTACTCTAGGCCTTTACAGTGTTGACAGATCTCCATATTGTCTCTGAAAGCTGGAGATGGGAAGCCAAATGTTCCAGCCTACTATTGTCTTGATTAGATAAAATCAATCATAGAAGCACAGAATGTCCTGAGCTGGAAGGAATCCATAAGGATCACTGAGTCCCCTGGCTCTGCACAGGACACCCCAACAACCCCATGCTGTGCCTGAGAGCATTGTCCAAATACTTCTGGAGCTCTGGCAGCTGTGGGGACATGCCCGTTCCCCTGGGCAGCCTGCTCAGTGTCTGACCATCCTCTGGGGGAACGACCTTTCCCCGATACCCACCGAAACCTGCCCTAACACAGCTCCAGCCATCCTCTCGGGTCCTGTCACTGGTCACAGAGAAATGAGATAAAATATCCTATTTCCTGCCTTAAATGACTGCATGTTGTTCCTCACCACGTTTCACTCAAACCTAGGATGTAAATCATCTCTAATCACTGGTGGGTTATAGGGAGGGCACAACTTCATAATGAAAATATGCCACAATTCCAAAGCAGGTCCTTGTTCTGAGTCAGAGAAAACATTACAACCTCTGCTGGAGAGAACCATAAAATTTTAAAACAAAAAACAAAACAAAACAAAACCACCACAGAGTGTTAGTGACCGTGCATTATTACAGCTTTTAATGAACACGGAGATGCACAGAATACACAGAAACTCCATCAAATGCTCATCAAATGACTTCTCTCTCCTCATCTTCCCAATTAAATATCCTGAGGCACTTCTCTCAGTATTCCCTTAAACTCTGCTGAATCCATCACGCTTTGTTATGCTGAGTTTTTCTCCTCACAAAACTGCATTTAGACTCACTCCCAAACCCTAGGAATCACAGTAACAAGTTGGTAACAACTGCAGTACCCTTTCTAACAGTTCACAGCACACATTTGGGTCCAGTCCCTTGGGTTAATGGAGCTTGAGCAGGTAAAACTGATCTTGTCCAAGACCAGCAATAGTTTGCTGACAATTTGAAGTGCCAAAATGATCAACCATGACTTTTCCACTCATGGTGTGCTGCCTACCAGATCAACACTTTTACTCATTGTAAGAAATGCTAGAACTTATTCTAAAAGATGACACAGATTGCTTTCTGTCTTTGTTTGAACTGAACATGTAAGGAAGGTGAGAGCATTTATGTCCGTGCTTCCTCTGGTGACACAATGGTTATGAAAGACTCTAAGAACAGACATACCATCGTTTCACAAGATTGCATGGTGCGCAAGGATTCCAAGGAAGACTTTGGAGAGGGGACAGCACCTTCTTGTACAGCTCCCACACAGCCAGGGAGAAGTTAATGGCAGAAGTCAGGAATGGACACCAACAAAACTGCCCAGCAGAGAAAGAATGTATTCAGAGTAAAGAGACACAAGACAAAACCCCTCAAAACACAATCCCTTACCCACACAAACCATTTCTAATCATTTTCTGTTAAGTATCGGGTAAGCCAATGTGGCAAGATTGTTATGATTTTAAACTAGTGTCTTGGTTTGAAAGACAGATATCTGCTAGGAAGGGGCAGGACCTCCCTAGAGATGGAGAATTCAAATCCCCTCCCTCCAAATTATTCCAATTAAAAGGAAAATTAAAGGAGCTTTCAGGCAGAGGTATGGGGGTAGGAATAACAGTTCTTTACTAGTATATATGACAAAACGACAAACAAACAACAACTACAGCATCAATAATAAACAGAACCAAGAACCTTGAGGGCTTTCTTTTACAAAAGCCCAGAGCAGTTTGATCTGGGTGCCCCTGCAGGACTCCGAGAGGCCGAACTGGAAGGAAGGAAAAGTCCCGGGCTGGTGGATGAGATGAGGAGCTCTGCGCTGGCAGCTGGAGCAGCAGGGGTGTCCCGGCAGGGCTGGGCAGTGCAGGGCTACAGAGTAACAGGAGAGCCTCAAAGGTCCGAAGAAGCAGCGGCGGTGGTGGGAGAGGCTGGAGAAAACGAGTTCAGGATTCCCGGGTACACAGCAGATGACGATAGATTTCCCAGGACGAGGCAGAGGCAGAGGGCAGCCTGACCGTCCTCTTCGGCGCTGAGAGCAAGAGTGCCTCCCCCTCCCCCTCTGAGGGACACTCCCAGGGACTCAAAAACAATAGGTGTAGCTTCGTGCTGCTATATCCCTCAAGCACTCTTTTTGTTCTGACTAAGTAGTCATTAAGGCTTCTTGGGAACTTATGGGAAAAAATTCTGTGAGAAGAGGGAAAAAAAAAAACAAAACCAAATCTAACCCCCAACAACTAGTAATACCACTAACCTATCAGACAGCTCTAAAGATGTACTTCATGTAAGGCTGTCATCCTGTTTTAGTGAGGAGGCAGGACCATTTGTCTGGGTAACTGGATTCAGCTCCTTGTCCTTTCATTTTGATCTATTTCTTGTGTATGAATTTCAAACACATGACTATGGTTGTTACAGAGTTGCTTTTTCTTAGAAAACCTCATAACCAGATATGTCACACAAGGAATATTTGTGTATATTCCCTACATATGTATTTCCTAAGTATTCCATAACCTTCATTTGCATTCCAAAACGCCTTGCAAAGTGTGAAACACCAAAGAGTAAATGCCAGTGCAATATTCCACCACCCATTGTTCACAAGGATTCATCCAACAGCTCTGTGAGAAACCAGGCGCTGCATCCAGATCCTAACTCCATAATGTACCTGGAGAGTGACCAAAGGGAATAAATGCCAGCAGACCTATTAATCAGCACGGGAGTCCTGTTCCAGATTCAGATGCTTGTTCCCCGTCAGCGAGTACGGATATGGAGCGGGCAGAGAGTGCCGGGACCGGGCACAGGGCATGAAAGCGCGCCGGGAGGGCGCTCATTGGGGGCACTCACCGGGGACGGTCACTCCCTCGCCGGGGGCCGGTCACTCTGGCATGATCGTTGTTTCTGGTGATCTCTGCACAAACGGGAACAGCTTCTGAGCCAGCGGAGAACAGCATCACGTTCACTTTGAAATTTTGTGGCTGCCTGAAGTTCTTGCTGTGGTGACTAAAGCTCTTTCCGCTGTAAAGGAAAGCAAAAGTTAGAGATTCTCTGTGTCAGTATGGCTAAGCGAGTGCGGCTGGGTGTGCATTTTGTGCTCCCCGAGGTCCCACGGAGGTGAATGCAGCTGCCCCCGTGGCGGGGAGCAGGGCAGGGCTGCAGCTCAGCCTCGGCAGGAAACCTCTGGCAGGGGAGATGCGCTCACAGTGCCCACGGGCAGCGGTGGCTGCCCTCAGGGGACAGCTGAGCAGGGATTCCTCAGCTGGAACAGGCTGCCAGGGAGCTGAGAGCTCCGCCTGCTCCCCACAGGGAAAGTGGGGCTCTATTCCTTTCCGTGGGCTGGCAGCCAGACCAGCAGTTGCTCTTCTTTCTGGGGCTGTGTCCAGATGAGTCAAGCTGTGCTCAGGAACCGCGGCTTCGACCCAATCCTGGCTAAAACCCTTCTGTGCAGGGCTTTGGAAAGCGGGACGGCAATTGTGCTTCACGCCTGTGGGTGAGTGTGTGTGCTGTGGCTGTGAAAATGGCTCACTGCTTTCCTCTGATGGCTTCAGTTCATCTGACAGAAGCACAGACCTGAATGTGGAAGCGACCTGATCTCCCCTGTCCCCACCTCCTCCAGATGTTTTCTTATTTCCAGCTCGTGGCACAAAACCGGCTCTTAGACTGTGCAAGGGAGTTTTCACCTACAGAAGGAGGAGCAGGAAAACCCAGCATTAAAATGTGCTTACCAAACAATCAAGGGAACCCTGAGGAGGGGGAAAAGACAGAGCTGAGGTGAAGCAATGGATACAAACCAAACCCCTTTGAACACAGAAATTTTATACAAAGTGAATGAGACAAATGGTAAAACTTCTGCTAGACCTTAAAGCTTGTATTAGGTGGTGTCAAAGAAAATGAACATTGTTAAGCCCTTTAAAAAGGGGATGTTAAAGCCATCTTCAGACTTTCAGCCTTCCACTATCTCTAGATGCTAGTGAAGGTTTTATCAGAGTCCCAAGAATATTTTTTGTCCTCCTTTGTCGCTGCTTGAAAATCTTCAATATGCAATTTGTAACACCAAGCATATTTGCAGTTTTTTATGGTTTTGGTCTATCTCTGCAAGCTCCATTTGGCTTTGTATTTTTATCATTACTTCCTCCGATCGCTCCTTGCTTTTAATCTCATTAAAGAACCCGTTCCCTTCTCCGCAGCAGCTCCATCCCCACGGAATGCGATCGGCGGCATTGCCGCCGCGTACGCAAATTGCGTAACCCGCGCTATTAACGAGCGCTCCGTAGATTGCGTAACGTTCGTGAATACCAAACTTACGCCAACTGCGTAGCTCGTGCCGCCCGTGTGCCCCGCGCCGTTTCCGTCCGCTCCGCGCTCTGCGGGACTCTGCTCAGGGCCGAGCGGTTCTGCGGGGAAGAAGGCAGCGGGCCCGGCCTGTCCCGGCCTTGCGGATGTCTCCCTCGGCCATACGGGCAGCGCCCCCGGCCCGGGGCAGCCCCGCCGAGCGAGCGGAGTTTGAACACGCGGGAACCGGGCCGTGCCCTTCAGCAGCACTGCGCATGTGCAGCACCGCCGTCCGTACAGCACAATGGCGGCGCCCTTCGAAGAATTCTCTTACAACCGATTCTTGCGAGTTCTGTTAAAGGATGCTTGGCTAAAGTTCAAAGTACAGGGTTTTTTCTCTTTTAGAAAGGCAGCTCCGAGCGGCTGAGTTTTATCCTCTAGACTGTGAGATACAAAGTAGTCTTTCGTGTCAGGGAAATAAAAAGAATCTGTGTAATTGTAATTGTACAACACGGCCATGAGACAGTTATAAAGATGAGTTCTAATAAACAACTGAGGAAAGCATGGAATAATGTTTCTGAACAAACTTTGCTTCCAATTACCTATTATAAATCTCAGGCTATTCAGTAATAAGTGTCTTTGAATTATAACTTTAGAAGCTTGTTTTGTATTAAAGAATTTTAAACTGTAGCTTTAGAATGTAAAAAGGCTTTCTCACAGACTGGTAAAAAAACATCCTGGATACGGAAGAAAATATTTCAGCCCGCTGATTTATGGTTCCTGGAAAAGGGAAACTGGACATCACTATCAAAGACTGATAGACCTGGAATATAGAAGCTGAACTCCACATCTGGAAGCCGGACCCCACCACCTGGGATACATATCCTGGATGTACATCCTGGAATATTGAAACCTAAAATGGACCACAATAGGTATTGAATAATGACGTTAAATATTGGAAATGGAAACTGCTGAGAAAAGCTTATGAATATGTATGAATATGGCAAATAAAATACCAGCAAGTCCAGCAATTGGGGTGCAGTCGGAAGGGAAAATCCTTCCACTGTACCCAGCGCGCTGTCTTTGCTCACACTTTACCATGCTAATTAATTAATTACTAAATTGAATTGCATCTATTTAAGAAGAAAGTAAAAATGGTTTTATTTGTATTTGCATTTGTAATGGATTTGTCATTTAGTCATGAAATGTCCTGAAGATGTTGGCCGAGCTCTCCAGTCCTGGGAATGGCAGAACACTGTGGTTGTGGTTCTGGTGTCACCTGTGAGTGCTACAGGCAGTCACCCAGACTGAGGGTGAAAGTGCCCCTGCTCCCAGCCTGTTCCCAAAGTGAGTTTGTCCAGAAAGCATCCAAAAGGGTCAAGTGCTTTATTTCCAGGAGGGGGAAAGTAAAGCTTTGGATGTCTTTGGGGATGTTCATAAGAAATGACAGAGCAAGCTGGAAGAAGGTTACTTGAATGCTAAGGGGAGAAAATAGGACAGGATAATGAGGAAGACAGATGGTAGGAAGAGAAGTGAAACTGTGATGGACAGCTGGAATGGCTATGTAATGAAGGGATTGGAAACCTGTGGGGTGGGAATGAAAGAACTGTAAGAAATGTCACACTGGGGAGAAATGGTTGTGGACAACTGGAAAACCGAGAACAGGGAATTTATGGTAAAGAACGGATGGGCCTGTAGCATCACAGGACTGCACGGTGTCTCAGTTTGTGAGGGCAAATGCTGAGGTAGCTCAGAGGGGACAGCAGGAACTTGAGAGGGGAGGAACGCTTGAATCCCCAGGCACCACCTGTAGGCATGGAGTGAACATTTTGTGGGTAAAGCTGAGGAGTTTTATTTCCACTGGACGGTGGGAATAAAAGCTGCAATAATCTGTGGAGGACATACGGCAGAGATTTTTGGCGGGAAAATCTGAGGGGATCTCTCGGGCAGAAAGGTGGCTTTGGGAAAAGGCGGCAGAAGTCTGAGGTAATGTGGAGAGGTCGGGCGGAGAAAATTTTGTGAAAAAAATCTGAGGTAATTTTAAAGGGAGAAAAAGAACATTTTTAAAGTAGAATCTCAGGTAATCTACAGGGGACTACAGGAATATTTTGGAGACCAAATCTGAGGTAATTTATATGGGATAGAGAACATTTGTGAAGGAAAATCTGAGGTGAATCAGTAGGGGGAAAAAAGGACATTTTGGAGATAAAATCCGACCTAATCATTAGGTGGAATTTTGGGGCTTAAATCAGAGGTAACATATAGATGCAGATGGGGACATTATGAAAGAAAAATCTTATGTAACCTCAATGGAATAGAACATTTTGGAAGGAAAATCTGAGGTTATATATAAGGACCAGAGAGAACGCTGAGGGAGAGCTGGGTGCCCCTAGTGATGCTGAGGGAATACGAGTGTCACTGAGGGGACATGTGTCCCCGCCAGGGGGTAATAGGGCACTGAAGGAAGGGCTGATTGCCCGTGTCCTGCTGAGGGGCCAGGAGTGTCACTGAAGGGACGTAGATGCCACTTGTGTTGCTGATTGGCACCGCAGGGACGCGATTCCCGCCCACGTGCGGGACCCTCGCCCCTCAGAGCCCCTCAGACGCAGAGGCGGGAACTCGAGGCGGCGCCATGCGCCAGTAGGGGGCGCCCTCTCCCCTCAGAGCGCTCAGAGCCCTCAGAGCCCCTCAGAGCCCTCAGAGCCCCTCAGAGCCCCTCAGAGCCCTCAGAGCGCTCAGAGCCCTCAGAGCCCCTCAGAGCCCCTCAGAGCCCTCAGAGCGCTCAGAGCGCTCAGAGCCCCTCAGAGCCCCTCAGAGCCCCTCAGAGCCCCTCAGAGCCCCTCAGAGCCCTCAGAGCGCTCAGAGCCCCTCAGAGCGCTCAGAGCCCCTCAGAGCCCTCAGAGCCCTCAGAGCCCCTCAGAGCCCCTCAGAGCCCTCAGAGCGCTCAGAGCCCCTCAGAGCCCTCAGAGCGCTCAGAGCCCCTCAGAGCCCTCAGAGCCCCTCAGAGCCCCTCAGAGCGCTCAGAGCGCTCAGAGCCCCTCAGAGCCCCTCAGAGCCCCTCAGAGCCCCTCAGAGCCCGCAGAGCCTCAGAGCGCTCAGAGCCCTCAGAGCCCTCAGAGCCCCTCAGAGCCCCTCAGAGCCCCTCAAAGCCCCTCAGAGCCCTCAGAGGCAGAGGCGGGAACTCGAGGCGGCGTCTCTGTTACTGTCATGCATACAGTGCGTGTTTTCTGGGCTGGTTAATGGAATGTTTGTTTCCTGAAGGGAAGGCTGTCATCTCTACACTTAAATTGATGCTTGCCAAAGCATCAGTTGTCCTCTTCCGATTGAGGAAGGTTCTCTTTAGGTAGCTCAGATGAAACCCATTCTTCTATGTTAGATCAATGTGTTCATTGAGAAGCTGGAATTGAGCTGTGTACACGTTGGCATAGCAAATACATGAAAAAGACACATCATGAATTGTAATAGTCTATGGAGGACACTACTGACCAGAGTATTTGAGGGGACATTGCTGGGTTAACTTAAGTGTTTGAACATGTTGAGACTAGAAAATTCAAGTTGTTCTTGCCCAGTCTGCACAGAAATGCTTTTCGCATGTCTGCACTTTGGTGTTTCTATTTGTAAAACAGAAAGATGAAATTACTGCCTGGACCTTCCAGAAATACTGCAAGGGTAGAAATCTGTAAGAAATTCAGTCATGTATTCAGTACATGAAATAGAACAAACCTTATCTTTCTGGATGTTGGTGGTTTGTGCAGTTGCTTCATGTACAAAGCACTTAAACCTCATTAATTGAAAATGTGGTGGGTGAAATTACTGTGATATTTGAGGGGTTTTATTGTGACTACCAGACTTGATGTTGTGCATTTTTAATCTCAGGTGTGGGATTGCTGGAGTGTGGGAAATATCCTAATTTTCCTTAGATTTAGCACTCATTCAGTCACTTCTGCTTGAGCCCAGGAAGACCAATCTATTTTCAGCACAACTTTTTCTTTCTTTTAGGGAGATTAGCACTCCCTTTTTTAAAACGCCTAAGTCTGTCTACTTCAAAGCTGAACAGCTTGGCTATTGGTCTGCGTCAGATTGCAGCATCCTCGCAGGACAGCGTTGGCCGTGTAATTCGACGAACTCGAATAGCTAAAGACTTGGATTTGGAGCAAGTGACAGTGCCAATTGGTGTCCTTCTCGTCATCTTTGAATCTCGTCCTGACTGTCTTCCCCAGGTTTGTAAGGAAGGTAGATTACACTGTTGGGTATTTCTGTTGGTGAGCAAGCAAGAGACTACAAAAAGTATTGTTTCAAAGGACTCTTGCGGATTCATCTACAATTAGTTTTGTTGGCCTACCTATTTTTTATGCAGAGATGTTCTCAGAACTTGCTTCTGCAGTGTTCAGTTAATCATTTGTCTTATGCCAGGAATAAGGCAGGTATGTTAATGGCAAATGCCTTCCCCTGCAGCATTGTGTGGAAGTGTTGCTGCAAGTAAATACTGTTGTAAAATGCATGAAATTATAGATGCTGAACTAATGTTGCAGAGGCAACCGTGGTCTTACTCTCTAACTCCCAACTACTTTACTGAGCAACTGAAGTAGATTTTAAAATTAAAACAAAAAGCCCCTCCCCCCGATTAGTAACATCTTTTCCCACAATAAACGTTAGGTATCTAGGAAGCTTGATTGAGGCGTTCTCTAACATAGGAGCAGGTGTTTTAAGTAGAAAATGATGGGTACAGCCACTTCAAGAGGATGGGAGGCTCAACCAGTGGACACCTTTGTACTTCATGCCAGATTTTTGTAAGTAGTCCCCATTTCACAATGAAAAGGAGTATGCTGTAAGAGAAGTTCCTATGAAACAAGAAGACACTAGTCTCCTTTGACTTCCAGCTCTGTTTGTTACAGATAACCAATACGTCACCTTGTTGAATTTGCCTCTGTCTTCCTGGACTTCAGCCCAGGTCTCTTGCATAGCTGATGTCTTCCTCTTTCTCTTTGCTATATCTTAAAACTTACACCAGACTGACTCCTGGCTGCCCTGCCCTGCCCTTCCTTCCCCTGCTTTGTTTTACAGACTTAGGATAGCTTGTCTTGGTAGTTGCTTTGCTTCTTGCCAGCTTCTTATCCTTATACTCACATCAGGCTTCCTGATTGCCATAGTTTGAAAGACAGGTATGTGCTGGGGAAGGCAGGAGCCTCCCTTGGAATGGAGGCTCCTCCCTCCAAATGACTATAATTTTGAAATTAAGGGGCTCTCAAGCAAGGATATGAGGGTAGGAATAACAGTTCTTTACTAGTATGTATAACAAGGCAAACAAACAACAATAACTATGGCATTAACAACAATTCAGAAAACAAGAACCTCATGATACCCTTCTCAGCCAAGACAGGAAGGGATGGAGGAGAAACTTTGCTTCACGAAACCCTGGGGGCAATCTGATCCCCTGCAGGACTCTGAGGAGCACTAAGCTGGAATGGCAGGAAATGAGCAGAAATCCCGGGCTGGTGGATGAGAGGTACTCGAATCTCTATGGTGGTAGCTGGAACTGCAGGGCATCCTGGCAGGGCAGGACGTGCAGGGCTACAGGGTAGCAAAAGACCCAGAGCAGTGCTGAAGAAGCAGCAGGTGTGGGACAGCGGCAGCCCAGCTCCAGCAGGGTGGGCAAAGGCAGGCTCAGAGTTCTGGGCACACAAGCAGATGATAGTAGGTCTCTAGGACTAGGCTACCGTGATGACAGTGAATTCTCTCCGCAGTAAGCAACGGCTTGACCCTCCTCCTTCCGATGCAGAGAGCAACAGAGAACAGCTGCCCCCAGCCCGGTCCTTTATCTGCTCCCAAAACTCGGGTATCTTCCCCCTCCAAGAGAAACTCCCAGAGACCGAAAGAGTGAAGCCAGGTGCTTCATTCCTCTCCTTTGGCTACTTTGTTTTTTCCTTAAGTACCCATAAGTACCCAGTAGTTAGTGTCCTAGCAGCTTATGGGAAAAAATTCTGTAAATAGAAAAGAAACAAATCTAACCCCCAACACTGATTCAACTTCAGAGGACAATTTTTGATAACTCTGTCTTTGAATTGCATGATCTCTGTTCCATCCTGCACTTGATGGTAGGAGGGTCTCTGACTGAGGAGCAGTTCCCTCCTCTTAGTTTACTACTGCATCTCATACTTGTTTGGGTTAAGATTTAATAAGCTTCTAGTAAGTATATACAAGCCGCATGTTTGCCTCTAATACTTACAGGGCGAAATTGCAAGCATCCTTCAAGAGACTGTTTTTTATAGATTCTACCAAATCCAATTGTTGCTCTGAAGTATGTTTTACTAGTCTTTAAGACGGAACCATTTTGAAACTCCTTACCTTGTGTTCTGCTTTTAATCTTTTAATTTTTGAGTCTTAATTCTTGGTATTCTTTTTATTTTTTCAAACCTGGTCAAAACCTTTCTTTTAATCTTATGCCTCTTTACTTAAATAAGCTTATTTGTTTACTTTTCCTTTGTGATACTGATCTGGAGGGGCAGATACTTGGAAGGTACTTTTAAAATACAATCAGATAGCTTTTTAAGGTCTATTTTTTTAAGTTAAAAAGACACATGATAGTTATGTAAGGTAGACTTCCCAGACAGTTATACTTCAGTGTGTTTTTCTAAGGTGCTTCTTATTTTTTAATATTCTTTTCAAATGAGGTAGAATACCAAACATTCTGATTATTATTACATTTGATGCTAGAAGGGGAAAGATGTATTTGGCTGGTTATTTTATGAATCAGAATCTAAAGTGTGCCGTCAAGCTACCTTCTTGTTAGGCGTGAGCCTGGCTGATTTTGGCATTTGCATCTCAACATACAGTAGATACTCTCTCTAATGAGTGTAGGTTTGGTGATGATGTATACAGGTGATGATAATGATACATATAATCTTTCCCAGAGGATAGTAATTCAGCAAAATTACATACTGAGTTTGTTTTTTCTAAAGGTTCTGGAGAGGAGGTGATTTTATTTTCCAAAGGAGTGCATGCTTTCAAATTTTTTTGTTTTTTTAAGTAGGTGGACAAATTGTGAGGCCGTTGTGAACGAAGTTGGGACAAAGAATACAAAAATGGGTTAAAGAAAAGGTTTTGACAATGAGCTTTATCACACCTGACATACTCTGAGGTAGAAAAGAACAAAAACCTCTTGCATTGCTAGACTTAAATGGGTGCAGTCTGACACCTTAAACAGAAGGACAGCAATGTCTACCGGTTTCTTCTGGTGATAAACATGGAAGCAAAGATGATCCTGGGCTATTGACTCAATTTTTTTTTTCTCCACACTTAGAGGACGTTTTGTCTATTTATGACTGCTGTTCTAGACAGCATGATGAAAATGTTCTTCCTGTTCCTAGGAAGAGCTTATTTGCCACTCTCTGCTGGAATTGTGTTAGAGACAAGAGTTCTTGCTCCTATAATTATTCTCCTTGGTGTAATTGCCCACGCAGCTATCTAGTTCGTATGAAGCCCTATGTCCATAGTTTCCTCTGATTTGTTCACTCTAGTTTCCCCATGGCAATAGTATCCTGAAAACTCAAGTTTGATCTTGAAACTAGCAAATTTAATTTCTAGGCATAAATGTGTTGCTACTTGTAATGGTTTTTTGGAGCCATGAAAGGAAAACTGTAGATTGATATTGAGTAAGTCAACTGAACAAAAAATTCTGGTTTTATTTTGTGGATGTTGTTCTGACAGAAGAACCAGATTACATTTAAGGGTGTTTTTTTCCCCATAATAAACTCCTTTAACAGGTGTCTGCTTTGGCCATAGCCAGTGGAAATGGCTTACTACTCAAAGGAGGAAAAGAGGCAGCACATAGCAATCAAATCCTTCATCATCTGACACAAGAAGCACTCTCTATTCACGGAGTCAGAGATGCAGTGCAACTGGTAAGTGCCTAGAGTTAAATCAAATATTTCTTTGCTATGGTGTGTATAAAAA
The DNA here is from genome assembly GCF_021018805.1 of Prinia subflava. NCBI lineage: Eukaryota > Metazoa > Chordata > Aves > Passeriformes > Cisticolidae > Prinia > Prinia subflava. Next base: position 46,685 of record NC_086247.1, on the reverse strand, counting down.
GCGTGAGCAAAACTTGAGAGTTCAAACTGTAAACTCTTTGTATTGCAACTACCACAGGTGAATACGAGAGAGGAAGTAGAAGATCTCTGCCGTTTGGATAAGCTGATAGATCTCATCATTCCACGTGGTTCGTCACAGCTAGTCAGGAATATCCAGAAAGCTGCTAAGGGAATTCCAGTGATGGGACACAGTGAAGGGATCTGTCATGTGTATGTTGACACGGATGCCAGTGTTGAGAAGGTCACACGAATAAGTAAGCTCTGGGAGGGTGACTTGAATTTCATGGATATAATTGAACTTTGGAGTTTGCAATGTAGTTATGGTAATTTATAATTTATATAATATCCAAAAATCTTTGTTGTAAATGTTATGTAACCAATTATCTACTCTTGAACTTCAGTTAGAGACTCAAAGTGTGAATACCCTGCTGCCTGTAATGCTCTGGAAACTCTCCTAATTCATCGAGACTTGCTGAGAACGCCATTGTTTGATCAGATCATAGACATGTTGAGAGTAGAACAGGTTAGTCACTCATACTTTGTGGGTTTTGTCTGGGTTTTTTTAATAAAACTGTAGAAGCATTTGGTCTGGCTGGTGTAGCCCTGTCTACATGGCATAACGTTTCAGTTACCCATATGTGTCTTTGTACACGTCAGTGAACTTTGCTTCTTCACACAGTGTCAAGTGTTTCTGTAGAAATTATCTGAAAGCAGCTTATTCATGACAGCTGTAGGCTGTTACCGGATACCTTTGCTATATACTTCCTTGTATATAGCAAAAATAATGTTCTGCCATAAAAGCATATACACAACCCTTTCTCTCCCTTTCTCTCCCCTTTCAAATTCAGCCAGATGCAAAGCCTCGTCTTCCTGAATCTGTTCATTTAGCTTCTTACCTGTGGTGGTGGGTTTCTGTTAAGCTGTTTTGGAGTTTCATATCCCAGTGGTTCCTCCCTATTTCCACTCTTCCCCCCCGCGCCCCCCCCCCCCCCATAAGTCAGGTACCATCCAAAGGTATCTCCTCCCTGTCTCTTTGTCCACCTCTCCTGCCCCTACCCTGTCTCTGTAAGCTTCGGTCAGCTGTCCATCTTTCCCCTGACCCTGCCCTATGTTTTAGAAAAACACCTGTCCGTCTATCCTGGGGCCAATTACCTGCTTGTCTCACACCCCTTGGTCACCGGGTTAAAAGTGCACGCAGGCTTTGGCACGTCCTCTTTATTTCATCCCTCCCTCTTGGGCAATAAAGGTCTCTGAGAAATCATATGGAATAACCCTTCTCTAGTCCTTGCTCTGAAACCTAGACTCTGCAACACCTGTTGCAGTAGAAGTACAGCCTTGTTGTGCACCGTTACCCGAAACTGCTGGCAGATTTGGGTACGGCCTCTGGCACAGCCAGGATTCAGAGCTAGCTGGGGTTCTGCCAGCCCGATGCCACTTACCCAAGTGAATTCCTTTCCTGTTTTTATCCTTTCTGAATTTGCTTCATACATGTGTTTTTTAAAATTTTCCTCTTGCATGCCCTTTATTCCCACCAATTTTCCCTCCTGGTATGTGAAAGGAAATCAGAAGGCCAGCATACTAATTAATTTTTCAGACACAAGCAATGTTTTTTCAGTAAAGGTAGTAGAAATGCATCAGGAAGAAATATCCGTGAAGTAGTATGAATTGCACGTAAATCAAGGGTTTTCACACAGCACTGTGTATTTGACAAATACATGAGTGCACAGGTAGTGATTAATGCAGGATAGAGAGGTCATATGTTTCAGTGATGTTAAAAGGGTTAGAGTAAGCGAAGCTGATAAGTAGTCAAGGAACAAGTAATGTTTGGGGCTTTTTAATGTCTTGTTCAGTTGTTTGTTGGGAAGGGTAGAGTGCAGGGTAGATGTTTGTATTTTGTATGGGAGGAATATGACTACTAGTACATTTCCACCACCAACCCTAATCCATCCTCTTACACAGTGGAGAGGATATTCTCTCTCTCTAATCTGACCTGACAACAAGAAACATGCAAATATTGGGCAGGATTATGCAATTAAAGTAATTTATAGTTGCACAAGTAAATGCTGGTTTACAGATACCATCTCAAAAGCCTTCACATTCAGTAGACTTAGGACTTATTTCCCAGTTATGCTTGTCTTGTCAAAATTCCTTGTGTTTTGTTTGCATGGAATTTCTGTGCTGTATCTGTTCTAAATTATCTCTCATTGTTTAGGTGCTTTAGCAAAGGTTGATAATGTGTTAAAATCTTCTTTATAACAAACAAAAAATATCTGTGTGTTTTTTTGGGTTTGGACCTAGTAACTCCTTTGTGTCTGAGAAGTGCTTCAGAGAGGGCTGGTATCAATTTATAAAGTGAAAGGATAAAAGTCATTCAAAATCTTAAGACTTCTGTAGATGCAAACTTGGAAGCATTCCTTTCGTTATTCTCTGCATTGCAGTTGCTGTCTTAAAGGCTGGTGCCTGTATTGTAGCTGTTTTCCTAGCAGTGCTAGGAAGTACTGGAAGTATTGGTCTTGTCTGCCTGGTGACTAAGTGATACAATTGCTTTAAATTATTCCAAATAAATACTTTAAATAATTTAAAAGCATTTATAAATGCTTTAAATAATTTCAAATTAGTCCCGAATTAGGGGTTTGTCATGGTAGGTAGCCAACTTTACATGTCAGTTATTGCACCTTGTAGCTAATTCATCTATGTGCAAAGTTTCCTAAAGTATAGGTGTTCTTTTCTTATGCTGCATGCATGTTGTGGATTAACTCCACTTGGTGGCTGAGCACCATCCAGCTGCCTGCTTACTCTCCCCTGTTTCCAAGTGGGACAGGAGGAGAAAATTAGAGCAAAAGCAAGGAACCTTGTCGGTTGAAAGACAGTTTGATAAGTGAAGGAAAGAGGAAGAAGAAAGGGGACAAAGAGGATGAAACAACCCAATGAAAAAGTAAACTCCAAAACAAAAGTAAAAACCCACCAGTCCCCCAAAACACCTACAAGACAAAGCTAATTACTTGCTGTCTGCCACTAAAAAATCAATGCCCAGCCAGTCTCTTGAGTAATGCCTACCTTCTTCAAAATCCCCCTCCCCTCCATTTGTATTGCTGCACATGACATTATATGGCCCTTTGGTCAGTTCTGAACAGCTATTGGCTGTGTCCCTCCCAATTTCCTGCACACTCCCAATCTTCTTACCAGGGGCACAGAGATGGAACAGGGGGGAGGAGAGAATCTTGATGCTGTACGAGCTCTGTTCAGCAACAGCCAGAACATTGGTGTGTTTTTAACATTGTTTTAGTCAGAAGTCCAAAGCACAGCACCACAGGGAGGGGTGTCTATCCCATATTGAGTACAAGAAGCTACACTTTCACCTGAAAGGCTCTGGTATGATCAGTAGCCACAAAAAAATGTTTCTGGTGTTGCAGGTGAAGATTCATGCTGGCCCAAAGTTTGCATCTTACTTGACATTCAGTCCTTCAGAAGTGAAATCTCTGTGCACAGAATATGGGGACCTAGAGTGCTGCATTGAGGTAGTGGACAGCGTTCGAGAAGCTGTTGAACATATCCACAAGTATGGAAGTTCCCATACGGATGTTATTATCACAGAGAATGGTTAGTGACCAGGCTCCTTCTTTAAGCTGCTGTTTTGGTTTGACTGCTAATTCCTGGTGTTAGTGCAACTAACTACATTGTAGTAGTTTGTCTCTTGGGTCTGTGCCAGTTCAAAACCTTACTTAGAGCTGTGCCAAGACTAAAGTTGACTCTCCAACCAAACCAAGCCCAGAACTTCTGAGAATCAGCTGCAGTTAAGGTCATGTTGATCTGCAGCTGGCCAATGTGACTCAAGTAGACTTCTGTTTCTATACCTCTTGCTGAGTTTAAATGCATGCCACTAAAAGGCATGCATTTGATACCGTAAGCACTGTCACAGGACCTGATGAACTAGTGATTTATTCTGGAAAGAGAGTTGCTCTTGAATGTCTGTCTTGTTGCTAAGGGCTACTGATGTCCAAGTTCACATCTTGCATGTGGCATTTCTGCATTGTAGTTCTCAAATATTACCTGCAATAGCAATTGAGTTTAGGATTTCTCAGTATTTGGAACAATTCCATGTTTGAGACTAACAGAGAGCTGCTGTGTTTATTGGAATACATGATCATAATGTAGGCAATGGATTTTATTTTTGTCTCTGCCTCTTTCCCAGAGAAAACAGCAGAGTTCTTCCTCCAGCATGTGGACAGCGCTTGTGTTTTCTGGAATGCCAGTACCCGATTCTCTGATGGCTATAGGTTTGGACTTGGTAAGAGGGAAGATATTTGCAGGGTTGTGACTACAGAATTTTCTTGTGTGTGTAAAGTGTGACAGTATGAACCCTGAAAGATAGAATTAGTCTCTTATCTTACTGTCTAATAAAAGATTTTCAGGAAAGGTACTGTACAAAAAGTTGAAGCCTAGAAATTTTATCCACATAAAGATGTTTTTAATCCTTTGAAGCTCAGTTCAATTGCAGTAAAGTATGCTGCATGCATATAGTGATAGAACAATGCAATACAGGATGTGAAACTGCTGAACCACTTTCCTTTTGTTTCTCTTTCTACTGATGCTGTAAAGAATGCAATGCTTCAGTCCTGCTGGGCAGATTGAGATCCTGTCCAGTGTGGCAGTCCTGCAGTGTTAAGGGATGAAGGGCAGGAACCAAACTGAGTATCAATTGATTAAATAAACAGACGCACCTACCATGAACTGCAGAAGACAAGGGAAACATTCTTTGATGAGGTAGAGAATCAGAAATTCCCACTACCCGCTGTTACTGTGTCAGCTGGAACGGTGTTCCATGTGACTGAAAAATTCCAGTTAAGGTCTTCCAATATCTCCTCAATGTGATAAAAAAGGACATAAGATCATAATCTTTACCAGTTTAGCTTTTTAGTTTTTTTAAGGATTATGCCTTTAGATCAGTCTGAGAGCAGTGTAAGAGATACCTCTTTCTCGCTCTCTCTTGCATCTTTCTTTCTGGAAGTTACTGTAGCAGCCAGAACTATATAAACATTACAATTTATAATGTAATAGTTGATCTCCTCAAGCTTCTCTATCAGGTAAATGGAACCGGTATTTGGAGAGGAGCAGAGAATGGCAGGCCCCTGAAAGGCAGGCAGCTTTTTTACTTAGAGGTGCAAAAACTTTTAGTATGAAGTGATCATCAGAGGATTAACTACCTTTATCTTGGGTGTTTCTTACAGGTGCTGAAGTGGGAATTAGTACTTCGCGGATCCATGCACGTGGACCAGTGGGAATTGAAGGACTCTTAACTACAAAGTGGTTGCTGAGGGGGGATAATCATGTTGTTTCTGACTTTTCAGAGCATGGGAGCATGAAGTATCTTCATGAAAACCTCCCTCTCCCTCAGAGAAATGCCAGCTAAAAACCCAGGGGAGAAAACCCAGGGGTATAATTATTTCCTGAAGAGGTACAGGCTTCAGGATAATCTCTGGTGATGGAGTTTGTTTTTCAGAATCTTCAATCTTCAGAAACGTTGTTCTTGGTCATTTTGCAGTACAGTGAATACAAAACGTTCCCATCAATGAGAATCCCCTCCCCCTCCTTTTAGTTCCTTAGACAGTATCTGCAAACTAACCTCACTTCTCCCAAGGAAAGATTATTTTCAAATCATACAGGTAACATAAGGAAGGATTTCAGTATCAACTACATTCCTTTTTTTATCCCAGTGCTCCCTGTAGCAAATATGGTGGTGGAGCTTAATTTTTTTTTTTCCCTAAGTTTTGTTTTATTCAAGTATCTATTCTGGAGAACACACTCTGTAGTTTTGGTTTTGAGGGGGTTTTTTTTTCAGTCTTAGGATCATGGCATCTCTTGAGAGCCAGAAAGCTTTATGCCTAATTTCTTTGTATTTGATCAGTCTTGAGATAGGGGGACAGATGTTCCAAATGTATAATAAGCTTTTGACCAAAAAACCTTTTATATCTAATTCTTTGTATTGTTGACTATTGTAGATAAATAATTGTATGCTACATTAATTTTGTTACTTATTTGTATCAAAAGCTTTTATTTCTGTGGTTTAATATAAAACTTACTCCGACAGCACTTCAATGATGGCTTGTCCAGAATGAAGCTCTCCACCTGCACGAACACTTCCCGTGGTGCCCTGCAGCCCTGCCGCACGGCTGGCGGCCAGAGCTCCCCACCGGCTGCAGGTCATCCTGCTCAGTTTGGTGCTGCCGGGGCGTCCCGGTGTGCTACTGCCCCATCAGGGCGCCATTTCCTTTCCTGCCCGCCGCTCTTCACTGCTGTCCTGGCATGGGTGGCGGACGCACCATGCTCAGGATCTGGTGCTGTTGCACCCATTTCTCGGTCACAGGGGCATCATGATGGCGCGGGGTGCATCTCCCCTTTGAGCAGATGCCAAGGGCCAGAGGACATGGGTGAGGCAAGTGGGACGCTTCGGTAGGTGTGGATGACTCCTGATCACTGAAGGTGGCACGGCAGGGGAGCTCAGATCGCACCAAGGGGTCTCAGTGCAGAGGTTACGAGGAGGCCTTTGCCTGGTCATGAGGGCCACGGTGCTGTTGCAACCACGGGCAGTGCGTGCGTGCACTCGGCCCCAGGTGCATGGGACATGCATCCAGCAGCGGGCGTGCCCTAGAGCAGGGCAGTAATACTGAGGCTCGCCTGCCTGGGCTTGCTGGCAAATAGCAAGGAAGATGGCTTCAGAACCCCATTCCTCTGAAGTGAAGGGGAAGGAAGGATGCTGAGAGGATAGGAGGCAAGGTTGGGAATTACAAGGAGGAGTTTAAAGTCAGTGTACGGGAGAGAGCCATTCAGGAGCAGGTCAAGGGAGCACATTAGTTCTCAGCACAATGTGAGGACTGTGCCTAGGAAGGCAGTTCCAGCATGTGTCTGTGTTGTGTAAACTCTGTTAAGTCTGTCTTCTGCATTGTACACTCTACCTTCCTCGGGTCCTGGTGTCTCCATAGTTCTAAGTGATCACCAGGCACCTTGGTAGCCCTCCCGTGAGTCGCAGGTACATTGCCACATCGGCATAGCACTTTGTCAAGCCTTTCTTGTCTTCCAATTCTAGCTTAAGGTGTGGATCTGTCTGGTGTCTGTCATATTGTAATTGTTTCTGAGCGGTGATCTCTCACATTGGTGAGCCAGGTGGTGCCTTCAGTTCCACTTCTGTGAGTTCTCTTTTGACAGAGTTGTCTCTGGGGATTGCATCCCCAGGTAAATAACAGTCTTTTGTCTTAAAGCTTGGCTTCTTGCTCATCCATCATTCTTTTGATGGCTCTCATCCACGTCTCCTCTGATGGCTGCAGCAGTCACCACTTTGCAGGGCTGCTGTAGAGCACCTGCACTGTCATGGCACTGTTGGACCTCTCTGCTGATGGGTGCCATGTTCCCTATGGAAGTCATTTTTGCTTATGCACTTATCACACAGTCTCAGTGCTTGTGGTGTTGGATGTCCGTGTCACGGTTGTAGCTGCCCTGCCCAGGGGTGTAGCAATACTAAGGACAAGGTAGCACAGCCTCCGGGTGGTGTGGTAGTACATTGATCTAAATACTTTTGGCAAAGACCATACAGTTCCTCTCTGGGCTGTAGAGAGTTGGCACAGTTATCTTGATTGTCTTTTGAGGGCGCCAGGCTCTTGGCCTTCAGGGAGCAGTAAGTAGTTTGTGTGGTAGTGGAGTGGGCTCGGTCTTGAATGTGCCTTGTCTTTTACAGGTGGGGCTCAATATCTCTGTTCTTTCCGCTGTGTTAAGGTAGAACTGGACAAAGTCAATATTTGATAGACCTTTACTTGTCATGAATTAAAAAAACTAAGTGTAAATTTGAATGCTCAAGCATTTCTAATGAATTTTTAAAGCCTACAGGCTTTTAGATAAGGTAAAAACTCTACTCCTTTTAACTGCCTATTTGCCTTATGAATTCTTTGGTCAAAGCCTGGAATTTTATTTTTTCAAGGTTTGGAAAAAAGTTACAATAAAAAGCCTTACAAAAAAGGCTTTGTGCTGAGTGTGAGGGAATGAGAGCACTGATCAAGTTTTATTTAACTTGTAAAGGTTAATAAAAAAATTAAAAGTTTGGGGTTTTTTTTATTACTGTTTCCTTTGCAAGTGCACTTCTTTTCATCCAGGAAAACACTGTTTAGTAGATAAAAAGTTGCTATTTTTCCATGTTCTGTAGACAAAATGGAATAGTCTTCAGAGTTTCTAGTCTCTAACAGACTGAGACAGCCTGGGAATTAATTTGTGGGTTGTTAGAAATGAGATGCTTGACACGGCCAATATATCAAGCAGCAATTCAATTTAATAATTAATTAATTAGCATGGTAAAGTGTGAGCAAAGACAGCGTGCTGGGTACAGTAGAAGGATTTTCCCTTCCAACTGCACACCAATTGCTGGACTTGCTGGTATTTTATTGGCTATATTCATACATATTCATAAGCTTTTCTCAGCAGTTTCCATTTCTAATTTTTAACGTCACTATTCAATATCTAACAGTCATAAATCTGTGGTGGTAATGTTTGGTTCCTGTTCAGTTCTATACGCTATTGTGATCTATTTCGATATTTCAGTATTCCAGGATGTACATCCAGGATATGTATCCCAGGTGGTGGCATCCAGCTTCCAGATGTGGGGGTCCAGTATCTATTTTCCAGGTCTGTCAATCTTCAATAGTGATGTCCAGTTTCCATTTTCAAGAACCATAAATCAGTGAGCTGAAATCCTTCTTTTGTATCCAGGATGTTTCCAACCTTCTGTGAAAAGGCCTGAGGCCCTCCTTACTTCCTTCTTTTGTCTAAAAGCCTTTTTACAGTCTAAAACTACAGTTAAAAATTCTTTAATACAAAGCAAGCTTCTAAAGTTATAATTAAAAGACACGTATTACAGAATAGCTTCAGATTTATAATAAGTAATTGCAAGCAAATGAGTTATTCAAAAACTTCCTTCCATGCTTTCCTCGGCTGTTTATTAGAACTCGTCTTTATAATTGTCCCATGTCCGTGTTCCACAACTACAACTACACAGATGTTCTTCATATCCCAGACATGAAACTTCGTATTTCACAGGGTGATATAGCAGTGTAGAACATTTCACTTTAGATTGAAATCTAATTAATATTGGAGTTCTCTGATGAAACTTTGGTCAATGTAATTTCCTAATTCTGTTGTGATTTCTAAAGATCTTGTAAGATGATAGGTTTAAAAAGGTGTGAGTATGTGGAGTGTTTCATAATGCGGGTGTATTTAGTGCCAGAGACAAAATTGTGCCTAGTCAAAGTGTGAATTGAAACATTTTAGTGGTGTATGTTACACGATGCTAATATACAAAGCAGTGTTAGGGTTCTAAAGCATTCTTACAAGCACGTGTTTTAAGACAACTACAGAGGTAAACAAGCATTGGGGTTACTTTGGGGAACTTTTTGTATCCAAACTCCTGACCAGGAAGAAAACATTGCTGAAGTTCCTGCTAAAACGGTCATAATGGTGAAGAATTAATGCGGGGTAAATTACGTTTAAGTGCAGTACTCCTGTTTTAAAGAGCAGAGCAAGCACTTCCCTTGCGTTGCTGTGGCCCTTGCGTATTTTTAATGAAACCCGTTGCAGGGCCAGCACCTCCGTGTACTGCTGCGCCGCGGGGCCCTGTGCCGCCATCGCCGGCGGTGGGCGCGGGCCGGGGGCGGTGCTGAGGCGGTGCTGAGGCGTCGCAGCATGGCGGGCGCGGGGGGGCGGGCGGCCGCCCCCGCCACCTCGGGGTCTTACACGGGCCGCGGCTCTTCCACGCCAGGAGTGGGCGGGCGGGCGGAGCAGACGCCGCACTACACCCTGGGGCTTCTGCAGACGCCGCACGGCTCGGAGAGCACCGGGGGCTCCTCCAGAGGCGGGACACGGCCGGGCGGCTCCAGCGGCGAAGGCCTCGCAGCCGGCCGGGCCGCCAGGAGCAGCGCGGTGAAGCCGGCAGTTTCCGAAAGGGGGGGTACGGTCTCTGCCCGGGCCTTCATCTGCTTCTTTATGCTCCTGCTCTCTTTGCTAGGGTCGGGTTCCGAAGGGGCTGTTAAAAGCTGTGCTTACTGAGATGGGGCAGCAGCAACTAACCGTCATAGCGACCTCTTTCATTGAGCCGGTCAGAACAACTGAAATCGTTCCTTGCACTTCTTTGAAGAAATCTGTCTTATTTTCTTTAGATAATAGTAGCTGAGTTCTCTGGTGGGAACCGTAAACGTGTTTGAATTACTGCACAGTGTTTGGTTTGGGTTTTGTTTTTATCTTTTTGGCCCAGCCTTTGAAATAGTTTTAAGTGCCTGTCGATCCCGATGTGTGGTAAGAATCTTGTGCTCCTACAATGCAATACTGCGATTTGCCATCCTTTACAAAAATCTGCTATCAAAGTCTGTATCTTGGCAGGCAGCAAAAAAAAAAAGTTTAAATTGTGATATTTTCAGAACAAAAGAAGCTATGAAAGGCGTTGGAAAATATTTTAACACTTGTTGCAATGAATTCTGATGTACGTGTGTATAAATTATGTATAAATTGGAAATTAGGGAAAATGGGCTTGGGTAATACATATGATTACTGAGGAATCCTAAAAATCCCAGATAGAATGCTAATTCGAATGGGGCATGATTTAAATGTTGGGTTTGAGAAATACTTGTATATGATTTGGTTCATGTGGTCTTCAGATTTGGTTCATGTGGTCTTCAGAATTACTGTTTTCCCCCTGTTATGCCAGATTCAGTACCTTCTACAGGAAGTCTCTTCTGCCAAAATTCTGACTGAACTTACACCGAAATCTAAATGAATACTATTTTAAAAAAATTATCAGTATGCATTCCAATGGTGATGTGCCCACTCTTTAAAAATCCCCAACCAAAGAGCTAATATTTTTATCACTTGTCACAGTTTTAAGATTAAAAAAACTCCCAACCAAACAAACACAAAATCCCACGTCACCCTCCAAACAACCCAAACAAACTCCAGAACCCCAGTATTGTAGATATTTTTGTACCAATGAGCCTTAATAGAGTCATGCAGTTAATTGATCATCTAAAGACAGTACTTAAGTATTTTGTCTTGTGTGTCAGTTTTTAATGTAATACAAGAAACAGAAACATTTGTGTTTGGCTTTTTTATGACACCTGGAGTTTTTTAAGTGGATCTGCTGTTTGTGTTTTCAATTTTTTAAAAAATCTTAAAAAGCAGTTATCTAAACTAGGTTAAGGATGTCTTCAGTCATGTCAAGAGAATTTAAAAAAAACCAAGTAAATTATTTAAATAATTTATTGAAACTTAAAAGTGCTTTGAGACAAAGGTATTTTGGAGGACTTAAAAACATTGGTAGATCATAAGTACATGTGTAAAAGAAAGTGCTATTAAATACATCCCAAATTAGTGTTTGATTTCTGAGAGTTGATCCCCATCAGTTCAAGGGGTTATCATTCCCAATTGATTCTTTGTTTTGTTTTTTCTTATTGTCCTGTTTTTTAAAAGGAATGCTCAGCTTTCAAAAAAAAAAAAGTTTTCATAAACACTTGTGAAGTTTTAGGTAATGTTTTTTCAAATAATGGGCAAATGTGAGATAAAGTTGATTTATAGCATTCTTTCATAAACCTAGAATTCATTAGAATAGGAAGTGATCCTTAGTAAAGTGACTTCTGTTGTATTATTTCAGTTCAACAATGTAAATCCTTACTTTTTTATTGGCACTGCAGGTAACCTCTTTGTAGAAAATCATATTAATGCAAGCTTGTTTTCAAAGCAGTCTGACTTTTATTTCATTTTATACTCTGGAGAACTTTCATAGAAGGACTTTTTCATATCTCTGCTTATAAAAAATGAAGATTTGTAAGGTGTTGTTTGTATATTGCTTTGTGGATAAAAATTGTTTGTGGCTGTTTTCATAATTTACTTATTTCTCTCTCCCCTCAGAATCATATTTTGGGGACAAAAGTTCTTGTGTAGAAAATGCTAATACTTTGAATCTCACGAGTTCTTCTTCTGTGCGAGGTCTGAATAGCACATGTATAGGGAAAACACCTCTCTCTTCTGGTAGATCTGGTTGCAGAAGCCATACTTCTCTTATGGGATATTCGGGTAAGTTTAACAGCTCTTGGAGGAAACAGGCTAACTTGCATTTCTGACTGTATTTTATTAAACAGTTCTATTTTAAATGTTGTATGTTAAGATACTGAAATAAACTCAAAACACGTGTGTTGTACCACAGAGAATGCTGCCAAGGAACAATACACCAACAAGAAAATACTACTTCATGTACTGAGAAGATGCATTGGTGTTGCATCTTCTTGCTACTTACTTGCATTCATGTCTGAATTATCAGTGTAGTTAGAATTCAGACATTTTTCAAATTGTCCAAAATCAAATTATATTTGTGGACATGTAGTGTGGTCACTTAGGAGCCCAAATTCATGCACATTTCTAATCAAGGTTTATTTTTAGGCTTGTAATGCATTTGACATAATTTATAACATAGTTCTCAAGTTTCTTGATGCAAGTTTTATTTATTTTATGTTGGCATGTTCAGAGGTGTAGAACACTCGTCCTTCACAACATTTACACAGTAGCTGATTGGACATTTTGCAGTGCTTCATGTGAGCAAAATGGTGTTACAGGGTAATGGTGCCTAGTGCCATGTTATACGTATCATATGTGCTCTGGTAATGCAGAAATAATGGGATTTAAAGTTAGTTCCTTCCCAGTCTGACTAATCATTATCAGTTCAGTCTTTAGTATTCCTAAAGACAGAACTGGTAATGATTCTTTCATGTATCTGTATTTTTTTTATTCTTGCCCTGTCATTTGTGATGCTCCTTGATCAATCTTTCATTGATCTGTATTGAATGTAACTGAACATATACAACTGTTTTACAGTTACATCCTCATCTGCAGTTTCTGCTCATACTGTTGCATCGGTTATTGTAGCTGTAGTGGAAGGAAGAGGCCTTGCCAGAGGTGAAGTAGGAATGGCCAGTATAGATTTAAAAAATCCTGAGTTGATACTATCTCAATTTGCAGACAATACTACTTATGCCAAGGTATTTTATGGGTTAATTATTATGACTTACTTTCTTGAAAAATGGGAAATTAAACTTCTAGTTTGTGAAAGGGATTTCTCAAAAGTGGAAGTAACAAGTTCTAGAAAATGTGCAGGGTTGAAAAGACTGCTGTTTTCCATATTGTGCCTCAGATATTAAGAAAGAATGTTTTTCAAAAGAAAAACAGCCTTTCTGCAAAATACATTCTTGTGGGACTGAGATGCCTCGTTTTGAAGAGCACTGGTCAGTATATGGTAGTAGAACTTGCAAGTATTCTTCATCGGGCAAAGGAACTCTGAGAACAGAACTGCATAAATGTGTGTGTGTGTGTGTGACACACACACAAGAGTAATTCCAGTTCTGGCGTTGATTACATAAATATTCCATGTCAGTTTTCTCAGGGTTGCTGTTCCCTGAGATTCTCCTCTGGGTTGCTGTTCCCAGAGGTAATAAGGTTTTCAGTCTTCTCTTTGCCCTAAGTGTTTCACACCAGAGGTAGAGACGACAAGCTGAGTCCGCCAGTGCATGTTTCCAAGGTTGTTTATTCTTCATTATCTCAGTTCTTTCTCAGCTCTGCCAGGCCTCCCTGGCAGGGTACCTTATCTTAGTTCTTTCTTAGCTCTGTGAGGCATCCCCAGCAGAGCAGGACATGTGGCAGGACTGGGTGGGTCAGAGAGCCCCACACCTTATGTACGGTACCCTCAACCCAACCACCGTCCACAACGTACTTTTTATTTGCAAAATTTTACCCATGCCTACTACCTATGCTAACATGTCAGTTCTACTCTAAACCAATCCTTGAGATCCAGCTCAGCAGAAAATGGGGGACGAGAGCAAGAACAAGGAGCACAAGGGCCACTCCCCAATTCCTCCATCTTGTCTCTTCAACCCCATATAATAAAAATCCTAGATTCTACATTTACATTCTATGATAAACGAAACACTACTTATTTTGAATTCTCTCAGCTTGTGATTCTTCATACAATGTGGGCATTCACTCCCATGGCCAGGGATCAGAGGCAGTGTCCTCCTGGGCTCTGTGTGAGGCTGGCTGACCCCCTTGTACAGATCTCAGACCCCCCTGTCTGGTCTCCAAACCCTCCAGGGTGGCCAGAGGGATGTTCCAGACTCCGACAAGTTTGAAATCAGATTCACTCAATTTACAGCCAGCACTGCATATGCTACATTAATTTAGAGAGTAATCTCTGGATTATGCAGCAACAGCATTAGTGGAATGTCTTATTTCGTGGTTCTGTTGTAGTTAAGCATGCTAGAAAATAACATGGCTTGTAGCATCTTTACAATATTCAAAGAAACAAAAGCTCTATTAGTACAGTAAGTAGCTTTGACTCAGGATATAAACAACTATCAAATACGTTTACTAAAACAGATGTTGTAATATGTCCTTGTACAATGTATATTGTACAACATTGTACGTTACAGTTGTTGTAATGGGCAACATAACATGTTGTATAATGGGTTTCTTTGTTTTGTTTTATATTGAAGTATTAGTGCTTTTAGAGCCTGTTATGGTCTGAACACACACAGTTACATATTGAACATCCTTTATAACTGCCCCGCACACCATGGTTAGAATTGTTCATTGTTTTCCCACCTAGCCATTATAACAGCTGGCGTTTTTATTTGTGCACATATGTTCCTAATTTTCCATTTAGATTACTGAGTTCTCCATTGTGCTCATACCTGATACTGCATTCACCATTCAGTCAAAAAAAGAGAGATGGTAGCATACTTTTCCCCTAATGCAGGAAGTGTCCTACCAGCCTGATTTTTTGCTTTAATCTCTTGCACCTTTAACAATGTGTGAAAAAATTTATGTCACCAGAGGAGGAGACAGAGGAGTCTTGTACCTTTTATTTTTGAACAAAGGCAAAGGCCATGGGGTCTCTCAAATTGTTAGAGGACTGTAGCCTCCTTTTTGTCCTGATCTTCCCAGCTGCAGAACCTTTGCCCATTCCCTATTGGCTGAGGTACTTGGGAGGTACAGACTTCCCGATCTGCCTGCTAAATGTGCCCCTTACTATGCTCTCCTGTGTATAACATATGATAGGTGACTATTAAAATCAGCTTTAAGAGCTAAATCCATCCTGGGTGGGGAAGTTAAATATTCATAAACCTATTAAGTGTTTGTTCTTCTCAAAGTTCAGGAGCTGAGCATGACCTTGGCTAAGCAGCAGTCCGTGTCAATTAGTAACACTTTTTGAAGTTGATGGTTTGTCCCCTTAATTCCTTATCTACAAGTCTCTGGGCCTATCTGCAAGCAGATTCACACAATCTGTTTGTAAAGACATATTCATCTTACTCCTTTCAACAATTCTGTCTGATCTGCTGATCAGCTGTTTTGTTACACTCTCAGAATCCATGCTTTACCTAGTGATTGGTATCCAGCCTACTGTATTTTCTCTTTCTTGTGCATACTTCTGTTTTTGAATGTTCAGCAAATACATTCAGGAAAATTTTCTGTACTTTTAAGTTCTTCAAGATTTGCTGAACTGTGATGCCACTGGAAAAAACCTTCCTAGTGGTTAGCAGATATGAAGGGCAATGACAGCCTTCCCATCCCAAATGCCCTTAGATGATTTATTTTGTGTATTTTTTATGCTTGTTTACCTTTTCAGTAGGACATCATCTGTCCCTTTGTGCACATCTTAACCTCTAAGCAGTTAAAATATAGTCTGATTTTTCATGTTTCTCCCTTGAGAATTTGTGAATGCTGGTATAAATGAACATAAATGCATGTTTGTCCTTTCTTATACAGTAGAAGAGCATATAGTCTACTAATAATCCCTACAGGGGGTGTGCATAACGTAAAGCTGGTAAAATATACACTTTTTTTGCCATGTTAATACTGAGATAAATGTTAGTAGAGGAGGTTAAACAAAATAAAAAACTAGTCTCAATCAAAAGATTAGTAGTATTCAGACATGTTGGATTTGTTCTTCATCCAGAGCACAATTAACCTTCCAGCTGCAAGCCCAGAAAGCTGACATCTGTTGAAATAAGTCCTTCTCCCCCATCATAGCCATGGAATAGTTTTGGATATTCATCTCTTGCTTCAACAACAAGCATGATTCTGTGTTCAAATAACAGGGGATAAGCTCTAAATTTTCTTTGTTTGTTTTTAATTTAGTTTTGTGTATATTTAGATACATATGAATTTGACTCATTAATGTAGAAGTTAGCAGAAAATTTCAATCTTGAACTGATTCTAAAATACAAGGGTTCTGTATTTTGTTATTGCTGTTCATTATTGTCTAAAATATTTTAGATTATATAATTTTTTAATTGAATTATTTTGATTTTTTTTTCAGGTTATTACTAAACTCAAGATTTTAACACCACTAGAAATAATAATGTCAAACACTGCTTGTGACGCAGGGAACACAACAAAATTGTTCAATCTGATAACAGAACATTTCAAGGTAAGATCTAAAATTTCATTCAGTGTTTTAGAGTTCTTGTTGATCACTATTAAATGATGGTTGATTTGAGAGTTTTGCACAACTTTTAGAATCTTAAGTGCAGACAGATTTTGTTTTCTATGATTTTCAGGTCTAATTTTAGAATGACAGTGAATAAACTAAATGGAGCTCCCATGCTGCCACTCCTAATACTGACAATTACAGAGATAGGTATATTGCTGACGAAACCTGGAAGTTTTGAAATTGTGGCATTGGGTAATTTGAGTAGTACCAAACCTAGGAAAGATACAGAAATTAAAAAAATAAATATTCTCCTTTGTTTCTCCCTTGTTCTCTCAACCTGATAAATCAATGAGGTTTATGTATCATAGAATAGGAAAAAGAGCACTGTCAGGGTAAAAGAGGATGAGATGAATTGGTATAAGTCATTTATGAGTATTAAAGCCTCAGAACCTTAAAAAAAACTATTAATTACTACCTGAATTGCTTCATGCCTACAGAGCTGATAGCTTCTTTGTGAGTGCTCTTCTGCTTCCTGATCTCTCTCCCCTTTTTGTCACATAGATCACTTGTGCATCACACACCCTCAGTTACATTGACCTACTTGTGCCCGTAAGCTAGAATGAATACTTCTATGAAGACAGATTGCAGGATCAGTTGATAGTTTCTTGGAAACATATCACTAGAAAAATACAGAAGACTCTCTGATGTAACTTTTAAAACTATTTTCTTTCACCCCCATCTTCACAGAATGTGACTTTTTCAACTGTCCAGAGAAAATACTTCAATGAAACAAAGGGTTTGGAGTATATAGAACAATTGTGTGCATCTGAATTTAGCACCATTTTCATGGAAGTCCAATCGAAGTATGTTTAAATAAGGAAAAGCATACTGTGTCCAGATAAGTTTTTAACAGAATCATTTTATGTACTCATTACATGTACTCGTGACGTGTGTTTGTCATGTAGCAAAAGTCAGAAAATCATAACAGAGCTGTCTTTTTATTTGCCCTCCAGTGTTTCTGACATATCTAGAAATGTAAATAGAAATCCTGTTACATAGTTGGGTGTTTTTTTGAGTTTTCTCAGCTTTCTACTTTTTCATTCTTTCCTTAAAGATACCTTTCAAGAGTTATCATTTTCTATGTATCAACATTTTTAAGTGTTGATACTTGGTGACCAGGGTCTTCAAGTCACATGTATCTGTTGAAATATGTATGTTCACTATATCAGCAATATAGTGTAGGCTGTCAAGTGTACAGAAACTAAAACATTTATGAATATTTGATGAATGTATTTTCACTAGACATGGGTTTGTGCATATTTGAAATATACTGCTTTTTCAGTGCTATCAATCACAGTAGTTGCCAAGCCACAGTAGTATGAACGTTATTTCTATAATGCACTACTTTTGTGGTATTTCAATAGCAGTATTCAACATTCATAGAAGATTGTTTCTTTCCAAGGTATTACAGTCTTGCAGCTGCTGCAGCTTTGCTGAAATATGTTGAATTTATTCAAAACGCTGTTTATGCTCCTAAATCACTAAAGGTGCGTTTCCAGGGGAGTGAGAAAACAGCTATGATAGATTCATCATCAGCACAAAATCTTGAACTAGTGATCAATAACAGAGATTCGCGGTAAGAATAATTTTTCCAAGTTACGTTTTTATAAAGATGGATTTTGCTAAATTTCCTTGACATTTGTGTCAAAGAGCTGACCATTATATTTATTTCTATATGAGAGAATTTGCATACCAGTCTGAGCTTCTAAAGAAAGTATTTAAAATATGTAACAATTCAGCACAAAATTTCTAGCACAGGAAATCCTGAAGTGAATGGTAGAAAGAGATGATGCATAATCATCTTTACATTGATGTGTATGTTTTATTCAGACTTTAAAATTTTATTTATGCAAAATTTCACAATATGAAATGAAAGACATAGTATTTCTGCAAGTTTCTTATGTTGGATTAAAACATCTACATTTTACTCATTTTACACAAGATACATGCTTCAGCCTTGAAAGGTTGTTTTCTTTTGGGTCTAATAGTGGGAAAGAGTAATTTCTGTAATGATGGGAATGTACAATGTGGTACTTGATTGCATGGTAGTTTTCCACATTGAGATAAATGCTTGGAGCACTTCATCGGCAGAAGAAACTTCAAGGCTTGCCTTCTCCAGACTGTTACACTTCTGGTTAGCAAGCAAAATACTTGGAACTTACATTTTGCCGCCTGTCAGGTTCTGAGATCCACCTGTTTAGATGTCCACTTAATCACCCTGATGTAAAAAGAGCTTTCCCCTTGGGGAGATACAATAGAACCACAGAATGCCTTGCATAGGAAAGTACTTTTGAAGTGATACATTTCTGAAAAAATGTTTTTCTGTTCCTAATTTCACAGATGGTTTTGAAAGGAAGGTGATTACAGGAGGAACTGAGTAACAGTAAACTGCATTAAGTTTCTCTGTTGTTTTGGGTTTTTTTTAGCATCATTGATGCAGAATTTTTGCTGATCCACTGGCAAGTTTGAATCAGCCAAACATAACTATTTTTATTACATAGATCTTACCCCTGAAGCCTGGTTAGATATCTTTGTCTTAGGTATCAGAAGCTAATAGTTAATAAAATGGTTAATAGTAATAAAAGTTAATAGTACAGGCACAACCAGAAATACCTAAGTCAAATTGTGTGCCAGTCTTAATTCTAGAGGGACTTGTCTTTCTTCATTTAACTGTGCAGGGAAATAAGTCCTCAGCTGCCTAAAGATAGGCACTGTGGATACTCTCCCAAATGTAGAATTCCACTTCAGTGTTGTCACAGGTTACATCGTACAGTAAGTGCACCCTTAATATGACTGAGTTTGAATTTCCCCCTCCCTTTTTTTTTTAATTCTCTTTGACTATTGCTTTGCTTTTTTATACTATGGTATTTCAGGGTGTTTCTGCTCACTCTGTCTATCTACCTACGTGTCTGTCTTCATGGTGTTTGTTTTGTGTACTTGTGTCTTCCTACTGAAGTTCTGGTTTAAATGAATATGTTATTATGGCCCTGGTGTTTCACAGGTCTTCTTCCAGCTAATAGCATGGAAGATTTCAGGTTTCTAAAACTGTTTAACTGTGTAGTAGGTGTAAATATTATAGAGGGCTTATTCTACATAGATGTAATCACCCTTAAGTGTGAAACCCTGGGATATATAACATATAAAAGCCATAAAGATGAAACTAATACTTACAAATTATAAGCATGTTATTTAGCTCCTATATTGACTGAAATATGTTTTTTAAAAGAATAAAACCAAAAATTATTTCTCTTTTTGACTTCTAAGTATTTTA
Source organism: Prinia subflava (assembly GCF_021018805.1). NCBI lineage: Eukaryota > Metazoa > Chordata > Aves > Passeriformes > Cisticolidae > Prinia > Prinia subflava. Next base: position 26,851 of record NC_086247.1, on the reverse strand, counting down.
AATTATTTTCAGAGGTGTATTTCAAGTAAATTGTTCTGATTACTATTTCATATCTGATTATAACTTGATAATTTGCCTCCTTGTGTTCATTTTTAATTAGTTTAATTTAGAGAGAAAATGTGAACTTTACCACTGCAGTAGCAATGAAATACTACTATATAATGAAATACTACTATGAATAAAATACTAAGTACAAATGTATTTTGGTACTTATATAATTGAGGGCTAATATTATATTAAATTACATTGAATTACCTAGCTTCCTAAACTGCTGTAGTTCATATAATATACACAACAAACAGGGAGATATTAAGCATGCCAAAACATGTCTCAGATTTGTAGGATACTCTTGCCTGTAAATGTCTCCTTACACTTGCCATCTCTTTTTTTTTGGTACATGTATTCTTCACATCTATTTTATTTTCAAAGGAATGGTCACACACTCCTTGGTGTTCTAAATTATACTAAAACTCCTGGTGGAAGTCGAAGACTTAGATCCAATATCCTGGAACCTCTAGTTGATGCTGAAACAATTAACACAAGACTGGACTGTGTTCAGGAGTTACTCCAGGATGAGGAGCTCTTTTTTGGTCTTCAAGCAGGTAGTAGTTTATTTTGTAACACCTAATACTATATATTCTTTTTAAACATTTTTTTCTAATATAAGAAGATATGTAGTGTGAATCAGGATGTTTGAAAAGTATTTTTAATGGTTTGTTAGATAACATAGTGAACACCTAATTTTTTTAAGTAATCTATATTATCATAGTGATACTTTTCTCAAGTATTTTGCTTAGAAAAGTTGAATTTCTCTGATAAAGTATATAGAAGTCTCTGAGCCAAGAGCTTTTTAAAAGAGTTGGAGTTTGTCTCTTTGCCTCTGTGGCTGGGTATGCATTATGTTTGATGTATACAAGTATATATAATGTATACATGAAAAAGCTAACACATTCCTTAAGTAATACTTGCATATAAATATATTTTTCTATGGCTTCATAAAATATGCAGTCCAGAGAAAGGTAAAATACAATGCTGAAATTAGTCCACCTGAAACTGGATCATATAATCTTTATCTATGTCACAAGAGAAATACAATTCAATCTAAGAAAAAAAAGTATTTCTGAGTTGACAGATGTCTGCATGCTTAGGTATAGTAAGTCATAAGTATAGTCACGACAAAATACTTCAGATACTAGCTATTTTAAGCTAGTTTTTACCCTGTAAATAATTTGTGACCACAGAATGTAAGGAAAAGATTAGCATTAGTATAGCTAAGTAATTGTGTGCTTTCAAAGAAAATACATCTTCTTACAATTTCAGTTTAATTTCTGATGTGTATACTTTTGTTTTACAGTTATTTCAAAATTCCTGGATACAGAACAACTACTTTCAGTTTTGGTACAGATTCCAAAGCAGGATACAGTATGTTTCAAAATACACTTTGGAATATCAATTATCTGTTTATAACATGCAATATATAAATATGATGTCTATAATTCATCTTAATTTATGCAAATGTACTTCCAAAAATGTTGACTCTTTCATCACTCCTCACCTTTATTCTTCATAAGTGTACATTTTATTCAACAGTACTTAGATGAGAGAGAGGAATTTTCTTCACATCGGCAGAAGTGAAAAAAGTATTCAGTGACTTACAGTCCTAGTGACTTTATGTCTAAAAGCAAGCTTATTTTTTCATCAGATCTTGCCTCATATATCAGTCTGTATGTTAACACTTGTAATAAAATACCAAAATTGAATAAATACATACAGTTCACCAGTGAATCTTGGTTGAGACCAGACCCAACAGTTAACTACAGTGAGCCTGAGGTTACTGAACCTCAACTTTGTTTCCACTAAGCATACTGAAACCATGGTGTTAAAAGCTACATTTGCCTACGGTGCTTGAGCTGGATATTTCTGCCGCTGCTTTTGATGATTCCTTATGTTTATGCTTGTGTGCCAGCATCTTAGATACTCAAAACTCTTTCACCTCTCAGTGTCTTCTCACATGCTGATTTACCTGCTTAGATGAACAGTTTGTCCAATTCTAGTTGAACAAATCAGGTACAGACTCAAACAGGACAGTAATAAATGCAGATCAATCTCTTTAATGACATAATCAAAACCCAGAAGGTTTATTGCTCCCAGCTTTCCTTATAGAAGTGTGTAACGTGAATTTGTAAGTTCATCTGTATGACTAAAACTGTCACATAGGATGCGTTTATGTATGCATAGGACCATGTACACCAAACATTTTTACTGCAGCGCTTTCATCGTTGACTGTTTCCAGTATAGCAGAGCTTAGTATTCATGCAACAGACATGCCTATTCAAGTGCTAGCTCAGTTGCTGCTATCAAATGCTAGGTTGGGCAATTCAGTATGTTTCATTCCTACTCTCCATAAAAGGTTTCATTGTAAACCTTCCACCAGTCAGCAGATGAGATGCACTCTGAGAAGCCTACAGTTTCAGATAAATCTATCAGTGGTATATTCAGCATGAGCATTCTCTCGTCCTAAGGAGGGTGTCAGTCACACAGAATCACTGGGTTGGAAGAGACCTTCAGGATCATCCAGTCCAACCCATGCCCTAACACCTCAACTAAACCATGGCACTGAGTGCCACATCCAGTCCTTTTTTTAAGCAGGTCCAGGCATGGTGACTCCACCACCTCCCCAGGCAGACAATTCCAGTACTTAAAAAATAGGTTTGGAACGGTCAACTTTTTTTTAATAACTGCTCTCTCTCCAGGCTATGTCATGCAATTACAAAGTAGTTAGGAAAAAGCATGAGTTTCGAAAGGGACTAATCGTCTTTTTAAGAAAAAAACATTCATATTCATTACATACATAACATCTGGCACTTCAAGGTTACTCCAAGAGACAGAAGCCTTACACTTCAAAAACTGTGCTTGATCCAGTCCTGCTGAGATTTGGTACTTAAAAAATCATGTCGATGGTGAAATAATTTACTGCCTTTGGGGTTAAGTGTATCATGTGCAGAGATTCACTTGTAACCCTAGTTTAGTTAAAATTCCTATAAGAATTAGTTGGTCAAAGATCCATTCCACTGCCAGTTTTGTATGTGTGACCACATTGGTTCTTTTGATCTCTGATTCTTTCTTCAGACTGAGAGCCCATATTTATTTGGAGATTAACATTCTTCCATTCATGCATTTAGCATTGTTTAGTTCTATCTTTTACAAAAAAAAACCAACAAAAAAACAAGCAAACAAACAAACAAACAAAAACCCCAAACACCAAAAAAACCCACAACAACAAAAAAACCAAAACCTTTATATGACTGTAAGATAAGAGATGCCCTCAGTCACAAGAGTAAAGAGATATTATACATGAATGAGAAAAGATTTCACATGGGATCATGCTCCTATGTTCATGTGCAATCTATGTTTATCTGTGTTATTTCCTTAAAATCCTGTTGCACAATGCATATGTACTGCATATGCTATGCCCTAGTGTCAGCAGCAAAATTCTTTATCATGAGTCTTAATGGGACATACAAAACAAGTTTAAGGGTTTCTGTGAATGAAAGATTCTGAAGAACAGTCACTATTGTGAGAAAGATTTTGAAATATTTACTGAATTTTTTTTATTACTTTATGAGCAGATGTTTAAGAATGTATGTATATTAATCAAAGAGAAATCAACCAAACGGGGTTATGTTGTGTTTAACAGCATTAATGGGAAAAGGTTGTGTGCTTCATTATAATACATAATGTATTTGCTTTGAAAAAGTCTACAAATTGTGTAGCACTTGTGTAGAGGTAACTATACATAGAAGATGAAAAGTTTTCCAGCTTGGGCTAGCAGGGTGTTCTTGGAGTCAGTCATCAGTTCAAACATAGGAAAATCTGAACTATTGATGGACAAACTATCACAGCAGGCAGTGTAAAATTTAGGTAAACATTTTTTGTGCAGACACAAAGTTGTCAAAGGGAGCTTATGAAGCATGTCAGGAATTTGCATTAAATGTATAAGCCTGTTACTGTTAAGAATAGGAGTTTTACTAGTTCTTAAGTACTTTTTTGGAACAGTCATACAAATGCCTCCAATATTGTAAATATTTTTCAACAGGTTAAAACTGCTGAATCAAAAATAACTAATTTAATCTACCTGAAGCATACCTTAGAACTTGTGGAGCCTCTAAAAGTAAGCAGTCTTTGTTGTTTTGTTCTGTTTTGTTTTTTTTAATAAAGTCCAGACCATTTTGTCCTTATTTTTATGAAGTGCAGTTTATTAAATGTCATAGAATATCTCAAGTCAGAAGGGATTGATAAAGTAAAAAAATAATGTAATTACAGAACACAATACTGACAATGTCGACATAGTATGTTGATTCTTAACACCAATCAGAAATACGCATTTGTGTCTATAGTGTGAAGAGCAGGATTCCTACCATTACCTGAATAACTGATTATATAACAAACATTTAACTGAAACTCCTGCTCAGATTCCACAGACTGTTTATGCAACTGCTGATTAGCCTCACTGAATCTGAAAACTTTCAGTCCTCTAAAAAGGCTACAAAAAGAAGTAACTGCTATGTCCATATTTTAATCTTCAACAGGCTGCTTTAAGAAGCTGCAACACACAGCTGCTAAAGGCTTACTACAATTCTCTTGAAGATACAAGGTATTTATCATAATACTTAGCTACTGTGTTAGAAACTCTTATCTCAAAAGTGCATGTAAGATAAAAGTTGTTGCATCTTTGCTTGTTTATAGTTATCGGTATAGCTCAGTTCCTTTGCTCAAAGCTGATTTTAAGGGTCAGAAAATCTAATTTTCAGCTAATGAATAGAGGGATACAAGCAAGAGAGCTAGCTGTGATAGTGGAGTTGGAGATGCTGCTGAACTGAACTCCCTTAGAAATAATTCTGAAAAGACAAGAGTAGTGGTTTCCTAGAGTATCCATAATAATGCAAAAATCAAGTGTTGTGTATTTGAAATAAATGTATATTTGAGAAATAATTTATATGTCTCAAAGATGTGAATAGTATTTTTAGTCAGACTTTGATATAGTCACAGTTCATTCTGAGGTGAAAACAGAAATGAAATGTAGTGTTTTGTTCCAACAGTAGAAAGTTTAAAAGTAGCTTCACTTATTTGCAATACTGCTACTTCTAATTTGGGGATGATAATGCAAGTAAATATCATAAAATTAGTGATACAACTGATATTGCAGATTTGGAATTATACTTGAAAAGATTACAACTGTAATTAATGATGATACAAGATACACAAAAGGATGTCTGAGTATGAGGACCCAGAAGTGCTACGCTGTTAAGCCTAACATCAGTGAATTCCTTGACATAGCTCGTAGGACATATACAGAAATTGTTGATGACATAGCAGGTATTTCTAAACTAAAATTTGTATTCATTTGGAGTTTAAAGTACATTGCACTTGACATATAGAAGCCATGTAATTATATGTATTATAACCTTCTCATATGTAAAAAGTGTTTAATAGTGGTATGAATTGATTGTCATTGATAAGCAACTGAGAGTCTCCGTTTCTGGATAAAAACTCAGTTTTATTTTAATAAAATTGAATAATTGTATGGTGATTCCTATATTCAAAGCTTTTTTAGTCCTTGTCCTCCTAAAGTGCAAAAAAGTTGAAGTAATAGAACAGAATTACTCCACCTAAAACATTCTGCATAAAACATGGAACTCTTTCGTTTAACTTCCTCATTTAAAATATCTGAGTTCTTTGTTCTTTATATTCTAAGCAGTCCTTATCTATCTGTGGATGAAGGTATTAAAAGTCAGAAAATACGAACAAAAGGAGTTTTGGCATGATGTGCATTATTTTGTTTTAGTAACCTTCCTGTTTATCATTCTGTCAAAATAGAAGAAAAAATTTCTTCTGAAACTGATTTCCTTTTTTCAGTATAAATTGTTGATTTCTAGCTAAAGTACCATCCTAGTTTAGTCTGTAGTTGGAAACATAAAAGAGCATCAGAAACTTTAGCACCTGTCTTTCTGTTTTATTCTAATCCCAGATTCATACATCATGAAAAATACAGATTTTGTATTTCTGAAACCTTCCATTAACAGTTTCCAACTTTGTACCAGCACAAGTGGGGAGTGAGGGGGAGGGGGGTACATGAATGTATACAATTTGGGTTAAATCTTTGTATGTGGTATGTAGGTATGATAACGCAACTTGCAGAAAAGTACAGCCTACCAATGAAAACAAGTTTCAGCTCTGCTCGTGGATTTTTTATCCAGATGAATGCTGATTGTTCAACATTACCTAATGGCCAGCTTCCTTCAGAATTTACAAAGGTATCTGCAGAAAATACGTTTTAGCATAACATATTTGTATACTTCATTTGTTATATGTAATACATTAATAATAAAGTATACATTATACAGTAAATAACAATAAAAATAATTTCAGTGAAGATATTTAAAAGTAAATGAAGTTTTAATTCGGATGTTTTTATAAGTACTCTATATTCAGTTATATAATCAATAGTGTGTAAGTACATGCAATTATGTTTTGTGTAAGAATAAAGTTGCATATCTTGCTAATTGTTATCTTAAGTGAAATTTTCATAGAAAATTACATTGTAAAAATGAAACTGGGCATTGTTTTTTATTTCCCCATATGGTTCATAATTTGGTTTATAGAAGCTGGTTTTCCTTCTGATAATAAGGCAGGCTCTTATTACTGGTTTCAATTCCCCATAGATCACGAAAATGAAAAACACATACAGCTTCACTTCAGCTGATTTAATAAAAATGAATGAAAGATGTCAGGAGTCCCTGAGAGAAATCTATCACATGACCTATTTGTAAGACCTGTTAAAACTATTTAATATTTGCTAAGTATGTTCATTTTCTCCAGTTATCAGCTAATTATATGGGATTTTAAAGCTATCTTTCTTTTAAGTTATGGTTACTTACAGAAATAGTCTAAAGCAACACTGTTCAAGTGTACTCCTGAGACAAACAGAACCCATAAATTGTGTATTGTATTAAACATGATTGCAGATAGATTGGCATTTATTAATAGAAGTGGTCATCATATAAAATTTTAATGGGTGAATTATCTGTACAAAATGGCACAATGAATGCATTAGTTTTGCATCAGTAAAAATCAGAATTGTTAGTTTTAGTCAGTTCCTTATATTTAGAGTAGAAGTATTTCTGTATCTTGTCCTTGCGTGTGATCTTGTTCTCCTCTCTGATTCATAACTTAGTAAGTGTAAGGTTACCTGTCAGCTGAATGGAAATTCTTTCTAGCAACCATGTAGGGGTTTTTTAACATGTAAATCTAAGGGAATTAGAGTCACATTTCACATGTTAATAAAACATACTTGATCCCATAGCTATATTTTTAGTTCATTCTCTGTGCGAAGCTTTCATATGAGCTGTTGTATTTGAGGTATGTGTGTTGTGTCTGATGAGCAGAATGTTAGCTGAGATGATGGCACAAGATCTTTACTGCAAAGAAATTTATACATTTGCTCGCATCTGGGGGACATGATTGTGATTTATGAGTGACATTTTATCCTAATGTATACAGTATGAACATTATAGTTTCTTTATTTCTGTAAGTTGTATAAATTGAGGATGTGCTGTGCAACGGCTAAATCAGTGTCTTACTTCAGAATAGTGTGTAAACTACTGAATGAGATCTATGAACACATTCATTGCTTATACAAGCTGTCCGACATTGTGTCTATGCTGGATATGCTGCTTTCGTTTGCCCACGCCTGCACTCTTTCTGATTATGGTAAGTTTCTTCTTTGATTCTGTTACGGGCCAGGTAAAGACCCTTCTGATGGAGAATAACCAGGCTGTTTTGTCTGGTTCCATTTCTTTTTCTGTATCTCAGTAGTCTTTAGGTGAGTGTCTCTGGTCTGTCTTTGCTAGTTTTATGCTGATGTTCTTTCTGCTTCCATTCATCCAAATTAAATTCTGTTAGTTAGGTGCCATAAGCCTTCCCAGTCGCTCTTGTCAAAATAAACAGTTTAAGCATATTCTGTTCAAAAGCGTGAAGTGTATGGACATTCTCGGTTTACACGTTTTTCTGTTCCATTAATGCTGGTAGATAAAGAGGAGCCATGTGTAATCGGTTCAGAAAATAACTGTATTCTGACAGAAATCCATAGAGAGAGTTCCAGCATCAAATAGACTTTTGTAGGCATGGTATATTCCCAAATAATCAATATGGTAGCATATAACAAAAATAGAAAGAATGCTGCTTTCTTGTTTACCATGCAAATACAGGGTACATATGTGGAAGTAACAGGAGTCTACAACCCTTGTACTTTATAAAAATACTTTGGCTCTTTGTGGTTTTATTACTGGAGTCCAGCTCTACTTACTAGGGAACAAAACCACAGAATGTTAATTTAGAAATAAAGTTTTAGTTATGGGTTTCTTTCTGTAGTCTTGAATCATGAAAGCTTGAATGGTAATCAGAATCTGTACCTGAAAGTGGCTGGTAATTCGTCCCAAGAGCTCTGCTCTGGAAGAATTAACTTTATTTCAAAACATACTGGTTTAATAATGTAAAAGTTCCCACACTAACTCCTCAGTGTTTTACATCTTTTTTTCTCATTTAGTTCGTCCAGAATTTACCGATACTTTAGCAATCAAGCAGGGATGGCATCCCATTCTTGAAAAGATAGCTATGGAAAAACCTGTGTCTAACAACACATACCTGACAGAGGGCAACAATTTTGTCATTATTACAGGACCAAATATGAGTGGAAAATCAACATACCTGAAACAAATTGCTCTCTGTCAAATTATGGCACAGATTGGTGAGTAAGAGTATACAATATTAATCATCTTCTGCAGCACATTTCCCCCCGCCCCCTTCAAAATATTTATAAAGTTGAATGATTTAGCTTCCAGAATAACATTATGTCTAAATAAAATAATAACAGGTAGCCCATTTTCTTCTGTCAGCTCTTGTGTTGCTGACAGAGGCAACTGTAAGGTTTTTCATCTGCCATCAGAAACTTACTTATGTAAATCTTAAAGCCTCCCCAGTCTATCTTCAGAGGAGCACAGTTACCTGCCTTAGTTCTTTGGAGCACCATAACCCAATCTAGCACCTTCTGCTAGACTGATTGTGAGTGTCCTTCAAGTATGCTGGTCAGACGTGTGTTAGTCATCCAGAAGAAACACATGACCTTAAGCATGCCTAAATTACATAGAGAAACATGTTTCTAGACAAGTACAATGAATAGATAAATAATCAACTGCTTTGGTTAAAAGTCGTATCAAATACTGCAAGGTTCTGTTACTAAAGTTATAAAAGGAAACCAACTATTTGTAAAGTCTGACTGAGACTCACTCCTTATGTTCAGGAATTCCTCATGACTTTTTTCTTAGAAGTTAGTCTGGTAGCAAAAGTCAACTCTATAGAATGAAGCTACTTAGCAGTGGAGTATAAAATTTATCCATCATGCATTTGTGGGTTCAGTCCCCAATAATTGCAAGTTCTTGAGGAATTGCTCTCAAAAACATGAGTTTAATATGAATAAAGCAAACTGGGAAGTTTTTGGCAAGAGGTTCCTGTTCTTTCCTATTCAGTAAAAGTTCTATGCTTTGAAGTCTTATAAGGGCAACGTAATTTTGATTTGGGGAAACTAATGTTTCTCGGGATTAGCAAACCAGTGGCCACAGAAATGTAAAACAATCCTAGAGTTCATTGTTTTTTTCTGTATCCCTTCAGACTGACCAACAGCTTCAGGCATATGATTTCTTACAGCTTTCACTGATAAGCTTTAATTATCCTATATCTATAATAACTTTTTTCTTTTCTTCTACCATAAATTAATGGTAGAATATAATCTTACCAAACTTTATCAAGTAAGATGCATTTTCTGATGTGCACAAAAACCAAGTGTAAAAGTTTTTTTTTTCTCAGTGCCGTATTCAGGCAAATGTCCTAGTGATGAGAGAAACTTGTATTTTACTTGCTTTGTAGGTTCTTATGTCCCAGCAGAGTATTGTTCTTTTCGAATCGCAGAGCAGATTTTTACCAGAATAGGTATGGATGATGATATTGAAACAAATGCATCAACATTCATGAAGGAAATGAAAGAGGTATGAAATACAGCTGTCCAAGTCCAAGGCCCATTTTTACTGTTAAGCTAATACAAATGGTACTAGTGTATTTCCACTGAGAAAGTGTACTTTGAAAAATAGTCAAAAATTCAGCCTTCACCTCTTTTATGATAAACCGTAGAAACCCAGGCATCTCTTAAATAGAAAGATATTCCAGTCTGAGTAAAAAATCAGTGCTTTGTTGGATAGTACTTGGTAACATTTTTGGGTTTGCTTAAACTTTAAGTTGTCATTTGTAGAGGCCTGAGCTCTCTGAATTTCCACTCACAAACTGATACCATTTTGAGGGTAAGTTCAGTGGAAAAGAGAGTGCTGTAGTGTGAGTCTGCTTGATTAGAATTGACAGCTGTTTAAAAGCTTTGAAAAGGTAAAATTGCTGTATCTCAAGAGATTTTTTAAAAATTTCTGCATTATGTTCCATCTGAATAACAAAAAAAATCCTTTTTAAATAAAACACATAAGAATGATAACACTGTGAATATTTTTCTAGATAACGTACATCATACAAAATGCTAATGATAAATCTCTCATCATTATTGATGAACTTGGCAGAGGTACCAGTGCCGAAGAAGGTATTGGCATTTGTTATGCTGCCTGTGAATATCTGTTGAACTTAAAGGTAATTCTGTTTAATTCTGTTTTGAAACAAATTTAAGCCTTGTTTTGTCATCCTGAAAGTATATACAGTATTTTCTCATAATTTAACATTTGCAAAGATTTCTTGGCTAAATATGGTATTTTTCATAACCGGTGCATAGTAAGAATTACAGTGATAGAGGAAACTTGAGGACATAAGCTGCAGTTCTGTTCACTTGTTGTGGTTTAACCCGTCGGCTGCTAAACACCACCCAGCTGCTTGCTTGGTCCCCATACTGCTGTGGGGGAGAGATCAGCAAGGTAAAAATACAAGAACTTGTGGGCTGAGTTAAAGACAGTTTAGTAAGTAAAGAGAACCATATGCAGAAGCAAAATAAGGAATTCATTCACTGCTTCCTATTGGCAGGCAGATGTTCAGTTGTTTCCTGCAATGCCGTGTTTCCTCACAATGACTGTTACCACAACGCTGAATGTCCCTCCTTCCTCCTCTTTCCTCACAGTTTTTATTGTGGTGGTGTAGTATGGTGTGAGATATCCCTGGGGTCAGTTTGGGTCAGCCATCCTGGCTGTGTCCCTTCCCAGGTCCATGAACACCCCCAGCCTGCTTGCTGGGAGGAGCAGAACAGCCTTTGGTGCTGTGCGAATGCTGCTCTGCAGTGGCTAAAACATGTGTGAGTTATCAGTACTGTCTTGGTCACAAATCCAAAACAACATAACACAAGCTGCTATGAAGAGAATTAACTCTAGTCCATCTAAAACCAGTACACTGATCACAATATCTTTCCAACTTGCAAGCTTGTAATTCTGTCTAGAAAGAGAATAATCCAGTCTTTAGTTTAATTTTGCTTTTAGTTTGGTTTTAGTTTTGCTTTATCCTTGAATATTAAAAGTGAACCTCTCTACCTGGTGGTTACTTTTCAAAGTACAGTGGTAGTTCTGCACAACTTATGAATTGGTCACAGAGGTTATAAAGTTGTTTAGAAAACTGGAAGATAATTTTAGATGAAACCCAAATTTCACATCTGTTGCTAGTTATGGGATCAACCTCAGATGGCTGTTACATACCTTTTGAGTGTGCAGGTGTTTGTTTCTCCTCAGAGTTTATTCAGCATCCTTTTGTGGGTTTTTTGGTTTGAAAAGCTCAGATACTTTCTGGCACTTGTACTTTTGATAAAGAATTCCTTGAGAGAATTAAACAACCGTTTGACAGTCATTCCAATCCACACCAGTCAGATTTTGTAATCATCATGGTTTTTCTTTTGTTTCTGATACTTTTTTCCTTCTATTTGGAAATGAACAGGAGAATCCCCAGTTGGAAAAGGTGTACTTGCCAGTGGTAGAATGCATCACTGAAGGATTTTAATTTGCTTTAGTAATGTAAAGACAGCTTTTCGATGTTTTGGAGAAAACCTGGACATCTATGAGATTATTTAATTTTTCTTATTTATTATAATTTATTTCTGGATCGTTGCCAAAATAAATTTTCTTTCTTGTTTCCTTATTTAGGCATTTACACTGTTTGCTACACATTTCCTGGAACTATGTCATATAGACGCTTTATATCCTAACGTGGAAAACTACCATTTTGAAGTGCAACATGTGAGAAGCAGTGCTGGAAATAAGGAGAAAATTGCTTACACTTACACACTTTCTAAGGGATACACAGAGGAAAAGAACTATGGTAATGGATTCCACTGTGACTTACAGTTGGCAAAAGTTGCACAAGATATTATTTAAGTTATTAGGCATCTAACATTATTTTTTCTGATGACAGATTTCCCCTGAGTTTGTGTCTCTCAGAGAGATACAGGGATCTCCAGATCTATAATTTATTCCAAATAATTGTGTGTTTTAAGTAACCATGTAGTTAGATAGTAGTTTCGGGTAGTATGAAGAACTTATATGATATTTGGTTGTGAAAAAAACATCTTACTGATGTTAGTATCTCCCTGGTTCATGTCTGTTTGAATGAGTTGAGTCTGAGCATATGCTACTTGAGTTCATTTAATCTGCACTTAGGGAAGTGAATGAATGTGCTGGAGAGATTTAAAGATGTGTCTGTCATAAGCAGTGATATGACTGGTTAACAGCAGATTGGCCCTTTTTGATTAGCAAAAAGGAAGCAAGTTTCTTTAAAAAAGGAGAGGAATTTTATGGAATATTAGGCTAAGACAATTTTGAGCGGGTCTGCAAAAGCATCAGTGTTCTCTGAAAAGTGGATTTACTTTTCTTTCAACTATAGAATAAATTATAGTGTAGATTGTACAGATTGATTACTTGTGGGTCCAGAAAGAAGAAAAGAGTGAGTGACAAAGATTTAAAGAAATCTGTATGTTTCCAAATACTAAATTTGAATGTTGATTCCTTGATTTAGGTAATACTTAATCAAGAGGAAATCAGCTGCACATGACTTTTGCAAGCTATTGTTAACCTAAGACTAGAAATTATTCCAGTTAAACTTCAAGTAATAGGACTTAAAACTTTTCTTGATCAGAATTTTAGAGTAAGTTAAACTTTGATGCCACAAGCGCAGTTTTAGATGCTATGCCACCCCTAACTCCGAAGAATCGTATGTTTAGAGAGTAATCTCTGAGAGCAGGAGACCTTTAGAAACTCAGTGTTCATGTCTTGGCTTTACCTTACTTGAGCAACATTCTAAGAAAGGGTACAAGGGCTCTTCATGACCCTTTTTCATTTTTGAACCTGCTGTATTAAACCACCCAATGAACCAAAGACTTTCCTGGGGTACAAACAAAGGAAAAAGTTAAAAAATCATGTTAGGGCAGGAAAAATATCTATTTCTTACCTTGAGTATCTGGAAGTTTGGCTGTTGGCAGCAAAGAGGTTGAAAAATGGCATTCATGTCCACTAGACGTCTGGATATAATTGAGAGTGCAGTTAGCAAAACCTCTGTATTTTCTGTCAAATTAAAAAACCAAACGGAGAAAGCTGTAAACACCATGGTGCCGTTTTTTTTTCCTTTTAACCTCCTAATAGGTCTCATTCTACCCATTTACAGTATTACCAGCAGTAACTTGATGTTGAGGTGTATTTCAAAGATAGTATTAAAACAAAGGTGACGTCTTAGTTCATAACTCTCCAAACCTTATTGTTTATTAACCAAAAAAAATTCGAAAACAAACATAAACAAAACAACACACAAAGAAAAACAATACCAATATTATTTTAGTAAAAGTTAAATCTTTATCCCTTAGAAAAACTGGTGAAGTTAATTCTGGAAGACATAAAATGGAAGGTAAGGATAAAAATTACATTAAAAATCCTGATTTGTGTTTTATATGTTTAGGACTAAAAGCTGCAGAAGTGTCCTCCCTACCATCATCCATAATTTTGGATGCAAAGGAAATTACAAATCACATTGCAAAACAAATTTTGGTACGTAGTAGAAAATTATAATGCTGTATTTTACAGTTTCTATACAACTCAAATGTATTTCCAGTTTCTGTAAGGATACAGGATAAGCACTGCCTTTGTTTTAGTGAAAACAGTTTTCATTAAACTTAGTATTTCTGGAACCAGTTCTGAAAGTCCCTGTTATACTGAAGGTCCCTGTTAGCTGACAACCCAAGTGACCCTTAGGGTAAAGGAGTATTGGATGTAATGTTCGTATGCAGCCCAAGAACTGTGAGATCAAAAACAGGTAAAAAATAGGTAATACTGGTATTTTTATAATGGAACATAATTTATTTCATATTTTAATGTATGTATATTTTTAAGAACAGCACAGGCAGAAAAGCACTCCTGAGATGATGAAACAGAGAGCTGCATACCAGTTAGCAATGAGATTGGTTCAGACTGCCAGAAATTCTCGACTGGACCCTGACAGTTTGCGTGTATATTTGAAAGCCCTGAAGAAAAAGTATGAAGCCAGTTGTCCTACACCTGGAAAAAATTATGAGCAACAGTAATGTATAACATAGACTGTTGTTCTAACTTTTATGACTGCAAGATGATGCTGGTTTTCCCCAAAGTATTAGTACTGTCTTTTCACGTCGTGTTATGTTTTTAATTCTTAGTCTAAATTACACTCAGTAATGGAAGACCATATCCTTTATGGGTTCCCTCTCTTCTCTGACATACCTGGAAGAAAAGCATTTGCCTTCTATGAGGAACACAATTCTTTTTGACAGTAAATTGTATCATTTCATCATTTTAGAGCAGCATTGAGAGGAGAGGGAAGGACTGGGGCAGAATACTAAGGAACTCAGAATTTCAGGCATGACCCAAAAGAAAGCTGAGACTGCAAAAAGGGAAAACTGTGTCCAAATTGCCTCGAAGCAGTTTTTGCTGTCTGTTCTTATTCCTGTTTTATTCTCGACGCTCCCTGTGCCATTGTTTCCCACTGGATCCTTGTGTCTCGTTCCCTGTGCCTGTTCCTATTTTATCCCTCTCTGCCATGCTGCCCATCCGCTTTGTTTCGATTTTTAAAATCGTTTTCATCCTGCACCCTGTTCTTCCTTTTCTTCCTATGTCCTCTCTGCTCCCACTCCCTCTTTCTGCCTCTCATCGTCCGTCCCTGGTGCTCCCATCCCACGACTGGATGGGTCCATGAGCGCAGATCGGGATGCCGGTGCTGCAGCCTCCCGGGGGCAGCAGCAGCAGCGTCGTGGGGAAGGGAGGAACCACCTGCTGCCACCGGCCCGAGCGCAGGAGCGGAGCCTGAGCCAGAGCCGTGGCAGCGTCCCTGGCCCGTGCCGTGGGGCGGCTGGTGGCCCGCCACAGCGGGGCTGGAGAGGAACTTCAGCCCTTCTGGGGGCTTCCTCCCTTTCTTGTTGCAGCAGAATCCCTTTTTGGGGGGATGTACGTGTGGAAAGGGCTGGAATAAAGTGCCGTGCTGCTGTCCCAAGCAGCTTGACTCATTCTGTGCCTTCTTTGGGGGGGTGAGGAAAAAAGGCTGAAGGGGAGGGGGTGGAGACTTGGGGACTCTGATGTCTTTTGGGGCAGTATTTGGTGCTCTCTAGGAGAGGGAGCCACGCTGCAATGGAGAAGCCAGTGAGTGCGGAATAAGGAGGGGTCGTGCTGGGTGCCCTCTCCCAGAGGATCCCAAAGCTGCCAGAAAATTCACAGGGAGGGGTGGGTGTAGAATACTAAAACCTGTCAAGTTTTTTTGTTTCATAGGTATTGCCAAAGAATAGGAATTAATCGCTAAATTCATTTGGAAAGAAACCCTCTCTCTATCCACTCTATTGTATACAGGAATGTAGGAAACTCTGACTAAACATTAGTAGTAGTTTTGAAAATATTGCCATAACATTTTTATCTAGGAATGAACCAATCAAGTGCCTGAAACCATAAGAACAGATGCTGAGGCTGTGAAGGGAATAGAGAGGGCTCTCTGGCAACCTTTGCCTCTGCTCTCTGCCTGCCCCCAAAGTGCGTTGCAGCCCCAGAAGAGACTGCAGCCACAGGTATTAGCAGTGACGGTGAGGAGGGGGCGGCTCCTGCCGGGGCTGCTTTAAGAGGGGGTTGTCTCAACTCACTTTGGCATGGAGCTGCTGGAAGAGAGAGGCTTATGGTGGGCTCCCGGGGCTGTCTCATGGAGCAACAGTGAGAGCCTCTCCTTGGGTCTGGGGGAGCAGCTGGATGCACTTGGGTGTGGGGCATTGCTTGAAGGAGATGATGGGGGCCAAACCTTTGTGCTAGACAGGGCAGCAGCAGCTGAGCCAGTGTGGGTTTGCGATTGAGAGGGGGATCTTCTCCTTTTAAGTTTCGTGTTGGAAATCCCTCCCCGGTGCCCCCAGAAAAAGATGGGGGTTATGAGAACCAAAGGAGTTTAAATAGAGGGAAGAAACTCCTCTTCTGGTATCGTGTGTTTAAAGTGGGGGGCATCCCCACTCACCTGGGATCTTAAGGGTATTGGTTGAAGGAAAACTTGGCTTTTCTAGGGTGTTAAGGGTATCAGTTGACAGGGAATCCCTGTGTTCTATTTTAAATGGAAGGGGGAAAATATTGTTGTATTTGGGGTTTGAACTGAGGGTTAACCCCTGTTGGAGTCCAGGATATTCCTCTGGCCGCCCTGGAGGATTTGAAGGCTGTACAGGAGGGTTTGGAGACTGTACAGGGGGGTCTGGGATCTGTACAGGGGGGTCAGTTAGACCCACACAGATCCCAGGAGGACACTGACTCTGATAGCTGTCCATGGGAGTGAACACTCACATGCAGGAAGAATCACAAATCCTAAGAATTTAAAATAAGTAGTGGATGGTTTATTATAGAATATAAATATAGAAATTAGGATTCTTAGTATATGGGGCTGAAGAGGCAAGATGGAGGAATTGGGGAGTGGTCCCTTGTCGTCCTTGTTCTTGTTCTCATCCCCCATCTTGTGCTGAGTTGGGTTTTAGAGATTGGCTTAGAGTAGAACTGACATGTTAGTAAAGGTAGTAGGTATTGGTAAAATTTTGTAAATAAAAAATACGTCTCGGACAGTGGTTGGGTTGAAGATACTGTACTTAAGGTGCGGGGCTCTCTGACCTGGGGTGGTCCAGCCGCGTGTCTTGCTTTGCTGGGGACGCCTTGCAAAGCTGGACAAGAACTGATAGAGAATTAAGAATAAACAGCTTGGTAACACAAACTGCTGGACTCAACTTGTCGTCTCTGGCTTCGGTGTGAAACACCCAGGGCGAAGAGAAGACTGAAAACCTTATTACCTCTGGGAACAGCAACCCAGGGGAAACTCCCAGGGGACAGCAACCTTGGGGGAACCCTTAGTACCTTGGAGGCCAGCAACCCCAAGGAGAATCTCAGGGAAACAACAACCCAGAGAAACCCCCCCCCCCCCCGCTTTTTTTATCATGCTAAGGTCTAAAGTGGGTGCAAAGCCCTGTTGTTGTTCTTTTTAAAGGGTTTGAATTGAGGTAAAAATCTCCCTTTTCCCATCATTGGAGAGATTTAATTTGAGGAAACAAGCTCCTTTTCTGTTCTTGTCGGGGATTAAATTGAAGAGGAGAATACATTTATTTGCCATTGTATTGGTTTAGGGTGAGGTGAGTACTTGCTGTTGCCTCAGTTTCAGGGCTTAAATTGAAGGAAAGCTCAGCTTTGGCAGCATTTGAAGGGTTTAAATCGGGCCGTGCTGAGCCAGGCGAGCCGTGCGGAGCCAAGCGAGCCGAGCCGGGCCGTGCCGGGCCGGCGGGCGGGAGCCGCGGCTCGGAGCTCTCTGCCCGGCCCGGCGCTCCCCGCCCAGCGCGGGGCCGCCCCTGCCCGCCGGGGGAGGAGCGCGATCGTTTCAGGAGGAGCAGCGGTTCTGGCAAACAAATGGGATGCTCGTTTAAAAAAGTAAAAAAATGGTTTCTTTGTGTTAGACAATATAGTCGAGAGAGAACTCGGGGGAGGATGATAGAGGATACCGTATTCTAATATCATTTTAGGGCATTTTGTATTTTCTTTTGTAGCATCAGCTTAATGCTCAAAATCATATATTATAAACAAAAATATGCACTTATATATAGGTACAGTTAAATGTAGAGAATATAAATGGCTATGCTATTTCCTAAATGAAGATATATATGTGGTTTTCATATAATATTACATTCTTTGGTGCTATGTAGTGTTTTGTTTTATTTTTTGGTATTTATTTTGTGTCATTTGGGTTTGGAGAGAAGATGGATTTGTTTGTATTTGAGGTAGAATTAAGTTAAGTAGCTTTTTAAAATAGACTTCTGAAAGGTATTATTGCGATTTTGTTTTTGTTTATTGTATGTAAGGGTTCAGATTGGTAAGGCCAGCTTGCCTGGTGGAGCTTTGGGTGTTTTGTTAGATGCAGTTTTTAATTTTTAAAATTTTTTTCTGTTTAGTGGCTTTAAGGTGGTTTTTAATAATTTACTGTGTACTTTTATTTTGTATGTAGATGTTATAAGGGATGTGGTCTATTTTTTCTTTCTAATTTTTTTATTTTAATTTTTCCTTTGTAAATTTTTCCTTTGTAAATTTTACCTTTTTCTTCACATTTCCTTTTTCTTCACGTTTCCTTTTTCTTCACTTTTCCTTTTATTTTTCTTTTTGTGTCTTACTTGAAATTTTATTTCAAATTTTTTTTTTTCATGTTTTCTTTGTGCCCCTTTTTTTTTCATTACTTATTTATAGCCCAAGTATGTGGAAGTTTGGCTGGTGAGAGCAGAGGAGGTGACAAATGAAATCCATGTCCACTGCAAGTCTGGATAGAATTGAGAGTGCAGCTAGAGAAACCTCTGTATTTTCTGCTAAATTAGAAATCCTGAACAGAGAAAGCTCTGAAGACCAAAATGCCTTCTTTTTTTTTTTTTTTTTTTTTTTTTCCTTTTTACCCCCTAACAATTCTCATTGTAGACATTTACAGGATCAGCAGCAGTAACTTGAAGTCGAGGTGTATTTCACAGGTAGCAAGAAAACAAAGTAGACTTTTGATTTTGTAGCTCTCATTGTTTAGTAACAAAGAAATCCAAAACAAAACAAATAATATTATTAAAAAACCCACTCTAAATAACAGAGAAAGAGAAAATAGACCAATATTATTTTAATTTCAAACCACTTTCCCCCTTAGAAAACCAGGCTAATGTAATTCTGCTTAATTGTGGTGCTGACGTGTTAGGTTAATGAATTAGCAGAGTTTTAAACATACAGAAATAGACACGAATTTTGAAAAATAAGTACAGAAATATAAAAATATGAATAGATATAATAACAGCAGAAATATAAATATGAAAAATGATATCATGAATAGACATAAATACAATCTATAATATTTCTCATTACTTATATTATATACAGTAGTCTATATATTATATCCATAGATATGACTAGAAAAAAGACAGGGTAATGATCAATATAAAACTAATGAATGTAAAGAAATCATGGAATAGAGCTTAAAACAGAGGGGTTTTTTTTGGTTTGAATTGGCTTGGTGGCAGGGGTTGTCTTTGAAGCGGTTGCCGGGTGTCTTTCGGGGCGTTTCTCTTAGGGGATTTCTGTGCACGTTCTCTTTGGGGGGTCCCTTTCTGCGTGTCCCCGACGGGCGGGGAGCCCCGGGCCGGGCCGCGGTGCTGCCGCCCTGTGGACACAGCGCGGTACTGCAGCTCTGCCTCGTGCCCGGCCCCAAGGGGCCCCGGGCTGGAAGCTGGTTCTTAGTGCCCGAGTGCAGTCACTGCCCGGGAGCTCCTGTTCGATTCCGCGCTCCCGGCCGTGTCCGTGCGATGGCCGGGCCGCCCGCGGGACTCGGCAGCAGGAAAACACCGAGCGCTGCGTGTTTAAAGGGAGCCGGCCCCGCTTGCCCGTGCGGCGCCTCGGCCCGGCCCGCGCCGCCCTCAGGGAGCCGAGCGGAGCTGCGGGAGCGCGGGGAGCGGCACCGAGTGCGGTTCGACCGTGTCGAGCTGTCCCGAAGAGCGGAATCTAAGGCACTGCATCCAGTAATAGCCGAGCTGTGCCGGTTAGATCCGAGTGTAGCCGAAGAGCCGAAAACACCCGAGGATCTCCGAACAGCCGAAAAGAGCCGAGCATTGCCGAGATCGGCCGAGTTAAGCTGAACGGCCGAAAATGGCCGAGTGCAACTGATAACAGCCGAACCCAACCGCGTTTAGCCGACTGGAACGGAGTCGAACCGAACAAGCCCCGCCGAACCTCGCCGAGTTCGCCCGGTTTGGACCCTATAGCCGCGGCCGAACCAAGGCTCTGCTGCAGGTGTATTCGAGACATCTTTCCTCTTTGTTTGACAGAAGGAAGAGGGAAAAAAAAAAAAAAAAAAAAAAGAGGAAGAAAAAACGGGAGCAGTTCCGGGGCGGTCCCGGGGCGGTCCCGGGGCGGTGTGCGCCGTCACTGCCGCCTTCTCGGCGGGCGATTCCAAGGCGCTGTCGGGCTCGCTGCCGGCCCGTCGGCGGGCGGGCGGCCGGGACGCGATGGCGCTGTGCCCGGAGCTGGAGCGCTCGCTGTCGCTGCTGCAGCCGGGCGCCGGCCGGGCCCGGCAGCAGCAGGAGCGGCGGGCGGACGCGGCCCCCACGCCCATGGTGTTCATGTGCGCCGGCTGCAGGCGCCCCGTGGGCGACACCCGCACCTGGGGTTCAGTGTCGAGGACAGCGGTCCCATCCTGCTGCGCAGTGAGTACCAGCGCTGCCACCCCCGCGCCGCCGCGGTCGCTGCCGCCGTGCCTCCTTCCCTGCCTCCCGCCGCAGCTGCGGCCGCCAGCGTCGCTGTGGACCCGGGGCGGAAGGGCTCCGAGCTCCCCGGAGAGTGCGGATGGTGAGGGCCGGGCCTGGCTGGACACAGTCCCGGGGGAGTCGGGGGTTCCCGGCGCTGGGGACCGGCAAAGGGCCCGGAGCGCTCGTGTGGCCCGAGAGCCCCTGGAGCACTTATCTGGGGTGGGCTGTACAAGCCGCGTATGGCCTAAGGGAGAGGGATTTCTCACAAGGACATGTAGTGATGGACAAGGGAGGCAGCTTTAGATTAAATGTCGGGAAGAAATTTTTCCCTGCGAGGGTGGTGAGGCCGTGGCACAGGTTCCCCAGAGAAGCTGTGGCTGCCTCTGTGTCCCTGGAAGTGCCCAAGGCCAGGTTGGACGGGGCTTGGAACACCCTGGGATAGTGGAAGCTGTCCCTGCCCAGGGCCGGGGGTGGAATGGGGTGAGCTTGAAGGCCCCTTCCACAATTCAGCGATTCTGATGGTCTTGGTCTTGCTGAGGTTAGCCAGCCTGAGGAGCTGATGCAAATTCAGGCTAAAAGATGAGTGCTCATCATTTATACTGTGTAAAGCATGAATGAAAGGTTAAAAAAGTTCTAATGCATGATTTAAATTTTTTTTTTATTTTTAAGAAAAGGGATGGGGAGAGGTGCCTTATTTTCTTCTGAATAAATGTTATTCCTTGCTTGCAGCATGGTAGAAACCCTACTCTGCTCTGGCTGCTCCAGGACCCTTGGCAGCAGATACATGCACGCCTCAAGGCATCTCGACTGCAAGAGGGATTTGTTCTGTGTCCGTACTGACTCTGTTGAAAGGTAAGTGCAGAATATTTATGGGTCAGCCTGCCAGCTCCACTGACCTCACCAGGCATGGCACTGAGGGTGCTCCTGTTACATCTCTGGCAAGGCTGGAGGGAGCTTCTTCTGCTGCTCTGTCCCACGGTGGTTTTCTGTATTGATGCTGTTGGCATCCCAGTGCTCAGCTGTAGGGAACATCACCTGTGTAAGGCACATCCTAGAAAAAGAACCAAAACAAACCAACCTGGCCTGCCTTTTGTGTGGGAAGTTGCATTCCAGCCCAGAAAATATCACCAGGTCCAGGGCACTAGAGGGTTCCTTCGCATTTGATTGGAAGAGTTCACAAACCAAGCACCAAAAAGGCCTGGCTGGAGCCTGTTAAGGGTCCGCATTATCAGCAGGGAGTGTGGCCAGAGGGGCTCGGGCAGGACTTGGGGTGGCTCTGCCCTGTGCTGGCCACATCTGCTCTGTCCTTGCTAAGATGGGCAAAGGCAACTCTGACAGCTGAGTACGTGCTTGAGACTCTCACTCAGCTGTCTTAAAATCTGTCTAGAAAATGAAAGTGTGCTTGGGTTTAGTTGGTTTATAGCACTTCAAAGTGGTTATTAAAAACTGTATCCTCAATTAAGGCTCCGCACCAGAGTCCTTTTGTGCAGGCATTGTCCTAATAGACAGTGGTTGTTCATCTGGACTGGTTTTAATGTCTCTTTTTTTTTCTGAAGTTCCCATTTATTTTGCTGTATTGCTGTGGATATTCCCCTTGGTACTCTGGACAGGGTTTGGAGATTTTTTTCTTCATTCCACTGCTAGAGTACTTTTTTTATTGCATGGCAGTAAAATTCTCTCATGCACTAACTTGGCTGCAGAATGGCATTTTCTGGCAAAGGGATGCTGCTTCTGCCTGCCAGCACTGCACTGTTCTTGGTGTCTTGGTGCCATTTTTCACTGTATCCCGTATCCCCAGAATCCACGGCTGTCTCTCAGGGTTCTAAAGGAGTGCTGTGTTTGGATTTTTGGCTTCAGAGTGGGAAGTGCTCTGTAACCTGATGTAACCTGTGGCATCTCAGCTGTAGGCCAGGAACCCTGGAAAAGCAAGCTCGCATTCATGAGGAGCCGCTTCCTCTTGAAAGCCCAGCTGTCTTGCAAGAGGTGCCGCACAGGGTGAGTTTTAACCTTACATCATTCTTTGTTGAAATCACCTCTGAGAAGTCTTAATATGCTTCAATGGTTTCTGCAGAACAGCTTATTCCACTCAGAGCAATTCAGTGCATTGTAACATGTACTGGACTGCTTCCTGTAATTGCTGTCTTGTGCTCTGCAAGACTTTTAGCCACTTTTCCTTCAGTTTTCTTGGTAGTTAGCATTTTCTGTTTATCAAGCACAGCATTAGGTTCCTCTGGCTGTCTCAGAAATTGGATCAGTTGTTTCTAGTTCGTTCTGATTCACTTCTCCAGATCTTCATTTAACTTTTAGCCATGTTTCTTCTGCCTCCTGTGGAAATGGACTTAATGCTTTTGCTGTAACTTTATCTTGAAATAGTAATCATAAATGAATCATGGTAAATCAGGTTGATGTTTTGCTCTACTAAAATCTTGTGACTGCAGGTAGGAAGAGTTGGGAGCGAACAGTCTGAGGAAGTGGACTGTGGAAGCTGAAGGTTGTCCAGCCAAAGCTGAGTGTGTGGCTCTGACACTGACCAAGGCTGGAAAGAGTTACTGTGTGGACAGAGAATGTTAGAGCCGGGTGAGCTTTCACAGGATGAAAGAAGCGAGGAGAGAATCGAATGGAAAGAATTGCTGAGATCAGGTTTGAGCCCTTTCTTTGGGTTTGGGATTTGTTTGTGGTTTTTTTGTTACCTAACACTACCTAGCACTTACTTACTTACTTACTGTGAGATTTGAAGTTTTCTCCAAAAACTCAGAATGAATTTCCCCACTCTGCCCCACTGGTAGCAGCACACAGGAGAACAGAGCCTGTGGTTTGGATCTTGAGGGAGTTCCAGCAGTACAAGCTATGAGTTACCATGTTTCTCCCAAATTTACATCCAGCAAATCTGAGGAATTACCTCTTGCCTGAGCATTCCTGGTCTCTGTGACTCTTTAGTAAGAGACAGCTGGGACTGGCCAAGCTGAGACAGGATCTGTTCCTGTCAAACCATCTATTTCCCATGCAGATGAGAATCTGGGAGGCAAGTGCCCACATCAATACTCATAAATGCCCACACATACTTCTGGGGCTGCTGTATGTATCTGCTGGATTTGTCAGCGCCAGCATTTGCGAAGGATCACCTTGTGAGCAACTCAAAAGACAGATAAATAGAGGCAGCAGCAATTGTCTTGAGTTTACCTTATGGTAAGGCTTATGGATATTTTTAATCACTATAAGAAGGCTTATGGATATTTTTGATCACTTTCTTAACACTTGCAATTACCCCTGCTACCACACAAAAGAAACCGAGGAACAGGAAAGCTCCGCTCTGTATCTCTGGCAGAAGAAAAGCCAGCAAACCAGTTTGCGTTCACCCTGATTCCTAGTCCTGTGCTGCAAGTACAGAAATATCTTGAGCCTTTGGGAGGGGGACTGGAACTGTGGAACCCAGCTGCATGTGTCTCCTAGGCCACGTTTTTCTTGGAAGCACCTTTCCTAGTTTCACTGCTTTTTGGAAATGAACTGTTCTGAGCAGAACCAGTACCTTCAGACTCAGGGTCTGAAAACAAAACAAAACAACCATAAAAACCACTAAAAAGCCCCAAAACCCATTGCCTAAAAGAACAAAGAAAGAGAAAATATACCGGGATTATTTTAATAAACCTGAATTTGTGGGAGGCACTGGGTTTGTTTTCCCTTCGCGCAGCAGCACGAAGTTTGCACCCATTTTGCTGCCGCTTTGGCTCTCAAGAACTGGAAATGCCTGGATTTCTGCGTGGTTTCCCCAGGTTCTCCTATTTAGCAGGAGCTGCACGGTGAGGTCGGTGTTCTCAGGGAGGCCCTGGCACAGCTGCCAAAGGCCGGGAACGTGGAGTGTGCAGGGAGCATCCGGGGGGCTTCTCCCCCCGAGTTTCTCCCGGGGTGTGCTGCCTGCACTGCTGGATGTTGGACCCGGCTTTGGGCCGTTCTCCTGCGGTCCCAGCACTGAGTGCTGCCCCTGTGGCCAGACCTTGCCGTGTGCCGGCACCAAACCCGGGCAGCGCAGCCGGGGCTGCTTTTCCAGCCCTTTGGTGCCACGGGCGGCCCCCGATTGCCGGAGCTCCCCAGCGCCCAGCCTGGACTCGCTCTGTGGGGGGGCCTGTTCCATCTGCCTGAACCAAGGACATCCTGCCTAGGTTTGACACTTGACTCCCGTTGTTTTTCCTCTTGCAGGCAGCTGGCAAAAGAGGAGAGAGCCCCTGCGAGGCAGAGCCCCTGGAATGCCCTGTCCCGGTCTGAGGTTCCCACTTTTCTCTCCAACTCCCGGAGAATTGCTGGAGCAGAACCAGAGAGTGTCCATTTTATTTCCTGCCTTTTCCAATAAACGGTGACTTTCAGCTGGAGTGTGTTCCTGGTGTCATCCTCCTCCTCCTCCTCCCTGGATTTGTAAATAAATGTCCTGATTTTGGCCAAGGAGAATTTTGTTGTTCCAGGCATTGTGGCTCTTTTGTTTCATTGAAACTTCCCAACTCTGCTGAGACTTTGAGATGTCAAATACAAGTAAGACTGGAGTTTCTTGGGATTGTTACTCACACAAAATAGGGATCCTTCTTGGACAGGAGTAACTTGACGTGTTTAATGCCGCTTCCCTTTAAAATCAGAGCAGGGGAAGCAGATTTGAAATCATCATTCCATGAACTTGCACCAAATTCCTCCAAAGCTGCAAAAGTTTTCCTTGTTAGAAATTCCTGAGCTTGTTTTCCAGGCAAGCTGGGATTTAGATGTTCTTTGTTCCTTGGATTTGCTGGTTTTCCTCTCTCTCATTTTAGTAAAGGATTTTTTTTTTTTTCATATTTTCCATGCTGATTGGAATTTTTGTACTGCTCAGGGCACATTGCCAAGGAAATGTACCAATTTCATGTTGGTAAATCAGGCATTGTTCAGCACCATATGCCCACAAGTCTGTAAATTCCCAGGGAAACTTGCTAAGTGTTGAATTGCCATAATGAATCTCTTTGTAAAGTTGATTATACTTTTTTATTTTTAATTACTTTGAATTTTTTATGTAGGGTTTTTTTTTAATAAGTGAGGTCTTTTTGTATTTTTAAATTTTTTCTTTCAAAAATTTTCTATTTTAATTTTTCCTTTGTAATTTTTCCTTTGTAATTTTTCCTTTGTAATTTTCCTATTTTATTTTTTTCCTTTTTATTTTTTCCTTTTTATTTTTTTCCTTTTTATTTTTTCCTCTTTTTTTCTCTCTTTAACTTTTTCCTTTTTAATTTTTTCCTTTTTATTTTTTTCCTTTTTAATTTTTTCTTTTTTAATTTTTTCCTTTTTATTTTTGCTTTTTATTTTCTTTCTAATTTTTCCTTTTTAACTTTTTAATTTTATTTTTTTCTGTGTTTTACTTGAAATTTTATTTGAAAACTTTTTTTTTTTCTTCATGTTTTCTTTGTGTTGGTGTGTTTTGTTTTGCTTTGGTTTGGTTTGGTTTGGTTTTTTCCTCTCTCTCTACTCTTTTATCTACTTTTTTATAGCCCAAGTATGTAGAAGTTTGGCTGGTGGGAACAGAGGAGGTGACAAATGAAATCCATGTCCACTCCACGTCCGGATAGAATTGAGAGTGCAGCTAGAGAAATCTCTGTATTTTCTGCTAAATTAGAAATCCTGAACAGAGAAAGCTCTAAAGACCAAGGGGCCTTCTTTTTTCTTTTTCCTTTTTCCCCCGAACAATTCTCATTGTAGCCATTTACAGGATCAGGAACATTACCTTGAAATCGAGGTGTATTTCACAGGTAGCGAGAAAACAAAGTAGACTTGATCTTGTAACTCTCATTGTTTAGTAACAAAGAAATCCAAAACAAAACAAACATTAAAAAAAAAAAAAAAAAAATCCACCAACCCCACAAAAGAACAGAGAAAGAGAAATTATACCAATATTATTTTAATTTAAAACCACTTTCCCCCTTAGAAAACCAGGCTAATGTAATTCTGCTTAATTGGGGTGCTGTCGTGTTTAGGTTACTGAATTAATAGAGTTTA